>NC_137931.1:7398449-7738449 GCF_963969265.1 Rhamphochromis sp. 'chilingali' | reverse complement strand
TCTCCAAATTGTTCCGTTAGTCACCGGAGGTTGTCAGAGCGCACTGCATGTTTTCATTTGGCTGATTTTTACACCGCCTTTCCTGACCGAGTCCCAAAGAGATTTGTATCTCCTTCCAGGATTGATTTTGATAGGCAAATATGTAAACCACCACACTGAATCCTGGACGAATCTGGGCTCTTGGCCAAAAACTGGAACATCCATAGAAGCTAATGCACGGAGCCCTGATAGATGAGTACAAAACCATCATCAGACAGAGCAGACTGATTTGGGTTAACATCATTTCCAGTTAGCAGGACTATTACCGGCACCGAGTGCTGAGTATCCTAACTACAGACTAACTACACAGTACATAAGTATGGACCACTAGGGGTTGAAAATCAACTCTGTTTTACACTTTTCCACCAATCCAGGTGGATTTCAACTACTTTGGTCAAGTGAACAGCAAAATAGCCTAATGAGGGGCTACAGCGTTGCACTAGATTTGCCAGATGAAAAAGATTATTATAATAAGTACCACAGCAGCAGGTCTCTGGTGATTCTCCAATATAGCATCGGATTTGGCCACAGCGGTAATTAAAATGCTGCTTCTGTGGGCCTGTGGTGGTTCTGAAGCACGGGAAAGACTAACAATAGCACCAACACAGGAAGGAAAAAAACTAAAACACACACAGACACACACACGGATGTCGTGCATGGCATTAACATCAATCAAACAGTGCTACTGCTTAAACTCACAGGAGGGACAGCCACCCTCTTCCCTGAGCAAAAAATAGAAGGATGGTACGCTCACTCCTTGGCACTCAGCTTTACTCTCATTACGCGGTCCGTTCTGAGTATTACAGAGACTGAGGCTGGTGTTGCCAGGGCTGTGCCGAGGTCAAAAGCATGGCGCAGTAATAATTAAGGCACTTATTCAAATTAACAGAGAACAAATGAAAGAGGGAGGGAGATGGACCCATAGGAAATATCCTGTCTGCCTGCGTGATGTAGATAGCATGAACGTGGAGGGCAAACACGTTTCAAGGCTGTGGAGGGGGGGTGCTCAGGAAAACAGGATGACGACTGACTGTGCGGGCGTATGTGTGTGTGTGTTCTCCATTTGAACAAAGCCAGTCTGTGTATGACTGTAAGACTGTGAGCAACAGCTGTCTCAGACAGACACAGCATGAGAGTGTGTGTGTGAGAGGGAGAGGTTGATATGAGGGAGTTGATGTGTGGATATATGTGTGCATGTGTGCGAGAGGGTGAGGTTGGGGATATTACTTAAACTGTGTGTGTGTGTGTGTGTGTGTGTGTGTGTGTGTGTGTGTGTGTGTGTGTGTGTGTGTGTGTGTGTGTGTGTGTGTGTGGTGACATAGAAGCTTCAGGATCACTTGCCAGAGACCCACCCAAAACATTTCCTCTTCTACTTCTTTTTTTTCCGCTTTTTAAACAATGCAATGTACAAGTAGCAGTGGAGCTGGGGGGATCTCAATGGTGCTCTTCTCACCTGCTGACATCCATCAATTGAGCCACATGACGATGATTTCTATCACAGCGGGACTGAAAACACACAGCTCTGTGAACTCTGACCCGGAGTCCTGACAGGTGGCGAAATGTGAGTAAAATGTGCGTGACTCACTCTCACTGTCTCATCACATCCATCTCACGCTCAAGCCCCAAACAGCACTCTTCCTTCCTGCGTCTCCGTGCAGGATGATCAGCCCTCTTTAAATGTTTTCTTGTTATTTGCGCCTTAAAATAAATTTAAAATTTTTGTGTTTTGTGTTTCCAATTTCCTGATTTCTTCCCGCCCACCGCCCCTGAACAAACAAACAAACTCCGTGTCACGGTGAAAACCAGCTTGAAGTTTCTGGTAGAAATCCAAGCGCTGACCTCACGCGCAGATCTGTGGCTCATTCTGCCAAAAACGGGTACCCACCCGCCACCAACATAACACCCACACCCTTAAGTGGCACCAGGCCAATACAACTTTGGGGCCAGCTTGTAGGAACCCAGCCTGGCTGCACCGTCACCACGGCCCACTCTCTCAGAGGGGGTTCAACTAAACCGCGGCGGGGGAGTTGCAAATGAACAATTACGTGAATCCAAAAAAGAAAAAAACATGAAATGAAAATTTCCTCCATATATTCATCTTCCAAATCATGTTTATAGAAAGCAGACCAACGCTGTACTATGACTTTAGTGAAAATCCGTAGAATAATTTCCCCACAATATAAACATCTAGGCTTTCAAGCACATTTTAAATAATCGATTCTTAATGATTCGTAATGGTTTCGCCCTCGTCTAGAAAAGTAAATAAAAGGGAACACTCAAGAGCAACTTCTTCGAATGAACACTTTCCATTTTCCACTTACATTGCATCAGTAAAATCACAACAGGAAGATACAGGGACGTCCCCATCATTATCGTCCCCAACTCTGCCTGGAGTCTCGTCTTCGGAGGAAGGAGCGAGGAGGCAGATCTCGAGCCTCGGCTTTGTTGTTCACTTGTTCGCAACTCCCAGATAATTCATCCGGCATCCAGGGAATAAACTGATCTCCCGGGAGGGTGTGTGAGCGCGCGTGTCAAGCAACCGGACCGACCCGGCGCTCAGCTCCTGGCACGAGAAACAGACGAGCGTGAAGTCGCAACTTCTGCACGGAGCAGTCAGCGAGATCGACGTCCCGGCTGAAAAGTGCGGTGAGCAATGGCGAGCAGCCTCTGTCACTGTCAGAGAGACGCGAATGGATGCTCTCTGTTCTCGCTGGGCGGCTGGTTGAGATTGAGGTGGAGGGAGAAAGGGAGGGAGGGCGGAGTGAGCTCTGATGAGCAGAGCGGCGGAGCGCCGAGAGCGCAGCGCCGTGTCCAAGACGCGCACTGCACTGCCAAGTGGCCACATAGCGGTGGTGTGGCAGCAAAGGTGTGGTCGCCTTAATACCGAACCCCGAGGGAGACCTGCGAGTTATGCTGAACTTTGAGGCCCACTCCACGTAGAAACACACACATATTACAGTTTCTTCCTTCAATGTTGGAGACAAGTTTGTTAGAAACAGTCAAAATCAATATGGAGTATTTAAACAGTTTTGATGTTACCAGGTTGCTCAAAAATCTCTTTGGTTTCAGTAATCATGAAACAGGTGATCTGTCGGAGCAGAGGACGCACACTGAGATGCAACACTACGAATTAGGAGTTAACAGAAGAACTGTAAAGGTCTGAAATCGTTTGCGTTTTTATGAAAGGAGGGGTGCCAAACATAAGGCCCGGGGCACAGAATAGGCCCAGCAAAGACTCCAATTTGGCCCACCTGATGAACATTGTGTGTAGATTTTGAACTTTAAACGGTAGATTTTACAGCTAGCTTTTCTTAATGATAATCACCATACTACGCCAAAGCAATTAAGTCATGGATAAACAGAAAAATGACAGAAAAGAACAGCAATGTCTGTTCTTTTGTTGTTGTTGTTTTTGTTTTGTTTTTTTACAGTATGTCCACAGTACAAAAACAAACCCCAAGATTTTCTGTAAATTAATTAAAACCAATTTGGGTTTAAAGACCAGAAAGTTGGCGTCATTAAAACTGTGCCGGGCACCTTCAAGGTTCAAAAACAGTAATGTATTTCAGCTTTTCCACCATAACAGAAAACGAGTTGTTGGGCAAAGAATTTTCTTTCAAGTTATTCATTCGTCAACTCTGAAAATCTCCCTGTGTTTTGTGAGTATGAGCTCATGATTTCACTTGGATTTCACATGAGGTCTCGTAAGTGGTTCTGAAAGTGATCCTGTCCAATTATGCTTTTGCTCATGATTTTGTATAGGATGGATTTAAATAATAACGAGTGTTTAACAGAGAAAAAAAAGCACTGACATTTAAAGTATGGTGCAATCAAAAGCTTATTTAAGCAAAGTAATTCTCATTAAACCTGAAATGCATGACAATAGTTTTTTTCCTCAATAGAAAGCTGAATGCTGATTATATCCAGAGAAAGACGGGTTATTACTCATCAGCAGAGCATTGATTCCTCAACAATTACTCAACAAGAGATTCAGCGAGGCACGCAGATTGCATTACAGACCTTTTGAACAAATGGAGAACAGAAGGACATAAATTAATTTGTCAGGATGCATTATTTCACAGTATTTTTGTAGTTATTCAATTTTAATCATCTGTGCAGCACCAGTTCCTAAACACCTCTAAAGTGCTGCAGGAGAGGGGTATTCAGGCTCATCAGGGCACCGAGTCAAACATCTCAACTGGGACTGAATCTGAGGCATGTGTGTTTGGGTGTGTCTCACACACTGTCAGGGTGTTTTTGGGTGGGTGGGGGTAGCAGCAGGATGCTTGAGATGGGACAACAGCTGCATAGTTTGCAGCTTTTCTGGCCAGAGACTTTGCGCAATCTTACATTGTTTCCAATCCAATTTTGGAAAAGTTGAATGTTACTGAGAAACAAACATAATAATTTGACCAGAAATGGGTGTTTGTTTCTGTTTTATGGTTCCTGGCATTCACTTTTAATCTCAAATGATCTAAAGACACCCAAAGAAGGGATCAATTTTCCATGTCACTGGAAGCCATTAAACATAAGACATACTTTATGTATCCCAGATATGGGAACTTTACCAGAACTAATCAATAAAC
This sequence comes from Rhamphochromis sp. 'chilingali', assembly GCF_963969265.1. Classification (NCBI taxonomy): domain Eukaryota; kingdom Metazoa; phylum Chordata; class Actinopteri; order Cichliformes; family Cichlidae; genus Rhamphochromis; species Rhamphochromis sp. 'chilingali'. The sequence goes on along the minus strand of NC_137931.1, from coordinate 7,733,824 downwards.
AGATGTTAAACAAGATGTAGCCAGTGTTTTAAAGAGTGTACACTGTAAAATGTGGTGTGCCAGAAAAATACAGTGAAATAACAGAACTTTACCATCACCGAAAAATAAAGACATTTTATTTAAACATGGAATTTTTTTTCTTGTTTTGGAAAATAGTCCTGTAGCTTTAAGTTTACACAGTATATATATATATATCAGCGGTGCAACAATACTCGTATTGATATTGAACCGTTCGATACAGTGCTTTCGGTTCAGTACGCATATGTATGAACAATACAAAATTTGTAATTTATTTTATCAACTTTCCTTCTGAAGATGCTGTCTGTGTTGAGAGCTCAGTGAATCTGCGTTTGACTACTCCGCCTTGGCTGCACTGTCGAGCGCAGATCCACCAAGCGCAGCACAAGCTAGCAAGACAGAAGCTAAGCTGGTTGCAACATGGCAAATTGAACCTCCCCCACCCTCATTCAGATCTGGCCTTTGGAACTATTTTGGTCTTCATGTGACGTATGACCCTGAAGGTAAGCGCGTCATGGACAAAAGTAAAACAGTATGTCGGATGTGCCACGCAATGCTCAATTACATGGGTGGGAACTAGTGCGTTACCGCAGTTAGCTCGTTAACGTGTTGGCCGTCCAGCCCCAGGCACGGGGCGATCCGCGGTAGCTCGTTAACGGAGATTTGCCGTGTTGTGACGTTAACGTCATTTCAGATTAACGCTGACAGCACTAGTGGGAACACAACGAATATGACTGCACATTTACTCCGACATCATCCTAGTGCAAAGACAAGTGGAAGCAGACAAAAACAACAAGCACGCATGCTACAAACTTTACCCGAGTCATTTAGACTGCCATTAGCACATGATTCTCCTTATGGGGACCTGATATGTTTAATATGCTGCTGAGAATATAGCCCAGAAGAAGCGTATAGTATAGCTTTTATTTTGGAAAGAACCATTTCTCTGTAATAAACTCTCTTTTCCAAAGATGAGTGATTCCTCAATCAGATAGATTTAGTTTTTTATTACTCTGTTGTTTCAGCAACATTAAATTTAAAAACTGTACTTTTGAGTTAAAATATATATTTATAATTTTAATAAATGACAAATTAAAAGGGCATGAACATTTTTTTGTATAAAAAATATCGAACCGTGACACCAAAATATCAAACTGAACCGAACCGTGAATTTTGTGTATCGTTGCACCCCTAATATATATATACATATACATATATACACATATATTATACACACACACATATATATATATATATATATATATATATATATATATATATATATATATATATATATATATATATATATATATATATATATGCATGTGTGTATAATATATGTGTATATATGTATATGTGTATATATGTATATGTATATATATATTAGGGGTGCAACGATACACAAAATTCACGGTTCGGTTCGGTTCGATACTTTGGTGTCACGGTTCGATATTTTTTCGATACAAAAAAATGTTCATGCCCTTTTAATTTGTCATTTATTAAAATTATAAATATATATTTTAACTCAAAAGTACAGTTTTTAAATTTAACCCTAACCCTTGTGCGTGTTTTTTATTTTGACAGCGAATGCGCACCTGCGGACCACTTATGTGCAGCCCTGGTTATTTAGCTCATCATATTGCAGCCACAGAAATTCTTTTGTCCATGAAACCATAAAGCTGCACTTTCTTTTTGCCTTATAGTCTGATTTGTCATAACTTCTCCGTTTTGTGGTAAGCTTTTCTTTGGCTGTCACTTCTTCACCCTGACCTGTCTTATTTGGCTCAGCAGAACTAAAATATATATCTGTCTGTGAAGGTTCTCAGTCATCCAGGTCATCGTAGTCAAATATATATCCTGCTGCTTTTACACACGCACTCACATAAGCTCAGCGATTCTCTGCGCGATCAACCTCTCACATGTTTAAGCTTGCTGCGGGAGATTTCACTTGTCATGTTTGCATAGTAAGCTAACAATTAATAAGACGATGTCAGAGGAATTGGTGCACAAATTATCATCACTCACAGATCAGTGCTGTCGCTCTCTATACACCGTTTGCACGATTGCAAAGTGAAAGCAAAAAAACAAGCGCAAATTCAAACGCGATTTCAATATGTCACATATTGACAGTGGCTCACCGATGCCAATGACATAATTACCCAGCTATATTTCTGAAAGAATGCAAAAGCATTGACATATATTTTTCCTACAATAGCCCGACGGGCAGGGAAGAGATAGATTTTGGTAGCCCGACTGAAAAAAATCGCTAGCCCCAGGACGTCGGGCTAGCGATATTGCGAGCCCTGTATCTGATTGAGGAATCACTCATCTTTGGAAAAGAGAGTTTATTACAGAGAAATGGCTCTTTCCAAAATAAAAGCTATACTATCCGCTTCTTCTGGGCTATATTCTCAGCAGCATAAGGAGAATCATGTGCTAACAGCTGTCTAAATGACTCGGCTAAAGTTAGTAGCATGCTTGTTGTTTTTGTCTTTGCACTAGGATGATGTCGGCGTAAATGTGCAGTCATATTCGTTGTGTTCCCACTAGTGATTTCAGGTTAATCTCGTTGAAATGACCTTAAAGCCACAACACGGCAAATCTCCGTTAACGAGCTACCGCCGATCGCCCCGTGCATGGGGCTAGACGGCCAACACGTTAACGAGCTAACTGCGCTAACACACTAGTTCCCACCCATGTAATTGAGCATTGCATGGCACATCCAACATACTGTTTTACTTTAGTCCATGACTCGCTTACCTTCAGGGTCATACGTGAAAACCAAAATAATTCCAAACGCCAGATCTGAATGAGGGTGGGGGAGGTCCATGTTGCAAGGAGAGCTTAACTTCTGTCTCGCTAGCTTGCCCTGTGCTCTTCCTTCTGACGATGCTGTCTGTGTTGAGCGCTCAGTGAATCTGCATTCAACTACTCCGCCTAGGCTGCACTGTCGAGCCTAGGCGGAGTAGTCGAATGCAGATTCACTGAGCGCTCAACACAGACAGCATCGTCAGAAGGAAAGTTGATAAAATAAATTACAAATGTTGTATTGTTCGATACATATGCGTACCGAACCGAAAGCACTGTATCGAACGGTTCAATATCGATACGAATATCGTTGCACCCCTAATATATGTATATATAGGTGTATATATGTATATATAGGTGTATATATGTATATATAGGTGTATATATGTATATATATGTGTGTATATATGTATGTATGTATATATATATATATATATATATATATATATATATATATATATATATATATATATATATATATATATATATATTAGGGGTGCAATGATATTCGTATCGATATTGAACCGTTCGATACAGTGCTTTCGGTTCGGTACACATATGTATCGAACAATACAACATTTGTAATTTATTTTATCAACTTTCCTTCTGACGATGCTGTCTGTGTTGAGCGCTCAGTGAATCTGTGTTCGACTACTCCGCCTAGGCTGCACTGTCGAGCGCAGATCCACTGAGCGCTCAACACAGACAGCATAGTCAGAAGGAAGAGCGCAGGGCAAGCTAGCAAGACAGAAGTTAAGCTCTACTTGCAACAGGCAAATTGAACCTCATTCAGATCTGGCATTTGGAATTATTTTGGTTTTCATGTGACGTATGACCCTGAAGGTAAGCGAGTCATGGACTAAAGTAAAACAGTATGTTGGATGTGCCATGCAATGCTCAATTACATGGGTGGGAGCTAGTGTGTTAGCGCAGTTAGCTCGTTAACGTGTTGGCCGTCCAGCCCCATGCACGGAGTGATCGGTGGTAGCTCGTTAACGGAGATTTGCCGTGTTGTGGTGTTATGGTCATTTCAACGAGATTAACCTGAAAGCACTAGTGGGAACACAACGAATATGACTGCACATTTACGCCGACATCATCCTAGTGCAAAGACAAGTGGAAGCAGACAAAAAACAACAAGCATGCTACTAACTTTAGCCGAGTCATTTAGACAGCTGTTAGCACATGATTCTCCTTATGCTGCTGAGAATATAGCCCAGAAGAAGCGGATAGTATAGCTTTTATTTTGGAAAGAGACATTTCTCTGTAATAAACTCTCTTTTCCAAAGATGAGTGATTCCTCAATCAGATACAGGGCTCGCAATATCGCTAGCCTGACATCCTGGGGCTAGCGATTTTTTCAGTCGGGCTACCAAAATCTATCTCTTCCCTGCCTGTCGGGCTATTGTAGGAAAAATATATGTCAATGCTTTTGCATTCTTTCAGAAATATAGCTGGGTAATTATGTCATTGGCATCGGTGAGCCACTGTCAATATGTGACATATTGAAATCGCGTTTGAATTTGCGCTTGTTTTTTTGCTTTCACTTTGCAATCGTGTGAACTGTGTATAGAGAGCGACAGCACTGATCTGTGAGTGATGATAATTTGTGCACCAATTCCTCTGACATTGTCTTATTAATTGTTAGCTTACTATGCAAACATGACAAGTGAAATCTCCCGCAGCAAGCTTAAACATGTGAGAGGTTGATCGCGCAGAGAATCGCTGAGCTTATGTGAGTGCGTGTGTAAAAGCAGCAGGATTTATATTTGACTACGATGACCTGGATGACTGAGAACCTTCACAGACAGATATATATTTTAGTTCTGCTGAGCCAAATAAGACAGGTCAGGGTGAAGAAGTGACAGCCAAAGAAAAGCTTACCACAAAACGGAGAAGTTATGACAAATCAGACTATAAGGCAAAAAGAAAGTGCAGCTTTATGGTTTCATGGACAAAAGAATTTCTGTGGCTGCAAAATGATGAGCTAAATAACCAGGGCTGCACATAAGTGGTCCGCAGGTGCGCATTCGCTGTCAAAATAAAAAACACGCACAAGGGTTAGGGTTAAATTTAAAAACTGTACTTTTGAGTTAAAATATATATTTATAATTTTAATAAATGACAAATTAAAAAGGCATGAACATTTTTTTTGTATCGAAAAAATATCGAACCGTGACACCAAAGTATCGAACCGAACCGAACCGTGAATTTTGTGTATCGTTGCACCCCTAAAATATATATATATGTATATATGTGTATATATATGTATATATGTGTATATATATATATATATATATATATATATATATATATATATATATATATATATATATATATATATATGTGTATATATATATATATGTGTGTATATATATATATATATATATATATATATATATATATATATATATATTTATATTTATTTATTTATTTTATTAATGGCGTTTACATGTGTAAAAATGATAAACCTAATACCTAATATTATGATAAAATACTGCTACAATAAACTCAACGAGGCTTAAACTTGCTACAGTTACCATTTGGGTTTATTATATAGTAAGATGACAATTTTAGAAGGTTGCCACGCCCACAGTGCTGTTTGAACTTTTTCCACACTGACCCCTTGTAAGTGTCCCTCTGTGTAAAGTCCGTCAAGCATCCCTCAGATTTGACAGTTAACTCGCATTGAACGATCCAAGTCTGTAATTTCACAGGCAATTAACATTTATTGTTCAATCTCATTAAACTTATGCATGCCTTAAGAATAAATCTTTAGATTTTTTATTATTCCTTCTCCATAACATCAGTTTTATGGTTTATTTGAAAATAAACAGCACAATTATAAAATACAGTCTGTGAAATTACACTAATTATAATTGTTAACTGTGTTTTGACAGCTTACTAATATTTGCAGATGTTTTATACATTATAAACACCAAACTTTCTGTGAGAAATGTCAATTTTGTTTATTCCGTTTTTTTCTCCCCATTTTGCAATTTTATTGATAATTTATTTACAGCTATGTGTATCGAACTTAACGGACAGAATGTTTCATTGCAGATTCTTTTAATTTTAAAGCATAAAGGAATGTTTTTACTTTGGTTAGAGTTCTTAATGATATTCTTGTAATCACTGATACTGGACGCTCTATGGTCCTAGTTTTACTGGACCTCTCTTCGGCCTTTGATATGGTAGACCATAACATTTTATTACTAAGACTTGAGCACACTGTGGGTATTAGAGGCACTGCCCTCGACTGGTTTAAATCATACCTCGCTGATAGATCCTTATCAGTTCACTTAGGCACCTTCTCCTCTTCCTCCGCTCCGGTCTGTTGTGGTGTGCCTCAAGGATCAGTTTTAGGCCCTATTCTCTTCTCATTGTATTTGCTCCCTCTAGGCGCAATCTTTGAAAAATACAATATCGCCTTCCACTGTTATGCCGATGACATACAGATCTATTTTGAACTTACTGACGACCTTGCTGTGTCCCTGCACTACTTTCAAGAATGCATGCGGGAGGTCAAAGAATGGTTCCTGAGTAATTCCCTCGTTTTAAATGATAAGAAGACTGAGATTGTGGTGTTCAACAGTAAAATCCCTCGTGCCCAACTCTGTGCTGCCCTGGGTTCCTTTGCTAGTTTTTCTTGTGACTATGTCAGTAACTTGGGTGTACTGCTGGATAGCTCGCTCAAACTCGATAAGCAAGTGTCTGCTGTAGTGAGATCTAGCTTCCACCAACTGCGCCTTATCTCTAAGGCTAGGCATTATATTCCGCATGAGGACCTGGAGAAGCTTATTCACGCTTTTGTGACCTCCAGGTTGGATTATTGTAACTCCTTGTACTATGGTCTTCCCTCTTCTCTTCTTCTTAAACTGCAAACAGTCCAAAATGCAGCAGCCCGCCTTTTGACTGGTACCAGGAAATTTTGCCATATTACCCCTGTCCTAGCTAGCCTGCATTGGCTGCCCATAAAGTACCGTATTCAATTTAAAATATTACTCCTTACTTTCAAAACTATTAATAAATTAGCGCCAAGTTATCTTAGTGAACTTCTCAAACCACATACTCCTGCTAGAACACTCAGATCTGCCACTCAACTACTTCTGACCCAACCCAGATCTCGACTGAAGTCCCAGGGTGACCGTGCGTTTGCTCTGGCTGCCCCGGTACTGTGGAATACCCTTCCTCTCGACCTCCGCGCATCTGATTCCATTGCACTGTTCAAATCACGATTAAAAACCCACTTATTCAATCTTGCCTTTCCCTCTAGTTAATATTTCTTTTATGATTTTATATCATGCACTTTTATGCTCATTTAAATTCTTGTTTGCTCTGTACCTGTTGCTTTCCTATGTATTAGTGACAGTTATCTGCTTGCATATTTAGTACTTGCTTTGGTCCTATTTCTATTATCCTCCTCCTATACTCTATTTACTTGTTAAGCACCTTGGCATACCCTTGGTTTTTAAGTGTGCTTTATAAATAAAGTTTATTATTATTATTATTATTAAAGTATCGAACACTGTAGATTTCAGGCTAAAATTGCAACTTCTCAAAAAATGTGTTGTTGTCGAATGTGTCAATTTGCCAGGAATCAAGAAGGAGAAAAAAAAAAAGGGAAACGATGCTGCCTCATGACTCAAATCCTCAGGCTTGCTCACACATGCCAAATGCACTCAGAGGATTGAGAGCCACCTGTTTGCCAAGTGATAGACGCAACAGATGCACTGTTGCCTGACCTCTGGCCAATTTACACATGTACGCATGCACGCACACAGCTTTTGTTTTTAAGGAAAACTGCTGATACAAGAACAAACGCACCCACCCACAATCACGACTGTTAATCACACCGAATACAAAGGCTACTGCGTTTTGCGCAACAATACTGCCGTTCGTTTCAATTTGCAGCAATATTAAATAAGAAAATAAATAAATGCAAGAGATTTCTCACATGTTTTTATACATTTATTGAACAAATGATCTAATCAGTTAAAGTGTTTACGTGGAAGGTTACAGAGGTGGTTAGTGGCTGGCTGGAAGTTGAGGTGAGTTGGGAGGAGATGGTGGAGCTGCTACTTCAGGACCCGGCACATCCACCTGTGTAGAAAACAAAAACGTGAAAACAGAGAGAAGAGAAACTAACATTCCCAGACCGTTACATCCCCTCTCCATCCTACTTTCATCAGAAATAAGCTAAAATATCTTTTTGCATATATTTTTAAAAAGAAAGCTTCCGTAGTGGTGGTAGTGGGTTGTGGGGGCATGATGCCCACCGTGGGGGGAAATTTGGAAGAATCTTTTTGCAGTGTGGGCGGTGGTGTTTTGGCCAGCTGGAGGCAGACAGGGGACATGCCTCCCTACTGCCTGCAGCCGGCTCACAAAACGCATCCGCCCACGTCTCGCTGTTTTTATAAACCTGTTCCTGGAGAGTCCGTAGGCTGGCACATACTGGGGGTGAACCAAATAACACTAATCTTTCAACTTAATGATGTAACAAATTACGCCTGTCAAAAAGGCCAGACAATTTGACATCAGTGCAAGATTCAGAGGCTTCATGAGCCTTCTGAGGCAGAAGACAAAGAGCTAGAAGCAGGGATGCAACACATAAATAACCAAAAAGTGTGCATTTTAAAAGAAAAACCTTCGTGTAATCCCAGCGAATGAACCTTAACAAGTCCATTTAGATAACTGAAGTTTCTCTCTCTGTTGTCTAGATGTACGGCGGGTTTTAGTATTGAACATGTCATCTATTTTCTAAGTAAATATATTTCTAAAGCTGCTATTAACATGAAATTCTCACTGGCTGTTGGCAGCAACTTATCCAATCCACACACACAAAGAAATCAAACCATAGAGGTCCAAAAGCACCACGCCAACAGTGAAGTTTGAAGGTGGGGACATCATGGTGCAGGGCTGTTTTTCAGCATATGGCACTTCCTTCATATAATTAGAGCAAGAATGAACGGACAAATTAAAATCTGCTTCCATCTACCAGGATGACGAAGATGAAACGAGGGTGGACATTTCAGGGAGAACATGCTCCCAAACACAGCCAAGGAAACTCTCAGAGAAAGAAAATAAAGCCAATCATCGGACCCGAATCCAGCTGATGATCTACAGAAAGAACTTAAGCTAAAGAAGGAACCCATGTAAGCCTGTTTGTGTGGAAGAACGGGCCAAAAGCTGTCATCACCATCTATCTTTGATTTCTTTGCATGTGTGGATTGGGCGGGTTGTTGCTGACATCTGGTGAGGATTTCATCTCAACAGCACCCTAGAAATATATTTACTTAGAAAATTGGTGACAAGTTCAATATTTCTTTTACCAGCTGCATGTCTATCAGAGAGAGAGAGCTGTTGCAATTCCAAGCCCCCCACTTCATACCAGCATTATGATTTGCAAAACGGTGCAGAAGAATCACCTAAAGCCAAAGGACGCTGCGGGTCATTTTTAAAGACATACTGCCATGTTGAGCAAACACAACATCTGTAACCCTCAAACGCTGCAATTTAAACTGCGATCGATCGTCACGGTAAATGTTGTAATTTAGAAAATTGTTTTGGTAGTCTGACATCATCTGATGAAATGCTGCTTTGACTTAAAACAGCTGAACAGTGAACACGAGTCACGAACATGGTGACTTTCACCGTAAAGACCGATCTACACTTCACAATATGATGTCAGGCACCAGAATGGTGACGATGCTAACAGAGTTACTGCTATCTATTCCTTTAACCTGCCAGATTCATAATAATTGATCATTAATAATCACACTTAAAGGCACAGGCTGAAATAAAAACACACGAACCTGGATTTGAAGCATTGCAGTGAATCCAGCCATTGTTTAACTGTTTAATAGTGAAGGTTTTTTCTCAGCAGTTTTTCCCTCCACATTAAGGAAAGACAGCTTTATTTCAAAGAGCTGAGCATGACAAGAACAGCCAGCCTCGGGCTGCTTAAAAGGAATGAAAAACACTCATGTGGTCTTAAAATGACGTCTGTTTGCCTCTGCAGGCTGCAGAAGAGAAGGAGAAGAGGTGCATTTGGCATGTCTGCCTGCATATGCTTTCTTATGGTGCAACATAGCTGTCCTTCAGAGATCTTCTAGGCCTCTTTCACTTTATAGCTCTTCCACTGATTAGCGGTAGCGACGTTCTGATAACACGGGACAAACGGGACAGAGCGGCTGCCCTTCGTACACCTCGTGTGCACGACAAACACGGCATGCATTAGAAGGTTGGCTGATAATATATAACAGTGACCTCCAAGACTATAAAACTGATGTGCAGCCTCTCCTGGAGGAGGTCAGCATGCTAATCCTGCGCTCTTAAAAACTCCATAAATATATGATCCAAATATTTCACAATTTTAATATCAATCCAACTCAGGTCTTCAGACTTTTGTTCTTAAAAGTGCCATTTTCAATTCCCCGAGTATCCCATCTCTGTGTATAAAATGTAGGCCATGGAGCACAGTATATCATCAGTTGCCAAATTAAGTGCGTCTATTAATGAGTACATCTTCTTTTTTTTTTTTTATTACGCAATCAGTGATGCACCGAGGATGCCAGAAAGGCTGCAGCGAAATCTATTTCGCCTAGATGGCTCCATCCAAAATTAACTCATAACCTAGTTTGAATTTGCAGAATTGATGCGTCTATCTTTCAGCGCTCGAGTCAAGCTCGGTTATGCAGACGGAGCGGATTCACCTTTCGCATCAATCCAGGCGTCTAGAAGTAGAGCCTTGAACATGCAGAGATTTAAAAATATTTTTCCCTCGGATCTTCACTCGGCGTTTGTGTTTTTGATGTCGACTTCAGAAAGCAGCCTTTGTCCTTCATGAGGAGGATGAGACCTGCCTTTTCCTTGAGATTACAGCCCGCAATACTTCCTGTCTCGGTTTTTGCCAACATAATAATGCACGGTAATAAAAACAGAGTGCTAAATCCTAACCTCTGGCTACTGGACAAATACTCAACACCGTCCAGACATTAAGAGTTCTCTCTGGGCTGGTTTCAGTTCTTCAGAGCTAAAAAACAGAGACATTTGCTGTTCTTTTCTCAAACATATTTTTATTAGATTGAAGCACATTTGCTGTTCTTACCAGTTTCTCTGCCCGTTGCCTCAGTTTCCTCCAGACTGTGTGGTGAGCCTGCAGAGAGAGGAAAACGTGACTTGGAGGCACATGTAGACACAATAAAGTGCTTTTTATACATCACACAATTCTTGGCAATTGTGCATGAAAAACTGTTGTAACAGATGGACAATCAAGTGCCATTTGATTAGCTTTTGTTCCACTGCTGCAACGCTTTTAAGGATATTAAAACAGAAAAACATGGACAATAAAGCCTTTATTTAATGTGGGCTGGACTGCTTTACATCACTTTTACAGTCCTAACAATCAAAGCACTAAAACATGTATGAAGTTTACAATCATATGTCTCTCAACCTGCCAGTGTCCTTAGTATGTGCGAAGATACTGGAAGAAATTATGCAATTAAAAAAATGGATAACTGGTTCCTATATATACAGCTTATACTAAACACACTTTCTCACCTGAAGCTGCAGAGGCAGGGAGAGGCCCTGTGCTCGACGATGGAGGCCCCAGGATCCCTGTCCCAGGCTGTGGAGGGCCGTCACCTCATACTGGGAGCACAGGCCTGTTCTGGCCACCAGGGGGCCCCCACTCAGGAGTACATGGTCGCCACATCTACCAAAACGGGTACATGGTTGAGTTCAGGTAAGTGCAGGAATAATGAAAGATTCTACTCTGCCCGTCATGCAGTGCAATAAGGAAAGTTTCAGTCTACTGGTGTTTGCTCAGTGTCCAAATACTGTTACACATATTTGCTAAATGCAGAAGCACAGCCTGCAAAGTCAAAGGAGACGCAAATTCATAAACTCTAACTAAAGTTAGGATACCTGTCTCGAGTTTAATACCAACTTCAGTGCCAAATAGTTCTCTTAGTTTAAGTGACTGCTCTTAAAGGTGGTCCCGCTCTTGATATGTTACTGCATATGAGATATGCCGATATCTGGATGTTGTGTTTTCTTTCTTGAACTGTGCGTCAGTTGTATCTGTTCGTTTATTTGAGCATGCATTGGTTGCGTTGTGTGCTGCTCTCTTGGCCAGGTCTCTCTTTTTGTACTTTAAATGCAGTGTCACCTGTAGAGCATCACTGTGCCTTTGGGATTTTGAGATGCTTTCTGTTCCACTTCTTCCTGCTTACACCTGCCAGAGTAGGAGAAAATACAACAAATAAAGCATTTAAACCTAAATGAGTCGTGAAAGGAGGTACGTGGAAGTGTCAGCTGTCTACACAGCTGAGCAGTACTCAGATGCCAGTCTACCTGCTGTGTGAGAAAGCCTCCAGTGCCACAGAGGGCGCCACTTCCAGAGGCTCCCAGGCCAGGTCTTGGTGGATGAGCTGCTGGGCTCCTCTGGTCAAAGAGCGTAATGACTCCTGAAAAGAAACAGACAGTAAAACATCAGCTGATTTTTGAATGGAAAATCTCATTAAAGAGAAACTTAACATTAGCCGGATGTCACTACTTCTTACAGTAAAAACTACAACCTGCCTGAACAGTTGTAGGTTTTTCTAGAGTCACAGGGCTTTTTCCAGTCGGGCTACCAAAATCTAACTCAGCCCTGCCCGTCGGGCTATCATAGAAAGGAAAAATATATGTCAATGCTTTTGCATTCTTTCGCAAATGTAGCTGGGTAAGTATGTAATTAGCATTGAAGAGCCACTGTCAATGTCTCAATGTCACATGTTTGAATTTGCGCTTGTTTTTTGCTTTCACTTTCACTGTGCGTATAGAGAGCGGCAGTATTGGTGAGTCACAGATTAATTGCGCACCAATTCCTCTGACATCGTCTTATCACTCATTAGCTCACTATTCAAACATGACAAGTGAAATCTCTCGCAAACTTGAACATGTGATACAGGCTGACTGCACAGAGAATCACTGACCGTGATGTGTGTGTGTGTGTGTATAAAAACATGGATTTATGCAGGTATTTTAGTTCTGCAGAGCCAAATAAGACAGGTCAGGATGAAGAAGGGGCAGCCAAAGAAAAGCTTACCACAAAACAAATCAGACTATGAGGCAAAAAGAAAGCGCAGCTTTTTTTGGTTTCATGGACAAAAGAATTTCTGTGGCTGGAATATGACGAGCTAAATAACATAATGTTCTGCCGGGTGTGTCGTGAGTTTCCCTCGATATCTGCGTCGACAAGCGCCTTTGTTACTGGGACCAGTAATTTTAAGAAAGACCCATCAGAACCCATGAGAAATGCAAGAAATGCATTATTGCCCAGTCTGCAATATCTTTCCCGGAACAAACACCAATTGCAAAAACATACTAAAAATAAACAAAGCACAACAAGAAGTCCTGAAAAAGCTGTTTAGAACAGCAAACTATGTTGCACAGAGTGAACTACCATTAGCAAAATTTAGCCGTCTTTGCAAACTTCAAAAAGCAAATGTTGTAGATCTTGGTTCCACTTACCTCTTACCCGGGACTTCAGTGGAAATTTGAGATTCAGGATCTGAAGTTGTTTCCTTTACAATATTATGCATTAAACTATAATATTGTAAAGGAAACAAAACATCAATCAGAAAATTGTTCTCTTTTTTTTTTCCGGGCTACTTAAATTTATTTTGGGCTACCAAAAACTGAAGAGAGCCTGCCAGGGATTTTGAAATTTTGCGAGCCCTGAGTTGTATTCAAGAGGCCATGAGTAGCTGCCACTGCAGTAAAACAGATGAATATTCACCATCTAGGTAAACAGAAATGATGTCGGCAGCGAGTGCAGTGGCGTAATAGAGCGTTGGACCATACACGCACCTCAGAGGGAGTCCATGAGTCGAGCTGGGGGTCGAGCACCACGTCACAGCAGAAGGCCCCAGAGAGGACTGCAGGGAAATACAAAGTCAGCACAGCAGAAGCAGAAATGTCAAAGCAACATTTTCACTTAAAAAAATGCTTAAATATCAAATATCAATTTTGTCACATACGTCATTAACTAAACACTACCTTGTTTTTTTTAATTATTTAACATCAGTCAACAAAGACCAGGTCAAACATCAAAACACTCGAGGTCAAACTTCTGAAGACACATACTCGGGGTCAGGGTAAACAGTGGTTTTCTACCTGGCACTTCCCGTGTGCTGAGCAGCTCCACAGTATAATCATCCTTGAAGGCGGTCTCCAGCACCTGACCCAGCAGGGCAGCGCAGGAACGCCAGTACGCCTGAGCACAAGACAAGAGGACAGGACTAACACTCAAGTATTCACTTATTCTACAAACTGGCTTCCACGTCTTTACTGGACTTGCAGCTCTGATGTTCTGTTGTCAACAATATTTTCTTTTCTCAAATAAAAGGTGTGATCCTTCAGCAGCAAGCTGAATTTATGAGAGAACGTTTGTCTGTTAAAGTACCTCGTTGACCAGTGTGGGGTCGTTGTCTTTAAACGTGAGCAGAGTGAGTGAGCAGGAGTGGGTGAGGGGCTGGTGGAGAGGCCATGGTTCTCCGTCCACAAGAGCCAGAGCTGAGTTTGTCACATGATGCTCCGTCAGATCTGAGAGTGACAGAGCGTTTGTTTGGAGTGTAACAACACGTTATTAACACATGCAACTGAAGCTTACGGTGGAGAATTTATAATCGGTTTGTTCTTTTCACTCACGTCTGGCGCAGCTCAGCGGGGTGGACATTCCTTTGTTCATGACGAGCAGCGCACCGTCCAGCCCGGGGCCCTGCATGGACACCTCGATCTTCTCGATGCGGGGGTACAGAGCTCTCTGCCTGGCCTGCTCTCTGGAGAAGACGGCGTTACGCTGACTGCGTACCTCAGCCAGAGATGGACGCTGAGCTGCCACAGCGGATGCAAAGCCTGTGGATGGGCAGGATGGATGGAAAGAAGAACTTAAAGGAAACCAGAGTGTAAACGATCCTGTAATGTGAGGAAGTTGAACACACGACGTACAGGTAGCAGGTCTGCCGTTAATGGTTAATTGAAGTGAATTATCTATGTTATCTATATGTTGTAATTTATATTTTATTTCAGAGGCTCTTTCGATGTCGAAGATTGCCGACTCCTGCTTTAGACCTTTATACAAATATTTATTGTACAATTATTTAAGGAAACAAAAGCTAAGAAGTAGACTTTTTTCATCATCATCATTATTATTCGTCTGCTGTACCCAACCGTGACTCCAAAACAGAGTTTTAGAAATTTGTACCGTTATACACCCGCGCACATACAAGGCGCTTTATTAGGTACACCTGCTGTCACTGAGCTGGACCTCCTTTCACCGGAAAAACTACTATGTACTTAACCTGTTCCAACACATCCCAAAGCTGCTCTAACATTTCTTGCGGTGACCCTCCTGTTTCCAGTACTTTCTCTTTACAATATAAAACCGTAAAAAATATCATATTTTATTGTATTACTTATTTCTATGACAATTAAATCCAGCTTTAAAGGAGCATTACTGCAGCTTACAGCTGTCACAAGCCTGACCAGCTACATATGCTAGTGCTACACGGATAACAACTGGTACTCACGTCGCTGGAAAACTCGACATACGGTCCTGCTCGCCATTTTCACGACTGTTCCTACAGCCACGCAAATTTTTTTTTTTTTTTTTTTTTTAACCGCAAACAGATAAATGTCTTTTACAAACGTCTATGGTTGAAGGACGCCATGCCTGACTCGTGTGCAGCGCATATTTAGGTCCGTAGAGGAACTGATGTTTTCGGAAGCTAAAGTTCCACGTGTAAAACGACACGCGGTTTTAGCTTACGACAGCAGGTGTCGCTGCTGGCAGTAGTTTCAAAGAAGCTAGTGTAATTTTGTATTAAGCCAGTCAAGAAAATATATCGTTTACTGTGATATTTTTACAGGCACTGTTCCTAACATATGGTGTCTAAGATGTATTTCAGCATCACTTCAGCTTCCATACCTTTCTAAGTGCTGAAAGACTTTTCCTCTTATTCTGATTGGAGGGAATCCAAAGTTATGATCCTGAATCTGGAGTCTCACATGCCCCCTTAGTTTCATCCTCTTAATGGACTCTAATGGCACTCCAAATTTGACAAATGCCCGCTGGATTTTTCAGGACCAGAATCTGCAGTAAGCGTTGGCACTAATGGCAACCGGCAGGGGCAGTAGCACAAGGACGACCAGCCAGGGGAACGCAGACGCAGGACCAAAACATCATAAATCATCTCGACGCAGGCCAAGGCAGTGCCAGATTACTGCTAAAGAGCAAAGCTGAAAGGCGGCTATGTTTTCTCAATGAGTGCAAATCTTATGACCTCTGGAGGTTAACATGAAAGGAGAGCGGTAACTTCAAAGACTGGGGAGGGGAAAAAAAAAAACAAAGGCATTTTTTGATGACACACAAAAAACCACGATCCAACAAAAAACACACACGACACAGTTGTGCATAAAGATTTATTATTTTGTTGAAAATAAGTGTTTCTGACATTGAACCACTAACATATCCGATGTGACTAAAGATAGATGAGCTACACACTGACACTGATGTTCACTTCGTACATTGTAACAAGGCATTTGTATCATCTGTAAGGTGTCTGCAGAGTGTTGGTACATTTTATCGACTGACTGACTGATTGATTACCGTCTCTTTGGGTGCGATTGATTGTACTCACTTGAGAGTGTGACAGTACAACTTCGTGCTCACGTCATCCACAGTTATTATCTGTGACATGAATGGGACATGAATCCCCCCCTAAAGGTGCAGCCTTTTTTGTTTGTTTGTTTGTTTGTTTGTTTCAAACACATTCGTTCATCCTGTCATTCATTTATTGTTAAGGTGGGCCCTGCTTCCAAATGCACCTTCCAGTAACGACTCCTTCACAGTGGTGTTAACTTATCTCTCCGGGTACTCGGTGAATGGCCGTTGCACTGGCAAAAAAACCAAAAAAGTGCAAAATAGAACAACAAGCAGAAGAAAAACAGGACAGATAGAACTGCTGCGCACGCCGAGCCGTCCTCCCATGGACCTATGGCTGCTTTCCCAAAAGCATTTAGCACTGTGGTCCTCTTTGTTGATGGCTTTTAAGATGGTTTTTGGCACCGCGCTGCCTTTGGGAAAACCCCGGGAATTCACTCTGGAATAATCAGCAAAAACCGTGATAGTAGCAGGAAGGTCGTGTGTTTTTGTTTTTTGTTTTATTTTAAGAGGGGAAAAAAAATCCCCTCTGTGTTGGAGAAGTAGTGAATGTCAAAACTGAATTCCCCTTAACCTGCTTTCTCTGCAACTTCCTACATTTCCCAGAATCCTCTAGGAAGCAGCTAAGAATAGTGACACCAAAAGTGGGGGTTTGCTTCCTTTAACCCTGCCCCCTCTCCAATCTTCAAGTTTGTCTAACATGAATACATTTGGACTCTAATTTCTACTCCTCTCCAATCCATCCACCAATCACTCCTGCTCCACCTCCCCTCCGACATTCAGCTACTGTATGCTACAGGCGGGGCAGCAGGCCTCTCTCCGGTCCGGCAGAGGGCAGAAGTCCATCTGCCTGACGATCTCCGCGAAAAGCTCATCCACCATGGTCTTGCTCTTGGCCGATGTCTCCATGAAGGGGCAGCCCCAATCCTCAGCCAGCGCCTGGCCCTCGCTGGGGGACACCTCCCTCTCATCCTCCAGGTCCACCTTGTTGCCCACCAGAACCACCGGTACCTGCTGGTACCTGCAAATTAAGAGAGAAAGTGACATCAGTGGAATTGCGCTGCCTTCGCCACCCCGCTGGGTGTCTTTTGGTACCGACTACAGGAACTTCTTAATTCCTACGGGACGAAGAAAGAGAGGGAAAGAGCCATAAATGTGGCTGCTTTTGTGTGTGTGAGTGTGTGTGCATTGTTGGCCTACATACTGTATTTGCTCAATGCTGAAACAATAAGGGGTTTGAAACAATGCACAATAGAGAGGAGAGGAATAAACCCAGCTACACTCAGCTTGAGCTTCCCAGGAGACTCCTGCCGCTCAGCGGGCATCCGGTACCAACAGGAGGTTCTATCAGAAAACCGCCATCATGAAAAAACCCAACTGATGGTCCATTTATTGCTGAATACATTACATATGTGTTTGCATGGTGCGCAAGCTGCATATTTTAATGGATTCCAATTCTTGTTTAAAAATCGTTAGCTCTGCACTTTGCACTTGCACCATTTCCATCGTGCACTGAGCACGTCTTAAGGATCAAAAGCTTTCTCCCCCAACGCGTGGGGCTGACAAGCCCAGTCCTCTTCCCCTCTGAGCCATCGATACGAGGAAACCAGGCTGGGGAGAGTAATGGAATAAGTTATTGAATAATTGAATAAAGCTAATGTGCTGCTCTCACATGGGAGAGACATGAACACTGGGGCACTGGAAACAACTATTTTCTACTTCATATTCATCTTTGGCTATATTTGATGCTTGTTACTGCTGTAAAAACTCCAAGGCTTAGCATGAATTTATAAAGAGCCGTGTACATTACTTCTGGCTTTGAGAAGAGGCTGACATCTGTAATTTGGTAAGTAACTCCTTAAAAGTGCACTTTGCTCAAATCACACACACACACACTTCTTCAAAACAGCACTGCCTTCATTCAGTGGGGACAGACAGACAGTGGGTCTATGATCAATATTTCATATTTTGTGAAATGGCCTGTGAAGAGGCCGAAGGAGAGCTCAAAGGAGAATGAACTGGACTAATATTCATCAGCATGAAGCAGAACTGCCAACAAACGCTCATTTTGCTGTGTAACTGTTGCTGGATCTCTAAAAAGCAACTACACTCACTGGCCATTTTACCTATTAGCTGCTTTTTAATGCAAATGTCTACACAGACAATTGCATGGCAGAAACTTGACGCATTTAGGCACGCAGACTTCGTCAAGACTACCCGAGCATCAGGATGGCAAAAAAAGGTGATTTAAATGAGACTGGTGGTGACAGACCATCTGGTCTGAGTATTCCAGAAACTGCTGATCTGCTGGGATTTTACTACAGGATGGTCTGAAAAAAGAGAAAATATCAGCAGTTTTCTGGGCGAAAATGTTTTGTTGATGTCAGAGGTCGGAAGAAAATGGCCAGATTGCTTTGAATTGATAGGACAGTGACAGCAACAGTGACTCAAATAACCAGTCACTGCAACCAAGCTATGCAGAAGAGCATGGGTTACAGCAGCAGAAGGCCACACTGGGTGGTCTTCTGGTGGTCTTGGCACACTTTGGGCCCTTTAGTACCTCGTTTATTCTGTACCACAGAGAATCTTTGGGAAAAAGGGAGTCCAACTCAGTAATAGCAGGGTCTACAGAGCATTTGCTAATTGGCTCGTAATAATTATTGGTTGCAGTTCCTCAAATGGCCACTTGACGATTCCTAGGTGCACTGCCGCTTCACTGAACCAGACCTCTGTGCTGTTTTTCTGAATGCAATCATCCCGTTATTGCACAACATGTCTCTACTCCATTTTCCACAGTGTATGGACGCAGCTTGCTAGAGTTGATGTCAATGTCAATGTGACCATCTTTTAAATACAGTGACTTATCGCAGTTTTCCAAAGGTGGCAAACTGTTAGCACACTAGTTGCTACTTCACAAACAGACACTTATATTATACTTACATGAAGCGGGACCCCACTTTATTCAAGCAAAAGATATTGCATTTCAGTTAGATGCCCTTCATGTTTCCCGCGATTAAATAACTACACAATATCAATTAAAGTGGGTGTATATTCTCACAACAGGTAATAGCATAGACTACCTAATAGCCTTGGCCATCAGTCATTCCTAAGTGCTTTCCCAGCCTGCCTTATTGATCTGCTGGCACTATTGAGAAATAGGCTCTTATCTACAAATTGGTGGCCCGCTGCCACGCTGCTCAGCTGGGAGAAGAGCTGAGGCGTGGAAAAGAGCTGGCAAACGTTTCAGCGAGCTTACAGGGGCCAGAGAGCTGCAGGAAATGAATGCAGGCAGCAGGGCAGAGGACACTTATGGACCTGCTCGAGTGTCATTCAGCAAAGGGTTCTGAGCTCGACCTGTATCTGCACCTCGTTTTGGATCTCAGAAGCTTCTCCAAAGAGCATTTCTTTTGTCTTAATTGCCTATGAAGACGCTTCAAACTGTCAGACAGACGAAACTCATTCCACACAGCCGAAGACTTCCTTCCCTGCAGCCTGACATTTCCCCTAACAACAGCCACACTGTACAACACAAACGCACGCACGCACACACATGCAAAACAACAGCTGACCTCAGCAGGACAACCATCTCGCATGGCCCGTGTGTTTGGAAAGCTGGAATCTAAAGGGTGTGAAGTGTGAACAAGGAGAGTACCGTGGAGACAAACACAATCTGACAGCCTTGCAGGAGAAACTCTATATATATCTACAAAGACACAGGGAGAGCCAGATTCTCCGGGGTGGGGCGGGGAGTTTGCACGGCGACTGTTTATTGCAGCATCGAACTACAAGCCCCTCCTCATCAGATGAGGGGGGAGCAGCTCAGCGCACCGTGGAGAAAAGTTGTCCCACAGGGATCTATAGGCCGCTATCACTCCTTATTGACTAATATCTCAGGAGGTGTTGGAGTGAGAAGCTTAATGTCTTTATCTCAAGCATGACTCTTCACTATAGCTATGTGCTAACTGTGCTCGCTTTATTGAAGTGTTCATTTGCTTTTTTAGTTGATTGATATGACATAAAACAATGAATATCTCTGTTTCCACGTGATGCAGTGTAACTCGGTCATGGGTCCTTCTACCTTTGGGGAAGACCTGACTTAATTTAATCTACAAGTTCTACTAAATCCTTTAGATTAGGATTTGGATGATTAATAACAGGTAGAACAACTCTCTTTGACGACTGCTAGGGTATAAACCTAATTTCTCTTTTCTGAACGTTGTCATTCTGGCTGCTTACAGAACAAAATGATTGGGTGCGTGTCAGACGTTAGTGAGGGTGATCGGTAGGGATGGGTACCGGTTCTGACATAAACGGTAGTAACCAGACCGAAAAGCAGCGCACATTTCGGTGCTTTATTTCGGTGCTTTTTTTTCCTGAGCTGTGATACACTTTAGATTCTAGCCAATCATTTTACGTTTCGAGGATAGTAGGCGGGTCCTGGTACGTACGTTCTTTTAGAGCAGAGCTACAGATTAAAAATGCCCAAGGCGAAGCGGTCAAAAGTCTGGCTGCACTTCACAGCAAAATATGCAAACTCAGCAGCCTGCAACAAGTGCTTTAAGCTGATACTGTGATACTGTCAAAGGAGGTAACACCTCAAATCCGATGAAACACCTGGCGATGCATAGCGTTTTTTTTAAAAGCCGAGAAATGCGCAGTATTTGATAGCTTGCTGCGAGACCTCACACCGAGCACATCTACTGAGGGTGTGGTGCCTGTTATCGGACCCGGAGTTAGCAACATCCCCCAAAAACCCGAAGAGTAGAGTCCTGGCCCCTAGCCCTGCCAGTGTAGCAGAAATGATGACGGATGATGATGCAGCAGCAGCAGCCGTTCTTCTCTGCGTGAGTAGCTTAATGTTGTTTGTGTGTAATTTACGTTGAATAGGCTAACCACGTTATTACATTAATGCATGTAAGGTGAACTAGCAAACACCATCATAGTTACATGCGGCTGTCTTCTTGTTTGATGGCAGATACTCCCTTCACCCTGGACAAAAAGGCTAAAATGACCAAAGAAAAAGTGGAAAACAGTTAAACATGAGAGGTTTTTGGACAAAGTTTGTGTTTTTTCCATTGTTTAAGCACTGCTTCCAGCCAAGAGTGATACCATATATGCCACATAGCTGCTAACATTGTTATTTTTTTTTACAAAAAAACAGCTGAACATGAGAGGTTTTTGGACCAATTTTGTGTTCTCCATTCTTTACGCACCGGTTTGAGCACCGTTTAAGCACCGGCACCGTTTCAAAAGTACCGGTTTGGCACCGGTATCGGATAAAACCTAAACAATACCCATCCCCAGTGATCGGCTTACTGAGGTTATATACTGATATATAGTGAGGTCACAAAAAACGACATTACGGGTACGGCTGAGGTCGTCAAATGTCATTTTTACGGGAGGAAAAAGGTTAAATACTGTTTTTAAAATACATATTTTGTGCTTTTATTTTGAAATTTTATTTTGAAATCTTTTGAAAGCAGCTATAAAAACCCGTCCTTTAGCCTTTTTCAGTTCACTGTAATGACCCAAAACCCCCATATAAGTATAAAAGACCAGTTTCCCAGTTAAAGGCAACTGTTCTTTTTTATTTCAAAAGAGGAAATTCTTTTTTTTTTTTTTTTTATTCTGTACATATTTTTAGTTATTTTAATTGAAATGTATCTTATTATGTTTACTTGGATGCATAACTTTGCACTAGTTTAAGGTTTAATATGTCGAGAGCATCAGTGAGGATTGTTTTGTATAATGCCTTGTGTTTACACACAGCAGCACTTTGAGCTAAAAAGTGAAAGTCCGTCTATATCTCTGATGATCTGCGTACTATCAGTTTTTATGACCCTCTTTGAGGAATGGCACCCTTCATGCTCTAAGCACTGTCGTCTTGGAGCATGAAGTGTTTGAATCCAGTCCGGGACTTTTTGCATGTTCTGCGAGGGTCCTCTCCATGTACTGTGGCTTCCTCCAACAGTCCAAAGACATGCACAGTGTGGTTAACTGGCCTCCATGTGATAGCCCAGAGACAGACCTGTCCAGGTAGTACCCCGATGGCATTGATAGGGTCCAGCCCCCCACCACCACCACGACCCTGTATTGGATAAGCAGAAGAACACGGATGCATGGATCTGTGACAGTTATTCCAGTTATCATGATACAGAATGTCCTCATGACTATTGGAGCCTTAACGGTATGTTTACCAGTGTTATGTTCTTCCTGAAGTGTTATTTTCCCGGCTGTATAAATATAAATCAGGAGAAACTAACAAACGCTTCTGACTCGTTCCTTTTACAGCACTTGGACACTACCTAGTATGGGGATTATCTGCACAGTTGGAACGTGTTGGGATTGGTTGGCTGAACTATACAGTTGTATAAATGTGCAGATTTTAGATTTATAAACAGAGCGTGAGAAACGATGCTAGAAATATAAAGTGGCTTAAGATAGCTTAAAAAACTATACCGATTTATTTTTTTTTAAAGTCTGTATTGATGTCTAAAATATTGCAGCATCCCTATGATGCACGTATAAGCCTGAAATAAAGGTTAGACACAAACGACTTAATGCCATTCACCTCTGCAGGCTGTTATTTCAGCTGCTGGCAAAGAGGCAAACACAAAACGCACCCACCCACCCACACAGAGAATCAGCGTTTATTCCTCACATAAAAAAGATGGCCTCCACATTTTCCATTTAGCCTCGGGGTACAACAGACTTGTTAAGGCTACCTGCTGTGCTAAATAGCTTCAGTGACCTCACTTACCTTTTGTTTTCGTTTGTTTTGTTTTTTTACAGGGCCCACAGCAAAAAACACTCATACAAATTACAAAAGAACAGTCAGACATCGCCTACACGAAGCCCTCCAACCCTGCAGCCATCTCTTTGCTCTCTGGATCTGCTGTTAATTACCAGTTGTAGCAGCAGCAGCGCTGTGTGACAGCCAGCCACGTATCTACATGTAGAACTGGATAGAGAAATCACACAGCCTATAGTGCCCACACTATGTGAACTCCCAAAGGGTGTGTTACTGCTGGAGAACAAAGCTTTGGTATCTAATGATTCTGTAATGCCTCGGTATCATGGAGGAAAAACCGCAAACATTCCTGTGATACACAGGCAAAGAGAGGGGTCTGCACAGCAGATGGAGAAGGTGTTATTTTAAAGATGAAACCCCAAGCTTCATTTCCGCCTTTAATGGTGCAACAAAGCTCCCCTGACAATCTTCTTCTCTGTTCAGATAGAAAGACATTAAAAAAGGATGTGAGTTCACGTGGCCAGTGCTGCTTTGTGCTATTATACCTGCTGTTCTGGGCACCTAAATGACAACAAGACTCCCAAAGAGAGAGATAAGCTACTGCAGGAAAGGCTGTTAATAAACCTATTATTAAAAATATTCCAGTTTCTTCCTTCATTGTGAGTGTTGAGCCTGAAAGCAGTATCTCAGTCAAGCAGCTAAAAAGAAGCCAAATGGAAAAGACTGATCTGCACTTCCTCTTTTGGTCACATGAGGCTGATCCAAAAATAAGTCCCCAAAGACCTCGATGTTCCTCCACAAACATGGGGCAGTGGGCTGAAATGTTTCTGAGTGGACCTGTGATTAGTAAGAAGTTCATTTAATTGGCAGTTTTATATATAATGCAATAAAGACTCTTTGCAGGTTCTCGGTCATCCAGGTCATGGTAGTTTTAAGACTTCAGCTCAGTTTTGGTTTCTTACCCCTCCCAAGTGCACACCTGAGGCTGTCTTTATGCTATTTACCTTAGCAATATGCTGGGTGTCCGTGTCTATTTACTCTAGAGGAGGCTGTGAAACTTTGTGCAATTATTCAGAAAGGAGTTGATGAATTGGTAAAGCTCACTTCTGTCCCATGACAGCTATATCGAGGTTGAGTTGTTGAGGGACTTTTCTGCCAGTAAGCATTATTGCTGCAGTAAAGCTCTTTTAGCTGCTGTTAGCCCCTGTTAGCTGCTGTTTTGTCACTGTTACCTGTGACCTACCTACTTAGTGAAACTTCTTTGAATTGGATCGAACACTGTTGGATAATAAATAAATAACAAATAAACTTTCATACAATGTATATGGTGTGTACGACTATAATGCTTATCAGAGAGAATGTCTGATTTTTAAGAGACTTGAGCCTAACATTACCTGGCATGATGTTAGCTTAGAACCAGCTGCTGTTGCTTAGCCAGCTCGTGGTCAGCTGTCGCATGGCTAAAGTAATTGCAACAATATATAAATAATTAAATAAGCATATTTAAGCATGTTTTCATGTGTTAAAGCTCTGACTTCAGTTCAGGATATGAGGCAGAATGGCAATGTCCATTTAACATGACAGGGCAACATGGCACCTTCCACAAACTTGCTTGCACTTGGTTGAATGTATTTTTGTAATTGTGAATGTAATCCCAGCTTTCTCTGCATAGTAAGGAATCAATTATAGCACGCTATAGGAGTTAGCATGACCTGTCACCTGATATGTGTATTACAAAAGGCACAAAAAGCAAACAAAACAGGCCTCCTCTTATTCACAGCCCTGTTCAATAGCACTCCTAGTGGTCTAATAACACTACAGGGTGCCTTTAACATTAGCTGTGCTCATGCTATTTGTACAAGTCAATTTAATACATCTTGAATGGCTGCATTAAACCCATCAATGCTACAAAGCTCTGACTGTTTTTCCCACTTGGGAAGCTGGCATCAATATGTGCAACATTAGAATGATTTAAAACACTTCAATAACTGCAACATAAGAATGCAAACTGATATAATCCATCCATCCATCCATCCAATTCTATTATCCAGTTGAGTGCCAATGCAAGTTGGACTATGCTGCAGTTAGTATCTATAAACAGAGACTTGCAGGAGCTGTAGGTGAGGAACTAGAAGTTTTTGGTAGCAGGTTTCTGGTTTATATTTACAGCCTGAATAATATTGACCAATCACAAGCTTAATGAACAAAGATTGGCACACACGACAGGGAGCTTCGGCCTGGATACCAGCTGGCTCCACGGGAAGCCCCGTATCACTGGGTGCTATCCCAAGAGATCGCGTCATCACATGATGTTTTCCTTCAGTGACACTGAAATGCATATGCCTTGCAGACTTTGTTTTTTTCACTCTGTAAACATTCCCTTAGGAAGTAGAATGACATCACTGTTTACCGGGTTCATAGCTGTGGCTCAAGTGATATTCATCTAAATATAGGAAGGTCCAGATACACATCAAGGCAAAGAATCTTTTGTAACCCTGAGGGATTAAAAGATAAACCGGAATGAATGCGAGATGATTCACAAGCAAGGAATTGTAATTTGCTGCACAAATGGTGTTCACTTTAGACTTTCCTGATGATGTTTGCTTTTTTTTATTGTACTACACTCACCTCTGGGCAAACTGGGCTTCACTTTAAAGGCTGGGAATGACCAGCCTTTAAAGTGGCTGGTCATTCCCATTCCATGGTTCTACCTTGACTGGATCAAGGTAGAACCATGTGTTTTCAGATCCCCTGAATGAGATAAATGGTGGCACATGATGGAAACACTTAAGCAAGCATAGTGCAGCAAATATGTTAAGTCTATAAGACCAAGCACTTTACTGGTGGCTATCCTCAGAGAGCTGGCTACTTAAACATTTCTCTCCTCACTTATGGGCGATGCTAAAAGCCTAAGGAAAAAAAGTGGCTTTGTACCTACACCAAAGTGCCCCCTGGGAAACGTAGTTTTGGTCTCTCCACCCTATTCCCACTCAGTGGTGCGTGCTGCTCACCTCCTGCTATTAGACACAGCATCAGTGCAGCGTGAAAACGCAGCTCCAACACTTTGAACGTGCTTCCTCCTCCTGTGCCGATTAAACTATAAACCTTAACATGCAAGCGAGGAGATCATTAGATTGCGAGGAGGGCTACGCCCAGATGTTGTTATCACAGATAGCGACTTAAACGGGGGTTTATGTGGTTAGACTAAGACCGTGCTGGAGCGTTCAGGGGGGTAAAGCTTATCTGCCGTGGTGTTTGTTAACCTAAATACGCACAGAAAATTGTTCACATATGTGAAGAAAAGCTGCTATACATCAAGTGTCTTTGTATTTAATGTATTTCCTGCTTCTCTTCACCTCTTCTTTAAGTCAACACTGTAATGTTGATGTATATGTGGCGCCAAAGTCGTGTCAGATGGTGACCACATGTCAACTTCAAATGTGCTCATCTGAACACATTTAAACAGATTTTATCATTTATAGTGTGGTTCAAAAACTAAATTAGCTGTTTACCCCTAACTATTAGCATTTCTGTTCCCCCTTTTTTAGCTAACCTTACACTTAGCAATTCATCATGTTTAGTGACCACTTTCTGCATTGTGTTTAGCAAACAAACTATTTAGACTGTATACTTTTAGCAAAGCTTTAAAAGTGTAATTCACACTTTAAGATATAATTTGAACTTCTAGCTCATGATTTCAGCTAGCTATTTTGATGTGTTAAGCTAACAGTTTCGACTGTTAAGCCATCCCTCTTATTTGAATACTTTTGACATTTTACCATAGGTTGTTTCCAGCAGCCAGACGTTCTTATAATATTTTAAAAGAAGCAATATTTCTCCAGTCTTTCTATATTTTCTTTGAGCTATGGTAGCTTTTTCACTAGTTTTCAGTCCATTCGTGTACCTGACTGCTTTTGTTAAGCCACTTCACATTGACCTATGAATCATTCATGCATTAAAAAGGCACATAATTTTTCTTCATTTCTTTAGTGGAATCTACAAAAAATGCTAAAGATAACACAGGTGGAAAGACAGAAAATAACATTTTTATACCAATAAGGTGATTCCCAAAGAGCTATTAACTGAAAATGGTTGGCATATTTCAGTATGGTGTTCAGTGGGCCCTTAAAAATTGTGAAGAAACTGGACAAGTGGAGAACAAAAGAAGTAGCAGCCTAAAAAAAAATCTCCACTGACGCCTGATCAGAAATGGTTTCGGTGGGAGGATGTATGTTTAGAAGCCATTCTTACGGAGGGGAAACGTGGAGAAAATGCTGATTTATCCTTTTCCGCTTATTCTTGTCAGGGTCGTGGGGGGCTGGAGCCTATCCCAGCTGTCTTAGGGCGAGAGGCAGGGTACACCCTGGATGGGTCACCAGTCTGTCCCAGGTCGAACACATAGAGACAGACAACCATTCGCACTCACATTCACACCTATGGACAATTTAGAGTTACCAATTAACCTAATCCAAATTACACAAGAACTGGAATGAAAATCAGTGGCAGTTTGAAAACTCGAAAAGTTTGCATTCAAATCAGTGTCAACATATACAGTGAATATCAAGAGAGAGATACAAAATTGAGCGTGTACAGCTATTTGTAAAACACAGGGGGCTTTGTCATGGTTTGCTCTGCACTCAGCCAGTGGTGTTAGAGATATTGTCTGGACACAGAAAAGAATAGAGCAAAATGCAGCCAACTTCCAAAGAAAGAGCTTTGAATGTCCTTCAAGAAGCCTGGAGAACTATTCCTGAAGAACTGTAAAGACTCGGTTTTTGCCTAATATACTATACTTCCATGTATATTAGCACGTTTCAATAAATCGCTGCACCTATTTCCCATTTTCTACCAAAATATAGAGAAATGAGGGTTGGCTTAAGACTTTTGCGTAGTACTATATTCTAAATGTTAGTATTTCAACCTCTAGCTAGCCACACTTTTAGCTAATCACGTTTCACTTAACAGAATTTACAAGTTTTTTTGATTATACTTTTAGCTAACTATTTCAGAATATTAGGCTAACAGTTTTAGCTGCTTAAGCAGAATTTTGGCAAGAAATTCTGCAACAGAGGTCATAATATTAGCTCACAATTTTAGCTATTAGCCACTTTTTAGTTTAGTGAGATATTTTTTAATGGTTACCCTGTGTTGTCCATTAATTTTAGTAAACTGTTAACTATGACATTACATTCGGGTTTTCTTTAGGTTGGGTAGTTGATCTGTCATACAACGAGTGGACTATGAGACTATGGATTCACGCCTCCTTAACCAAACAGCATATCTCACTTCTTGTCCATGCTTGGCACATGGAAAGCCTTGCATAAGCATTCTGGTTTATATGACTGCCTAATGGAGGCCCGATGTCTTCTTGGCTTTCAACCCAACACAATCCCATTAAGTTCTGGTGAGTGGGCACATACTATATCTCTGTGTGAGGCTCATTGTTACTGCTGCTGGCTCAGCAACAAGTTTGGGAGGAGGGAGGCTGTTTTTCTAAAGACAGCTAATGGAGAGCAGGAGCCGATTGTGACGGACACCTTAACGAGATCAAGTAAACAACCGAGTAGATCTTGCTAGTACTTCTACTTTTGTCACAGACTGTGACTGACCACCGTTTCTAGCCTCACTGACCATTCAAGTTCACACAGCATTCACACCTAAGACCAATTTTAAGCAGCTATTTACAATCATGCATGTCATTAAGAGTGTGAGAGGAAGCCAGGTACAGCGAGGCACAGGGAGAACATGCAAACACTTAATTTTTGTGTAATAATGTCTCTGCACAAAACTCAACAACAATATTATGTTTTCAAGTCTACTTAAGGGTGTTTTACTTATCTGCGGCTTTGCACATACAGTAACAAGGCCCACTTCAAAGCCAGAGCAGTGTGAAATACAAGCATGAAATATTTATAGGTATACACTTGAGGACGGCGATGGCTGCTGCAGTGTGGGCAGCCGCTTTGGGTGCTGGGGCACTTTTTTATCCATCATTACTATTAAATTAATATAAAGGAGTCCCCCCGCCCCACCCCCACGCATTCGCCATCACTGTGCATCGTCAGCTGTGACGCTCTCGAGCTTCCACTCGGCCTGTGACGTCCACACCACAAGAGAAGCACCGAGTTCACTCCTGGGAGGCAGATGGAAAGCACCGCAGCAATACTCTACTGGTGAAATTATAAAAGTCACAACACTCATGTTCAACAAGCAGAGAAGGGGGCGATATTAAGTGTAATGAAAGGATTTTTTTCTTTTCTCTTTATGATGATAATGAAGTGCATACACCCCCCCCCCCCTTCCCCCCAATGATGATGCTCATGTAAGACCACTGCATGAGTCAGAGCTCCTATCTCACTTTGGTTTCCGTCTGCATGTCTTCTTCGCTGATTTAAAGTGGGGCACTGTTAGTGGGGATTTTTGTTGCCCTAACATAACCACACCTAACACTCCCCCATCTTCACTGAACATCCATGAAAAGTAGCATCAATCGCTCGTCTGTCAGCTGCTGGCATCAAAACAACAACAGCTATAAAACGTTTTTCTATTGAAGAAGTCATAATGATGCGCTTTTGTTGGGAATAAAACAAAGAAAAATACGTTTCACTCCAGTTGCACCCTGGAGTCACAGGCTCACACATTTACACAAGACTCTGAGCCAAAAAAAAAAAAGAAATTCCAATGTGTCACTACCGAAAAGGATAGACCACAGCCTTTCTCCCACTCTCTCTCACTCCCAGGCTGTGAGATGAGCTCAGGGGATGTGTTGAGTAATGGACTGAGCTGATCAAAGCCGTGCAGAGTTAGTCATGTGTGAGAGACGCAGAGAATATCAAACCCTGGGAGAGTTCAGCGGGTTGATGTGTGACAGGTGAGCCGCAGCTGGGCTCTTATGAAGAACATATGAGCGGGATGCAGCTTCTCACGAAGGACTGGAGGAGAGCGTGGGGGTGAGAGAGGAAGAGGAAGAGGAGAGAAGACATGGAGAGGATGGCAGTTTTGTGATGTTTCTCAGCCTCAGTTTAAAATGAAAAAAAAAACAACAACAACAAAACAAAACACTGATTTGTACGTGTGTGTGTGTGTGGGGGGTTCATTACATTTATAGAGGCCCTGGAGGGGCTCCATGGGGTACTCCAAGCATGTTTACTGTTAAATGTGACTGTTTTATTTATTTGAATCAAGGTGTAAATATTTATTATCATATCCTTAACATTCCTTCACCGACACAGACAACTTCCGGGGTCCTTATTGCCCCAATATGGCTATTTAAGGCCCCTAAGACGGGTTTTTTTTGCTGCCTTTTGTCTGTGGCATCAGAGCATTTATTTAGAATTACAATGAATTACAGCACACTGGAAAGCCTCTCACCTTTTCACCCTGATGATCTGATCTCTCATGGGTTTGATGTCCTGAAAACTTTGCTGGTTGACCAGGCTGTAGACCAGGATGAAGCCCTGGCCGTTTCTGATGTAAAGGTCTCTCATTGAGGCGAACTGCTCGGTGCCGGCCGTGTCGAGGATCTCCAGCACCGACGGAGAGGAATCCACCTCGATCTCCTTCCTGTAGAAATCTTCAATGGTCGGGTCGTACTTTTCTATAAATGTCCCGGTGACAAACTGGACCGTCAGCGCGGACTTCCCCACCCCGCCGCTGCCGAGCACCACCACCTTATACTCCCGCATAGCGCTCCCGCGGAGTTAAATCCGGCATGCAGAGAATAAAGTGATCAGCAGCGGATCAAAGAAACGCATGCCCGTGCACAGCAGCCCAGACTCACGCTACAGGCATGACACAGCCTCCGGTAAACGAGATGCTCTTGCAGTTATAGGCGGCCGAATGATGCTGGAGCATTTAGCCCTGAGATGCACAGCCACACTGCCTTCTACTGAAATATTCCCACGCTATCTTGAAGGGACACCATTCCGGAGGCATCCATAATGCAATAAGGCGTCGGTGCAGTTAAAATAAGATCGGCTATTATTAGAAACAACTAGACGGCGCATCTTTTTATGTGCCGACAAAATAAAAGGCTAACACTACATTTCCCCTGCACAGTGGGGTACAGTGGAGTTAAAGGCGAAGAGCACTCTTTGGCTTATAGAAGACAACAGTGCTGGGAATCCACGCCTCTGGTGTGCTTCATCCACTGGATGCTACTATTTCCTGGAAGATATGGAGGGAGATTAGTGCCACATGGCAACAGGGAGCAGAGCACAGATGTGATGGAAAAGAAATAAGAGAGGCTGCTGTGACATAATTGTTTTTGACCTCGTTTTAAACGGAAATATAAGCTAATCTGTAAGGAATGCTGTCAGCAGCCAATGAGAGGCACAAGACAAAGCCAGAGGCTTGGACTTGGTTTGCAGCACATAATTTCTCAAGACAGTGTCAACATATGATGCTTGACTCTGAGCTCTTCTGAGGGATGTTAACTGAAGCCTCAGGTGAACTAAATAATTTGTTAAAAAGGTGAACATGTCAAATTTCCACTCTGCAATTTCAGTTTATTTTTATTTCTATGGCACCAAATCACAACAACATTCGCCTCATGATGCTTTATATCATAAGGTAAAGGGAATAACAGAGAGAAAACCCAACAATCAGATGACCCCCTGTCAGCAGACACTTGGCAACAGTGGGAAAGAAAAACTCCCTCTTAATAGGAATAAACCTCCAGCAGAACCACTGTATAAACACATAGTAAGTCTTTTAAAGGGTTTCCATTTAAACGGCATCTTAGAAGACCAGATCAACCAGAAGGGGACAGTGCTAAGCACAAATGTGAAGGTTCTGCATAATGCACTGTGATTGAGCACTTAAACAATTTTCCTACACATTTAATCCTTTAAAGGTTTCTGAACCATGCCAGAAAAATCAATTTTCTAAAGAAATGTAGATTCTGCTGAACCTTTTAACAAAAAAGTAATTAAAAATATTAATTTGCATTTATATAAGTTTTAATTTGTCTCATACTTGGTACATCTGGCATTTTTTATTTACATTTATTGCTTAAAATGTATCGTTATTAATTTAGGTTTTTATTGGAAAACTAAGAAATCTCAAAAACTCATGTATCAGATATAATACACTCAGAATTAATGGTTTAACCACTCATGGTTAAGTGTGCCCAGGGAAATATGAGTGGTGCAGGGCATGGAGGCTCTTTTTTTGTCTTGTATTGCAGGAAAGCACTTTGGCCTGCCAGTCTCTGGAGCCATAGTAGCCCATGTCTGTATATTAGCTTGTGTTTTGGATTTGCTAAAAGAAAAAAACAACCTGCTGCTGGACTGTCAACCAAGCATCAGATATCAATGGGTGTAATAACTGTGTAAAGACGTGGTGCAAGACAGGAACAAATAATCTGGACAGAGGCTGAAATTCAAACAAATTTTGGGGGCATTTTTATGATGATTCTTTTTACTTTCTTTACAGTTAATCTTTGTCACCATGTTTCTGCAATAACCTGTGTTTTTTATTTATTATAGTTTGTGTTAGCTATACCCTCTGTGATTACTTTGTTCTAGTTGTAGTGTAAATATCAAGAGCACTAGAGAAGGGAGGCTGTGTTCGTGTCATTTGTTCAACGAGGACTGCAGCTCATCGTAATGAATTTAAGAAGGCTATTATCTAATTAGTGACACATGATAAGCAGCTGCTGAGAGGCCCGTCCACTGCTGTCATCAAACGGCAGTTAACTACACATTACCATTGTGGTACTAATAACCCCTCATAGCTGCTTTCCCCCTTCAGAAAAGCACTACTCCACTGCAGTAACGGGAAATGGCAGAAAATAAATAATGGAAAAAGCGCTTACTTGTCCTGCTCTTGGGTCCTCTCATTATGTTTTATCAACTCCGGCAAAAACTTCATGCTGCAACTCTCAGATGTTTTAATGCACGCAGCTTTATAATCTCTTTTCATGAGAGCTGATGTTTATTTGCTTTTAAGGCAGTGGGCTTTAGGGACCACCAGGGGCCCTCGAGAGGGCCTCTAATAAAAACTCTGGGTAAAGCAGGATGTTCGGCACTGCAGTAGACAGAGCTACAGTACTGTTACTACTTAGAGCAAACATCTCTGTGGGTTACTGAAGAGAGAGTGTGACACAAACGAGATCCAAAGCAAAAATCATTACTTTAATTTTCTTTATTTCTTTCTTTCAATAGATTTTACACTATCTTGCTGGAACCAAAGAAACATTTGACTATAGAAACATAAAGTAGCACAAAATATATGCAAAAAAACCCAAAACATTTAAAAATGTTTACACTGAAACTAGAAATCTGACGTGGGTCTTCTTGTCAATTGGTTTTCATGTCTTGACTTTGTTGGTGAGGTACACTGCAACAATGATGACACAGGCAGCCACACTTCTTAACCTTCAGTCTCTGGTATAGTGTCCTCTGCTGGCTAAAGCTGTGAATTGCATGTTCCATTGTAAGGCAATGGGACCCAAACGATTTCACTCACAGATTTGGGAGACAGGAAGTAAAGATCGGTGACTGTTTGCTCTGCTGCAGTCTCCTCTCACTTTTGGCCTTGTGACGCATACGTTAGAACCTTAAAAAAATGATTTCCGATATAAAGATTCATAGTTCAAATGAAACTCTGAAGGGATTTGAGAAGAGAAAGAGAGAGACCCACTTAGGTCTGTTTAATAAATTTCATAAGAGCTCTTTAAAACATAAAACCTTAAGTACGATGGACTCAAGATAAGGCAAAGTGTTTGGATAAGTTGAGTCTGCTCAGTCGGCCAACTGCTCAGAAAGTGCTGTTACCATCAGTCAATCATTGCCAACACAATAAAAAAAAAAAACATTTCAAGAGAAAGTCCATACACAGGGGGCACCAAATAAGGACATTTTGTGTACAGACATTTTTTTTTATTCACTAGAAACATTCAGTACGTTATAATTTAGTAAGAAAAGAAAAGATTGTTTTCTCTCATGCAACGTGTTGAATTGAAGTCATTTACTGGTAATATCTGCCATTTACTGATGAACAGATTTACCCTTGAAGGAAGTGAAAAACAGAACAGATCAATAAACAATATGAAAGTGCAATCCTAAAGACTAGTGATACATAAGCCTCGAATAAAATGTATCTGTGTGGAACCTAGAGGTCCTTTGTCAGGGGGAAAGTTGAACATCTTATTAATTTATAGATTATTTAGTTCTTATATTTATATATATATATTTTTTATATATATTTATATGTAATCTATGTAACATCGATGAATTTTATATCTCTAAGTGTTACAGTCACAGCACTATAGAGGCTGTTACTTACTAATGAAAATATTAGGTCACTGTCATAATCTCAGAGAAGAATAAGAAATGTTCATATCTTCTTTACAATCTACCTTGTACAGTGTTCTAGCAAAGAAAAAAAAACAGAAACAAAAACCAACTTAACAATGTCATTTACAAAAATACCCAACTTTAGTAATTGCAACATCTGGTTGCCACTGCAACAAGTTATGTTATGAAATACTATTATACTAGAGTGAAAAGTACATCTTTTTTGAAATTTTCTTTGCTTTTTTTGGTAAAATGTCATCTATACAATAAACATTTTTTTTCCCAACAACACAAGCAACTCTATAACTATGCTCATTACTGCAACACCGTGATCGTTTCTATGGATGAGAAGGCAAGAAAGGTCCAGTAGCTTTCCATCGAGGGGAGGGCTGAGGGCGGGTCGACGTTTAAACCCCTCCCACTCAAGACGTGCGCAACTTCTCATTCGCCGGCCCCCTACGGGTTAGACCTTGAAATGACCAACCGTGCAGAACGTAGCACAGCTCAATAAATTACATTCATTTCAAAATAGAATAGTTTACAACATTGTGTTTTCTTTTTCTGACTAAAATTTTGACCAAGAGTAACATAAGATAAATTACAACAAAATAGAAATTTTTTTTTTTAAACCACCTTCCACAAATATTACACACAGATCAGAACGTGTGTGAGGACATTCAAAGTGAATGAAACTCAAAAAAAAGCATGATTGTGGATTGTCGATGTTAATCAAGCACCATGAAATTACATCCGAATTTTGAAGAATGTCAAATAAAATTTAGTATAATGAGTTAAAACACACCGCTAGTCGTCAAAATACAAAAAAAGAAAAAGAAAAAAATGTTGGTGTAAAATGACCAAAGAACATTTTATGCTCTAAAAAAACAAAAACAAATGATTGTTCCAGGAGGTGGAGGGATTTTTTTTAGAGAGGGGGGGAGGTTCAAACATACTTTGATAGTAGACACAACACAAACTCTTAAATAACTTTGAATACATTTCTAGAACCATGAATATAAACTCTCAAAATAAGAGACACTTTACATACATTACACAGTTTACAATACATGTTTGTCTCACTCACGTTCCTCATGTAAACTATTCAGAACCATGGTAAGAAACAATGGTACACTGTGAAAGTCACCAAACATTCTACAAAGCTATTTTTGATTTGTCGTTTCTTACGTTTCTTTTTCAGTAAAGTCACTTGTGATGTTAATGAGCGCTTAGCTGGAAATCTCCTCCAGGGACGCCAAAAAGTGTGATGTCTTTTCCCCAAAGAGTCCTTGTAGCTCTCGACAGCCCAGTGTGTTGTGTCTGTGACTTTTTAGTGATACACTCTGGATGCAAGTGTTGTTGATGAGTAATTTTTTTAGGCACTTCTACAGTTTTCTAAAATGGAACAGGATTATCGGTGATAGTAGGGTTGGACAGAACAACCGACGGTCACAGATAGCCCTCCAGTTGAAGTTCAAGTCATCTGTTTGCTTGACGAGTGTCGTCGAATGCACCGTTTTTTTTTTGTGTGTTTTTTTTTTTTAATTGTTTAGTCTTAGCACTTAAATCCTTCACCCTCCTCCAGGTAAAAAGCTCTCCTACCAGGCTTGGTGTCACCATCATGTGCCAGATCCCACTTTAAGTCCCAGTCTGCCGGCAGACCATCAGTCTCTAACACACACGCACACATGCACACGCACGCACGCACACGCACGCACACACACGCACAAGGCTTGGCATGTCTGGAACAAACCCTCGCGCTTTGCTGAGCCCTTGGCACACACCCCAGCCTTCAGGCTTTTTCGGTAATGGCCACGACTATCTTCCGACTTCTCCTGTCACGACTGCATGCACAATCTATCAAAGATCTGAACCCAGCAACGCAACTAAAAAAGATGGCGAGTGGGTCCTATTTGCAGTGTGGGCAATGGCAAAAGAAAAAAAAAAGTGACCTCTTCCAAGCCTCAACTTTGGCAAGATGTTTCCAGAGATGAAAAGTTGGCAGAGGGAAGGGAGGGAGGAGCTTCATCATGGCATCTTAACAGCATCGGGTGGCAGATGAGGGTCGCGCAGGAACC
This sequence comes from Rhamphochromis sp. 'chilingali', assembly GCF_963969265.1. Lineage (NCBI taxonomy): Eukaryota > Metazoa > Chordata > Actinopteri > Cichliformes > Cichlidae > Rhamphochromis > Rhamphochromis sp. 'chilingali'. Next base: position 7,697,161 of record NC_137931.1, on the reverse strand, counting down.
CTCGCAGGGACAATCACACGAAGAGCTCATGAGCCTGGCTGCCCCGAGGACATTCAACTTTTGCAGAGAGAAAAGCAACGACCGCAAGACGAAAAACCCTCGTGAAAGCATCGCGTGCGTAGGTGTGTTGTGCATGGGGTCTCTGTGACTCTTCCTTGTCTTCAACATTAAACACTATACTTTCATATAGTGCAAATCAAACATCTGTGTTTTTCTTGACTAACCAAAGGGATGAATATTGTGCAGGTTGGTTTTTAGAATAAATATGCAAGAAGAGGAGATCCACGGTATTCTGAGAGAACAGTTGTTAAAATGACCTCTATAGTGTGTCTGCTATGTATGTACTATACATAAGAATATTTTTTGATGTTTTATTGTTAATAGTTTTTTTTTCTAGCAATACATACAGTATATATCTTTTTATTTTTTCCTGTGTGTGTGTGTGTGTGTGTGTGTGTGTGTGTGTGTGTGTGTGTGTGTGTGTGTGTGTGTTACACCGGTACTGCAGTTCTTATGGTTAAATTGAAGTGTTACACTCTTAGCATGCAGGTTGCTGGACCTCTATGGGAGAGGTTAGGTAGTATTTACAGAGGGGATGTTTTGGGTTTCCTAGTGCAGCTTCTTGACACTCCGTTCCCTTCCTGACTCTTACTTCAGGATAATCTGCAAGACAGAGACAGAGAAAGCAACGACAAAGAAAAAAAGAGAGAGAGCGTTTCAGTTTACCTATAAGACAGAAATACAACTTTATCTGCACACACTATTGTGTTTAAAAGCTTTGGAAATTCTTTATAAATCAAAAGACTAGCACTACACCTAAAAAAAATGTGGCCATGTTTTTGGAAGAAAATCAACTTTGTTTATTTCTAAGATTACATAAAATTGATTAGAAATATTGTAAAACACAATCTTCCTCCTCTCACCCCCAACCTGTCAGACAGCTGACCTGCTCTGAGCCTGTTTCTGCCCGAGGTTTCTTCCTGTTAAAATTGAGTTTTTCTTTCCCACTGTCGCCAAGTGTTTGCTTGTAGGGGTTGTTTGATTGTTAGGGTTTTCTCCCTATTACTGTATAAATACACAGAGCCCCATATCCAGCTACAAGCAACCCTGTATTCAAGTGGAGCATGTTGCTATCTAATGCAAAATGTGCCGAGTAAAGAAGCAATAAATCTGAGCATCACCCTCTGTGGCTTTCTAGCATTCCTAACAACAAACCTAATAAGACACTTAAATCCCCATCACCTAGTCAAACATTTTAAAGAAGCTAACAAAGAAAAAGTGGTTAAAGCTAAAGCTGTTCGGAGTTTCGAGCTAGCCACAAGCCAGCAGCCTCGGTATGAGCAAAGGATCAAAGCAGATAAGTGGAAAAATATGAAGATGAGTGAAAAACAGAAAAGTGTCGACGTCCTGTTACTTAGCAGCTTTTAACACACTGAAAAATGTAGTACCTGAACTTTATTTTCTTCGATAATTCTGCTGCACCTGCTTTTGTTTTTGTATAAGTATCGTACATCAGATAAATATGTGTGTAAAACTCATTTTCAGCGTTTTCTCCCTTCCAGGAGAAAAGCACTTCATTTTCGTTAGTTTCACACAGAGAAGGCTATTTAATTGTAAAGTCTAACAACTAATTTATTATGAAAATAATATTCTGCATTGAAGCGAAGTTGATTTTTGTTTGAATGTGTTGTCATTGACGTTGTTGGAATCCTTAAAAAATAGCAATTGGTGCATCTCTAATCATTTTATTTTGGTTCTAATAAATGACAGCTGTTCGAGCTGAAGATTTCATACAGCACCTGCTGCCTGCGGGCCCTTGCTGTTACCACAACAGATAGAAAAGGTCCTCAACTGGCATCTTCATTAAATGGTACTGGTAAATGGTACCTGCTACATCCAGATTATTCAGCTGTTACTGGCATATCTTTATTGAGCTTCAGAAAAAAAGCTCATTTTTTAAAGGAGATTTTGAGACTATACAAAACCTGCAAAGTCTCAGCTGTGCTTGCATGACACAGTAGTATTTTAATATGATAAACGTGGATGATGTAACATTATGGATCTTTGTTATCTCTGCAAAATTCAGACCTAATAGAAATATGATTCCATTACCCATAAATGCATTTTATATTGTGACATTTATGATCAATTTAATGTCAAATATAAATCTAGATCTGGATCAAATCTGCCTTTTGTCTGATTAAACAAAGTCCTTGTTAGTCTGACAGTTTCTAAAACCTCCTTTACAATAATGCAATAACTATAACAATATATATTTTTTAATTTTAAAAAACAGCCAGGTGTGGAGGTGTTGAAGTAGGAACAACTCAAACTTATCTCAGGGTGTTATTTGCACTGTTTCAAATCATTAGCTGAGCTGGTTAGTGTTAAATTAGTACAGCTGCTTTACAGCTCCTCATATGTGCTCAAGCGGAGGCTGTGACGAACTGTGAAACTTTTCCTTTTAGATTCAGTCCATGTGGCATATTGTGCATAATCATTTCTCTGAAGCAGACTGGCACCAAAGCAACAGGTAGGAGGTGTTTACCACAACAACAATGTGTGAGAAAGGTCAGATGAGCACAGATAAGTATTTGCCAGTGAATAATACATATCTGTCTTACTGATGAGCTGTGGCAACATCACCAGCTTGGTGTTTCATGCAGATAAGAACCAAGCTTCTAACTATTTGCAAATAGCATTTAACCCTCGTCTGGTAACCTCGGTTTGTATTCTCTCTTTAAGAGATTAAGCCTAAACCGCCACACAACAAAGAGAAAGCGAGACAGTGTGAGACTGTCTATAAGGGGGGGCTGACAGGTAGGAGAGATGCTGGCTGCCATCATGTGGGCGCCACTGGCAGCAAGCCAACGCAGAACAAAGCCACATGACGCTTGTTAATAGACAATGGACGGCCAGCAAAGGACAGAAGCCGCTGGTCACACCACACATCACAGGAGGTCACCACAGTGGGAGAGAGCGTGTGATGTGCACAGGTCGAGAGAGAAGGCAGTGCAGTGTGGAAATTAGGGGAAAAAATTTGGGCTGCCAGATGGGTGGGATTTAACAGATAGGACGCTACAAACTAATGCCAAGAACTGTTTGCAGGTCCTGTTTGCCTTTGATTTGGTGCAGTGATACCAGCAGCGTGTTTCAGCCCAGAACGAGTCAGAGAGACAGCAGACGAAGATGACGTGCTGCAAAATCACAGCGGACATTTAAACTGCTGTACTTCCTTTTTTACGCGTTAATATCAGCTAATTATAAGAACTGCACGGTATCACAGTGACCTAGTTTGCAAATTTCATAAGATGAAATATTAATTAAGTGATAAGAATTAAAGCAGGTTCCCTCTACAGCAAGGTGAAGCATCCAACTCTTATGCTCCAGCTGAAGAGCTCCTCGACATAACAATGTGAAATTCTACTTGAGCATAATCTTCCCATCAGTCCAGCAGCCAAAGCGATCCCCTCTAGGCTGCAAGTCTGAGTCGACTGCAGCACAGCGACAGCAGAGGGTGCTGCAACTTCACAATCTCCAGTAATATGTAGCACTTCACAACTGGAGACCCCGGCAGCATTAGGACATGCTTAATATGTGCAAGGACATGCAACGATGTGCGTCGCATGAATAGTTCAGAAGGTCATGAATCGACCAGACTCCTGAGGTCTTAACGAGTGTCAGCATCTTGGCGTCACAGGGGTGTGTAATACCCTTTAGACACAGATTTCCTCGGCTGAACACGACGCCCAATTAATTATCGAGTTCGGCTCAAACTGTCTCGGCCCAGGATTTATGTTAAAGAACCAATATAATAATCAAAGCTAAAAAGCTGACGGCAGGCCGCTAGTATCGGGACAAATGCGCCACTGTTTAGGACAGAGTGACGTCGGCAGCCCCGTACCCTCAGAAAATGCCTGGGTGTGTATTCGGAAAAGCCATATGATTTTTATGACTGCACTGAATGCAGCACAGCTGGTGATTACAAGGGCTAACTGTGTCCGAGGCCCTGCTCATACCTGGCATTAGCTGGAGGGATCTTTATATGGGCTGGAGAGGAGGTGAGAGAAAGAGTCGGGTAGGGGGTGGAGTGTAAGTGGGGGGGGGACAGACGGAGACAGAGAGCAAAGGCTGACGTCAGTGTTTCTCCAGCTCCTTGTCCCACATGCATCTTTAAAGAGCAGCTCTGCTTCCTGCTGCTACTGCTGCTGCATGCCAATTACAGGAAGAGTCGGTGACTCACAGGAAGTGCACACGCTGCTGGCCTATGAGGGGCAATAAAGCGCACAAGTGGTGGGACCAGACCCGTGGTTAATGATGGAAAGGGGATCTTGGAGAAAGCATTTATGTTCCTTTTTTTAATTTGAAATGTGAGCAGTCATTTCTTACGGTGAGAGCTCTAATCTTGATGTTAGATATCACTTTTATAGGCATCATGAAAATGTTTAATTTCAAGGAAATGTAAGGGTTTTTTTTCACATTGAGATAGTAAGCAAAAGTACAAAAAAAGAAAAATATGGAGGAGCAGAGTCTGAAAAAGAGGTGGGGAAGGATTATATTGGTCCTTGGTATAGTAGTAGGCACTGCTATTATAATAAGTGAGATAATTTTACGCATTTATTTGCGTCTTTCGTCGTGTTGTCATGTTGAATGTTTTCCTAAATTCAATTAAGACACACATGCCGTGTGGTGGAAATATTTTTCATGTGCTCGCCCGTGTGTCCTCAGCGTACCTCTATACAGAACTACCAGTAAATGATTGCCAGCTGCATGAGGCCGGTGTGCCAGCATTGCGCTGAAACTTCCAGGTTTAAAATGGGGCACACATGTGTCACTCTGGCATTCAAAAAACTGGCCTTGCTTCCCTGGCTCTTGCTTGACACGTGGCAACAGGAGAGCCGCCGATCAGGGGCCATTTTTAGACAGCTTCTGTGATCTTCTTTTTTTTTTTTCCTGCGTCTCTCACCCTGACAAGTGTAGCCTAGAACTGTTGCCTCACATGATTTATTCTCCCTTTTATCCTGCAACCAGGAAAAGGTAAAAAGGTGAAGCCGAGAGGAGTGGAAAACAGGAATAGATCCAACATAGCTGCTGTTACGAACCGGCTGTTAGGTGCTGCGGAAATCGTCTGTGTGTATTTGCTTGAACGTGTGTGTTTGCAGAGAACACAAGCAGTACAGATGAGGCCCCTACTGCAGATGGAGAGGCTTATTTGACGACAACAACAAGAAAAGTGGAAAATAAAACTAATTTTAAAAAACAAACAAAAAACAAAAAACAAACAGAACATGCAAAAAAAAACAAAAATCAGGAAGTAGTGCAACACAACACAACTACTACTTGCAAATGTGGGAGCTCTGAAGAAGTGCTTATTGGGTTTGCCTAATGCGGGCTGTGATTTATAAGAGGTACACTGCTTTTTGCTTTAAATTGTCTAGAAAACACCCACTCACAGGCTTTCATGCCAGTGTGAGCGTGCTCTGTGCAGGTGCACCGATGGACAGATGGGGATGGGCTAGGTGTGGGTTAAGGTTATCGCAGCCCAGTACTTATTCAGAGCTCCGGGGACTGATGAAAGAAAGCTTTAAAAGGAGCAAACCTGATTGGCTGGTGCTGTTGCTGCGTAGGGGACACTTGTGGCAGGAGTTGTTGCTGCAGAGACAGTAGCAGGCGTAGCACTGTACATCATTGGGACTTTGTTTTGAGGGTGGGAAAGGGAAGAGGGGAGGAAGAGGAGGAATGGGGGTAAGAGGGAAGGAGGTGGTAGCAATGGACAGGTAGGTGGAGCATTATGGTAGTTGTGGTAACAGTTGTGGTGCGTGCGTGCGTGCATGGGTGCGTGCGTGCATGTTGACGGGGTTGTTGTTTATTTTTTGTTGTTGGTGTTGATGGTGGCGGATGTTACAGAGAGCCAGCAAGCCATCGTTAGGGTTACACCGGCAGATGGCATGCAACCATTCACAATGCAAAGCAAAGGAGGTCAGGAAGAAAGAAAGAAAGGAAAAGAGAGCATGGGAGAAAAAAAAACAAGAGGAGAGAAGCTGATTACAATCACAAGTAAGGAAATTTATGTGGAAAATCAGTTTGCTGTTTTTCCCAGAGAAATTAAAGGGCACAAGACACCAATTAGGATGAATCGATGGCATGGGGATGGGAACTTTTCAATTCGTGTGGGCTGACGAGTCAAACAGCAGAGATGTGGCTGTTAGGGCTTATTTCTAGTCATTAGTTTACCTTGTTGCTAATGTTGGACCTGCTGATGTTATCAGCTGAATTTCTGGTAATTCCCATCCCCTGTTGTGCAGCGACAAATGCTCCGGTTTGTGTGTAATTTCTCTGGGAAACTGATTTAAATTTCCTGATCAACACAGCACAGCAAACAGACAAAACTATCCTACAGCTTAAGAACAGATCAGTCTGCGGCGTCCACGCTAACACTTTAAACATTAGCAAGAGAGTGAGTCAGCGGCGAGACGAGCGCTGAAAAGTCACATCTCTTCCAGGTGAAACAAAACGGGCAGCTTGATAATAACTCACAAGTGTTCGAATCATGTCCTTTTGTCTCACCTGCAAGGGGGGCTGCAGATAGTGCCCACTCATAACCCCACCCCCACCCCTCCATCCCCCAAAACTCCCACCTAAATCAGACAGTGTGTGTGTGAGAGAGCAAATAGAAGGTCAGAACCTACCAAGACTGCTAGCGGGAGTCATGCACAAGACTGACCCTGTTGTGTTCATGCAGAGAAAGATAAAGAGAGAAAGGGGGGAAACAGAGAGGGAGAGAGAGAGAGAGGGAGAGAGAGAGAGAAGAGGAAATAAATGGGTTAATCGAGAGGAAGGAGAACAACAAGGTTAGACAAGACACACAGAAAAAAAAAACCCAAAAGGCTTGAGGACTTCACTCAGCTCAGTTGCTATTGTTACTGGAGCAATGTCGGCTGATTATGAAAGCAAGCAGAGATGTATTAAGTTGTTGAGTTATTTATTAGTTAGAATACTGTTTATATGCAGCTGCAGCAAAGTTTAACATAAAGCAAACTTAGGTACGGAAAAATCTGGACAAGTTTAGCAAAGTGCAATGCAGCGCTAATGTAAGTCTGTCTGTCCAGTTTTCCATTTTTCAGGGAGTTTTTCCCGAGGTCAGAGGATATTCATTTTTGGTGACATATTGTATTAATGCATCATTTCAGGCTGCACAATATTTAAAAAAGACTTGAGCCTGCTCGTATTGTATGTTAGGCTTCTTACAACAACATGCTGTTCTGCATGTTTCTTGTTTTGGAATTTCTGAATAGCTGCACATGATTAAATGATCATATCAAAAAAATAAACAGACAAAGAAATCGCACTTTTTGGTCAAAAAAAAAAGAGGCAAGAATAAAACTGAAGAGGTGTGCCAGACAGCAGCATCATGCAGTATCAGTACAATGATGTGCACAGGCTTCTATCCAGATCAGATGGAGATACGTGGGGTTTTTACTGTACTCAGGTAAGCCTCCATCACATACATATTACAGGCAAACAACTCCTGAGACTTTTCTTTTTATCTTAACTTTGAAGAAACCCCACCTATCTGAAATGTAAAAGGTTATTAAAAAAATGCAACTGTGAGCCAGGCTACGCCCCACACACAGATACACACAGAGGAAGGGATGATGAAGCACCATTAGGAATCCCGTACCAAGGGAAACAAAAAGAGCAGGCAGGTAGTGAGAAGAGCGAGGGATAGGAGTTTTATCCTCATGAGTCATGAGTGTGGCTACAGGCTACCATATTAGCTGCAGTTAACTCATTTAGCAAGTGACTCAAGGGCCCTTCAGGTACTGCTATTTTCTGTGCGAAAAGCAGACAGAGTGTTCATTTGCGGGTAAAAATCACTGAATAAATTTGGTAAAACTGGAATAAAATTATCGCCAAAATAACAATAATCACCATATTTTGTATATTTTAGTATTGCACTTGTGCTGAAACAGTTGGGCTTGTTTTGCTCCTTTGTATGCTTGGGGATTAGACTGGCAGGTGTATCATATTGAGGTGGTAATATATGATAGCTTTCATTGCTCTGATCAAAGCGCGCACTGCCCTTCCACCTGGCAGCAATTATGTGTTTATATTTGCAGGCACTAGATCAAAGTTTTAGGGATGGCGCAGTGAATATTGAAAACACACCCTCACAGCGAAGGCCTTTATTAGCATCACTCAAATAAATCCATGCCAAAAGATGAAAATTAGGCTAAACAGATGTAAACGGTCATTTGAGAATCCCCTCTTTTATGCGTGTGAAGCTCCAAAACAACAACACGTTTGGAGGATAGCTGTGCGTCTGTGTGTGCGTGCGTGCTCCGCATACCTATGAGTGCTTTGCTTCTATCTGCATCTGCGTGCTGCGTGTGTGTCTTACCTGTGGGAAAGAAAGCGGGCTGCTGGAGCTGTGCGTTGGCCAGCGCCTGCTGGTAGTGCAAAACACTGGGGTTGAACAGGGAGCTCGCTCCGTTGCTCTTCTCAAGTGCTGGTCTCTTTGGTAGGGGCTGGAGGACGCCGTGGGGGAACGCCTAGCCACCGACAACACACACACACACACACAACAGGAGCACAGCAGATTTGAACTGTATACTCACACAAGTCGACACTAACATTTCCTAAATCTGGTATTTGTCTATGCACAGCACAAGAAGGCAAAAATGGAAACTTGCTGTAACTATCACAAGGACAATGAGAAACTACACCGTAGCAGGGCAATCGTCAACAACACATTAAAGAAAGTGCGATAGCTGGAGTTATTTTAACATTACATTGTAGTTGTTCAGTTAACAAATGTACAGTACAATCTAGACTTGCCACTGGTGATCATAAATGATACGTATTTATATCATTAAAGTCTTTTACAGGGTTTCACAAAAAACAAAAGAGCCAAATTAAATTTTGTGAGTGGCTACAGTACAATTAAAGAAGCTACATGCAAAGCAAAAGGTGAAAGGTCAAAGTACCAGGTCTACAGTTGCCTCGAGGGGTCGCTTCATTGCTTTGGCAGTCGACTGAGTCTTTAATTAGCAGGCAGCGAGCACATGATGGCAGTGGGCCAATGGGATTCAAGCGTATTAACATACAGGTAACAGCAAGCAGAGGTGCGTCATGGGGGACAGCATTGCATTGTGGATAGGTGAGAAGGAAAAAAACAAAAACAAAAATAATCTGAATGCAAGTATACCACATACAAAACAATAGGCATGCACATAAACAAAAATTTGTTTTGTTTCGTTTACTTTAAAGAAACATTGCTACTTTTTGAATTAGTACAAAAGCCAAAAAAAAGCATCTACAATTAAACTTTGGTTAAAAAAATAAGCAAGATTCTACAATGTACTCCAAAGCTACCGGGAAAGCATTTAGTAACTAACTACTTCTGAACAGCAAGAACAGAAAAGTAGTACGCTAAACACGACTGGCTCAGACTAGGAATATTGATCTGACACTTGAGATCTGCGCTGAAGTTCTCAGCAGTGTTCAAAGTAAGACACTACAGACCTACGCACACAACCATTAAGGCGCTCCTGGAGAAAGCTAACCTATTTGATGACGTGAGGTGGTTCGAGGCTGACAAACGTTAAAATGTACACAACAGACTCGGATGTGAGTGAGGTAAAAAAAGACACAGCCCTCACAACCAGCAGCAAGAACTGGATACCTTTGTGAAGGCAAATTTAAAAAAACAAAACAAAACAAAAAACTACAAATTAGTACAGTTACTAGCAAAGGCTAACAAAAATAGTTTAACAACCACATCCTTCTCTGTAGCGTCAATTCAACTACAGACACATCCTCAAACTAAATCTGCGTTGTGAGGGTGTGTGGCGTTGTTAGGTGTGATCAGTGAACTCGGGAAGGTGAGGCAACGTTACAGTTTAATAACATAATGTGGAGCTCTGTTTATTAAAATTCCTCTAATCTAACAAAGTAAAAATAAGTCATTTTATATCAATTGTTTTTGTGCTAACTTCTTAAAAAACATCCTGATATTTGATGTCACTGCTGAGAGGGGGAAAAAAAGAAAAAAGATGACACGGGTGTGATGAACACAGCACTTAAGGGTCCATGCACAAGCCTATGCTTCATGTATGTGGGTTTTTTAATAGTATGTATGTATGTCCAATTAAACAGCAACAATGCATTGCTGATGCACCACAGAGTTAAACATTGCGGTTAGTTAAAATGAAAGATGCTCTATTAAAGTGACATGAAAAGCAAAGATGACTGCATTCGCCTTTGTAATGAGGAAGAAGATCACAGCATGGCAAGCAACACGTAATGTGGCACAGTAAAACAACATAATCTCAGTGAGAGGACCTTTTTACTGTAACTGCATCAGTTAATGTGTAACCTTATCTACTGTGCGCTTTATCCTATTTGCTTTAGATTTTAAAAAGTGAATTATGGATAATGGTATTACCTATTCACAGCAGTGCAGCAAAACAGGTTTTATGGGTCTCTGCTTCAATAAAAGGACTAAAAGAAAATTGGAATAAAGGTGCTGACTAAACAACTCGTTGTCCTAAGGTTAGCCCTCCTCACCTCTAGTGCAGAATCTGACTGCACAATTTGGGAATTGGGTCATAAAGTTGATAAACTGGGGAGGAAGACGGGAGGAGTATGAGCAAAGGATTGTGAAGAGGATGCACCGGCAATATAAACTCGTGGTACCTTTAAGAAAACAGCGCAGTCAGGTCAACATCAGGTTACAGCGCCTTCGGGTCTCAAGGCCTTTTTTCTTATTTATGGATGCTTCAATTTGCTGTTGCTTGAATGCAGCTGCTAATATGTGCACACGCTAGCCTGCCTTATCATCCACGCTGTGGATCAGTCATGAAGGAAGAAGAAGGAGAGCAAGCAGCAATGGAGCCAGCCAATGAGAGGTGTGTGCGACGCACAAAGCATGCCCATGCCATGGAGGAAAAAAAGTCAGTGAGCACACTGGCACAGTGCAAGGTGTGCGAGTGCAGTTAGCCACAGGATCATTCAAAAGAAGCCGCTCAGAGGCCGGGGAAAGGCGGGGCACAGCCAAGACATAATGCCAAACTCTTCTCACTGTCTCTCTGGCTGACTTGAATTCTGTCTGCTCCTCACATTGTTGGGGAAGTTTTATTTATTTATTTATTTATATTTGGTCAAAATAAAGGCAGAGGTAGGATGCTGCATCCTCATCCGTCCCAAATTCAATTTGTATTGATCTGCAGAGAACCGCACTTATCATTGAGAGCAGTGGGGTTGGATGAGGGGGTGAGCCAGGATATTGTCTTTGTACGAAACAAGGGCATTGGAAAATAAAAGAGGACTGCAGAGAGATAATAACAGATTGTTCTTGCGGAGTTACACTGATTTGTTTAGGTCTCGCTAAAGCCTTTTTATTCTATACAAAGGCCACTCTTTGGGATGACTATTGTTGGTGAATTGTGCACTGGAGTCCACTAGAAAAAACCCGGCAGAGGTGGGTAGGTTTTGTGCAGTAATAAAGCAGTGCTCCACATTTTATGTTACTGTAGGTGACACAGTCAGCAACATGTGCTTAGGTTTCGTGTACGTCAAGATGATTTGGATTAATGTTTTGCCTTCAGAGGGCCTATGTGTTATGTAGTCTAACTAGTACAAACTTTACTCAGAAGGGTCTCTTGATCTGAAACATTATGTGATTTGTATAAAGGCAGGTAGCACCAGGCACAGCAGTTTTATTACCACCTCCCCTCTGCTATAATAAATTTGATTTCACTGCGATATACTGTATATATTATGTTGTGCTTCTTATGTCTATCCATAAAACTTCCAATCATCATTTATTTGATGCACAAATAATAGAAAAAAGTATAAAAGTTTTCCACAGCCTCAACTCTTAGAAAGTTCCAGGTATGCTGTATATAAGAGCTATAAAACAGCCCATCTAAATGTTACAAGCTCTTCCACTATAAACACTAAACAAGCAGAAACCTTGTGAAACTAGTATGTTTGTGTCTTTCCTGCTCTACTGCTGTGAAGCCACGAGACACAGAAGGTGGGCTGTACTCTCACCATGGCTGCAGCTGTGGCAGCAGCTTGCGCAGCCACAGCTGTCTGGTTGGCCTGGTGTTGGGCGGCCTTAATCTTGGCCTGCAGGTGGGCGGGGGGGTGGAAGTACTTGCACTTCTCGCGAGAGCAGCGACTCTTGATGTAGTCCATGCACACGGTGACCGTGTTGTCGCTGGTGTCGATCATGGGGCTGTCGCTCGGGTGGGCGAAACGGCAGTCTGTCTCGCCGCGAGCGCAGTTGCCCCGCTGGAACTCGCGGCAAACCTGGAAGCGGGACAGTCACACGCACACAAGGACACACACGCACACAGACAGACACGCATGGACACGTTCACACAGAGGAAACAAACACACGTAGAAGACAAAACAGTGAATGCTTTAGCTTTCGGTACATGTCAGGAAACAAAACAAGGCTGCTCTCATTGCTTTAGCTAGCAGCGGCTCCTTATATTTCTTGTCATCTTAAAGCAAGATGACGCAAGCAGACATCAAAATCTTGATAAGATTATTAGATTTATCTTTAAGGATTTGAAATTTTGTCATCTGACTGTTTTAACTATGACAAGCCTGAAACATCAGGGATTTTCCAGTCGAGAAAAACTTCTGACACACCCAAAAGATGTCAAAGCCATTAATGCTGGGCATCATTTACTCAAATATTACCTACATTTCTGTTGATCAGATGATCAAAAACAACAGAATGCATGCATTTCTGTTCAATAAGAGATTGCTCTTTTGCTCTTTTTACATTGCTCTCACTGATAATGCTTACAAGCATAATCATCCTCCAAGTTTAATACTGCATAATAGAGCAAAAAGACTTTTTTTCACACAACGCCTATATGATAACAACAATAACAATTACCAACACATAATGAATTATGGCTGCAGTGGTTCATGTGAGTGTAAGGAGTGTGAGAAGCAGCACAGCGGGTTAATAAATAATATATTACATATATGGGAGAATATTAAAAGCACACTGTGAGATACTGTATAAACATTTGCCATATAGATTTATTCATAGTGATGCGCTTCTCTCCAAAAAGAAGATAACTGCAATAACAATCTTCTCTCAGCGTCCCCCAAAATAAAACGTATATGTGATACACATAATATTAAAAAAGGGAAAAATGAAAAAACATAATTTTGTGTTATTTGTTGTTGTTTTTTTTAAATAAGGCTATTAATTAGTTTTGGACACAGTGTGAAAAGGGCTCAACAAAACGTAACAAAACCTAAGTGTGTGTGTTCAACTGTTCAGAGGCTTGGGCGTAATCACAGGAGGGATCTGCTTTTGACTTCCACTCTAGGACTGAGACACACACACATATACAGGCACACACAGACATATACACACACACACGTGTGCACGATGGCTTTGTGGGGGAGTATGTAAGTGTCTCAGAGGGATACTGTTTCATTAGAGGCTGCTTCATTCAGTTGCTAAGTGATAGCACTCTGCAGAAAAACACATACAGGCACACACCTACACATCACCTCTAGGTCTTAGGGAGATTATTGTTTATCTTTATAAATATAGCGGGGTAAAAAAACAAAAAAAAAAAAAAAACTCCACTGCCTCACAATCACAGAGCTATTCTCATTCAGCGTCGTTTGCCAGGGGGGCAGATGGAGATGGCTGAAGTTGCTGAAAGCGTCCCAGCCGAACTGCGTCTGTCTAGCAAGTAGCAGTTTATCTTGAAAAAATTCCAATTACAAAATCTTCAATAACACCATCTTATTTATTACTTCTACAAGGCATAACAAAATCATACCCCTTAAGTTGTGTTCAAGGACACAGCTGATATAAAGATCTATGAGGAGAGGAGCCTAATACTGATGTTTCCATGAAAAATGATCCCCCCCTGAAAGACAAAGCCTGGATACGTGCTGGTTATAAAACAGCTACCGCAGTTACAAATCTCACAGCCTCTTTTTTTTTTTTTTTATAAAAGAAACATGATTTGAGATGTAATTGTTTTGCTCCCACTTAACTTTTTCAGAGCCTGAATTGTTTATTTGGACTCATTCCAAGGCAACTTCAAAGTGTATTTATTCACGTCATTTATAACTTGCTTATAAAACAGAATGCTAAAAACTTGCTTACCCTTTCAGGTCATTATCTAAGGTAAATTATACTACAAGTAGCGCATTTAAAAAAGCTAATTCAAAGTGGAGAGTTTGTATATGGCTGTATTTTCATCGCTGCAAACTCTTGTGGAAATTAAAGGAAGTAGTTTGCATTTTTTACCAGTATAAAGAAAATCTTTGGAGAGAGCAGACATGTTTTTGGAAGTACTGCATCACAGAGGGTCCTGTAAAAGCTCCTGAACTATAAAGGATACTCATTTATAATCACAGTAAGATGCTACACTAATTACATTTCACAGCCTCAAAGAGTACATTCACTATGATTAAGTGCCATGCAGGAGAATTCTGATTGGGTGGGTCACCTCCAGCTTGTCAGTACGCAGAAGTTTCTGGTTGGAGGAAGAGCCAGCGGTCACGGAGACGGGCGGGCTGCCGGGGACGATAACCGGAGTGCTGGGCAGGATGTCTGTTGGCACCAGACCCATGCTGTGGGACATGGGAGTCAGGTAGGGTGTGTAGCTTAAACCTGCGCTGGACCCCAGCCCCTGGCTAACTGGAAACGTCTGCTGCAGATGGAGAGAAACGACATGTTTATGACTGCTCTTTCAGTAGCTATTTTTCACATCCTTAATTACAATGGTAAGGATAGATAAAAAAAAATGCTGAACTGAAAGATGATGGATGTAGGCAGGGACAGTGGGAAGTGGAGGGTGAAAGGCAGTAAGAGGGTATGGAGATGAGAAAGAAAGAGAGAAGTAAGGGGGAAAGAGACACCAAAGGCAAATGAACAGAGGGTGCAGCTGGGGAGAGAATGTGGCAGGTAGAGAGAGAGAGAGTGGGAAAGGGATCGGCTTGAGAAAAAAAAAGAGAGAGAGGAGTGTGAGAGTAGAAACAAGAGGAGGTTCAGTTTTTTTTTGTTTTTTTTTTAACCGTTATGTATCCCAGGAAGATTTTGCTGAGCATGCACGTTCTTTTTTTGTTACACCTAGCACTAAACTGATGCAGTTAAACAAAGTCACACCTGGCAGCTACCCAGTGCAACCACAGTATAGGGCTGGCTGCTGAGCAACTCCCTGAGGACAGCTGGGGACTTTTTGTACGTTGCACAAGGGCATTACAAAAGCGAAGAAAAAATTTCTGATCTTCCAAGCCTGAGACGTAATCTAAAAACAGTCAAATCTGAGAGTTTAGATAACAATAAAGTACCTTACCAAAGACTGGATAAAGTCAGTGAATCGCATTGCTTGACGCCAAACTTTTTAATGCTAATCACGACAATGGAATTCACTGCTATTTTCTCAGAGAGACAATCAATTCCCACAGTAGCGAGTTCACACTAACCACAGGTTGCATGGTGGTGCCGGGGATCATAAACTGCATTTGTTGAGCCAACATGGCGGCAGCTGTCTTCTGCTGGATCAGGTTATTTCGCCCGTTGATCTCCAGCTGGGTCTTCAGGTGAGCAGGTGGGTGGAGGTATTTGCAGTTCTCTCGTGTGCAGCGACCCTGAGCACAAGTAAACAAATGTGATGGGGGAGAGGAAGGCGAGAGGGCGAGGGAGACAAAACAAGTCGTTAATGGTCCGAAAACTTCAACTCTCTCATCAACAGCATGAACAGAAAAGCAGCCAGTTTTTTGTTGATAAAGCTGAGTGTGACTAGGCTGTGGGCCTGCCTGAGGATGTGGCAGATACGTGGGCACTGACTCCAAAACATCAGGTGCTTGAAGGCAGCATACATATTCATACAGAGTGTGAAACAGAAATTCATGGGGATGGTTTGTGCTTTTGAGCAGAAACAACGCTATGGAAGATGATTACCATTTGATCTACTAGGTTTTTAACTGGAAGGTTAAAAGGTCATGCTTGCAACATGGACACACTGTCTACCTAGTATTCGTTGCAGATTGGGGGGGGGGGGGGGGGGGGGGGGGGGGTAGGCTTGCAGAGGCCATGGTGGATAAAGGCAATTACACTGTCAACCCAGAGGCTAACAGCAAACACAATAATCCAATATGGATCCAGGCTGCTGTGCTTACTGCAACGAGAGTGGGTGGAAGAGAGAGGGGAGAGGAGAGGTCAGGGGGGAGCGACAAAGTGAATGGTAGCATGAAAAAGGACACTCTGGAGCTATGTGGAAGATGGTACATAAAGGCGAGGAGAGAAGAAGAAAAGATGTGGGCAGAACAGACTGTTCGGAATTAGCAGAGAGGACAAAGGTCAAGGAGAAAACAGGAGAGATGACACATCTGGCATGACACGGCAAGTCTTGGTGAATGTGATCGAGAGAAGAGGTAACTGAGCTAAGCTTAGCGCAGTCTCGCACAAACGGCTCTGCTGCTTTGTCCGAATGCCCCTTTAACTCCATGACACAGATGAGCGTCACCACAGTGGCCTGATTAGCATTATCATACTCATCACTCCTCTATATGAAAGTATGACAGGTCTGCCTAGCTTCCACGCAGTGATCGGTTATGACTGAGTTTAATTACACAAGCGCTGCTCTCAAACACTACATCCATACCCAGACAGACAAAATGACAACAAACCACCAGGCAAAGCTACACACAGGATGTGTCTCATGTACTGTGGCGGTCTGGCGTGTGCAATGATGTGTATTATATTTGACAGGGTAGGGGGACTCCAGCTGAGTAGTGCAGTGAATTGTGAAAATGCCAATGACAAACAAAAAAAGGAAACAGCCAGCTTCAAGTTAAGTGGGGAATGTATAAATATTATATCAGTCTCCTGATATTATTATCATTCTAATGATAGTTGTGATTATTAGTACATGATCTATATATATTATATATGCGTGACTGAAACCCATGTGCAAATTGTCGCTGCTAAGCAACTTAGGAGGCCTATTATCTGTCTTATGTATACTGTTACAGTAGTAGAGTTGATGTCTGTGTATGTACAAGCAATTGATATAAAGTAGTAACTCAGTTTCAGACTTAAGTTTAATAAAGTTTTTCTACTCTTGGATCTGTTTGATATCAAACTGAGTGGAGAACCTTTATAATGGTCATCTCAGGGAGACTATAACTGTGAGCATCGAAGGGGTTCACCCACCTGCTGCTTCAAATTTTACAAGGAGGATGCCAGTCAGAAGAAAAGTGAGGGGGAAAGGAGCTAAAATACTTTGTTTCAGACCTGTTTTTTGTGTTGGAATATCTGAGGTTTAAATCACCAAATGTATCTGTATCGGTTTTAAAAATCCTATATGCATGGCAAAATATACATGAATGATTATTAACTATGATTCATGCAAAGCTGCTAAATAAATAGTCTCTTCAAGTCTCATCAAAGCAAAAACCAATATAACTATCCTGCTATTCTGTTCTTCGTGGCAGATATTAAAAGGCACTCCCAAACACACTGTTAGTGTTGTTCCAATTACAACTGATTGGAAGCGCAAGAGAGCAAAGCCACAAAGGATATGAAGTCTGTAAACACTATAGGCTCCTTTGCAATCACTTTTTCACATGAGTAATAAGATACATACAAACAAAGTTGATCCCAGGTTCAAGACTTTCAGAGACCTGGGTGCAGAACTATGAGTCAAAAGAGACTGACCTCTAAAACCTGGTGTCAGAGCTGCAGTGAGCCGGCTCTGGTGTCAGAGCTGGCTCACTGCAGCCACTACCTCCCTCCTCCTTCATGGCTCACACGCACAAAATCACACCTGCCCACACATACGCATACTAAATCTCTCAATCGCAACAAGCATCACCCACACACACACATACACACACCGGCTTAGGGATGCAGGCTAATGGATATACACACTGTTGTACTCAGCTCCATTCAGGCCTGTCCAGATCAGAGGAATAATGTTAGTGCTGGACCAAAAACCTCAGAGGTGTCCAAACTAATTGAAGCCTTATGCACCGCCACCACAGTCAAAAGTGACAAAAGGTGTGTGTCGGTGCTCTATGTGTGTTTTGTGTCTCTGTGTCCACAAGAGAGGATGCGTAGGCAGGTGTAACTGTGCATGTGTGTGTCTGTGCGTGCAGGAGAAAATGTGTGGGCAGGTATAACTCTGTGTGTGTGAGAAAGGGAGCTGGTGCTGAAGCTGAGCTCTGGACAGCATCCCAAACCGAGTCTGCGGGGAAGCGCAGCATCAATATCGCGCCCCGCAGAGATCACAGACACAGACGGACACAAATAAAGAGACACGCAAAAAAACACACACACCACAGACCCTCACCGCACACTATGTCGCTCAGTTCACTCCAGACTGCACTCTGGAGCCATTACCTCACTTTCTGCTCCATATTCGGTTCATCTACAGCCAGTGAATGACATATGCTTTCTGCAAATGCTCGTCATTAGTCTTCACTTAAAGCGATGAGGTAAATGGTGGCGAAGCTCCTTGTTTTGTGATTCTTACTAAATGCAGGCCTTGGAATTGTAGAACTTTCTCCTTTTATCTCGTCAAACTTTATTTAAGAGCATTTTCTTACTGATCTATTCACGATCTTTCACAGCATTGTGCTTGGTCTTTGCATAAATTTGTTTTAATTTATCCCAGTTTTCATCTAGTCTGTAGGTGGAAGAAGAAGCAATAAAAATAAGTAGTTTCAGGGCTGCCATGGCAATAGAAGACCCAGTACTATTAAACACAGTGAAAGGATTCAGTGCTCGAATTTATTATATAAACATCCCTTATTTGCAGGAGATTGCGGGATATAGTTCGTGTACGTAAGCTATATCGATCTCCGCCTATATTTACAGTGGTGTTTAAAGCAGAATAATCAATGTTCAGTAATTTCCCCAGCAAGAAATTTTTATTTGTTAGCAGGATTACTCAAAAATTTATTGACAGATCTGCATGATATTTGTTTTTATCAGCGGTGGAGATCTTAAAAGCACCTTGTATAATTGATCCAGATCTGGATCTATTCATTTTTGGAATTATTACCAAAAATAATTGATAAAAGACATTTGGTGCCACAGTTTTTAAAACAAATTATCCTGATATTCGCAGGAAAATATCACAAACTAATCTGCAGATATTTTTCTGGACCCAGAGTTGCAGTTTATGCATATCAGACCTTTTTTTCTTCTTTTTGTTGTTAGTTACTGTGTCAAATCTCAAAAGACATTAAAAGTTTATAGTGACACAAAAGTCATACAACTTATGTAGATCCGTGGGACTGAAGTAGTTAAAAACTCAAAGGTTAGCAGATGTTAAAACATGTTTCGGCATAAGTGTGTAAGGTAAGGGTGTGTTGGGGACTAAGGCCCCTAGGCAGTTAGCTACCTTTGATAGAAGTCAAAGTTTACTTAATAAATCCCGGTTGCTAATGTGAAATGGGATCCATGAAGACCAGTTTGAGTAATGGGGTCTCAAGACACCACATCAGACACTCATAATACTGTGCAGTGAGGATCCTTGGACTGTGAAGTTCAAGGCTGCAAGATACTAAAATACCAATTTGGCCGATATAGATAACAATATTTTTACAGTCTTTTAATTTTGTTTTTGTTCTTATTTATTCACCTTTTTGTTTTACGGTAATAAATTAATCTTAAAATAATTTACTGACCTGTTTAAAAGTCTTCAAGCTCTACAGCACACAATTTGTCTACCACAGCTTTAATAAAACTGATTTGACAGCCAACAGGACCGATACTGGATGATACCTACATGAAGCCAATATATTGATGCATCCCAACTGCACATTGGCTTTTATTGCTATGAAACTTGTCTTGATTATTGTGTATGAGTACGCATGAAAGGCTGCAATCTTTTAGATTGATTACCAAAGCTGGTGTGAACACAGCCTTACCTTTAACGTGTCAAAGTGTCAGAGTTTGTTTTTCTGTTATTGAGTGTCTTTTAAGAGCTTAACCTTCTCTTTGGATAATCATAAGCGGAATATGAATGGGCTATAAATACGTTTAACTGAGCCTCAAAACGGCTTGTAAAACATTAGGTTTCAGACACAAGAAGAAATGAGGTCATTTAAAAGAATTTCAGCTGTGTTCAGACTAGATGTTTAAGGTCAGTGAATCTAAGACTATTACAGGCTAAAGCTAGACATGGAGACATAATAGTTAATGCTGAAAAGTTCAAAGCAAAGAGAAGGTTAATAAAAACGTACACCCCAAGACATAGAATATTCATTATACTCATCCAGGTGGTAATTTTGGTAATTGGACACAGCAGCAAAGAGGGATGAAGATCTAACATATGCTTAATCGCAGACATGATAATAATAATTCTTGCTTAAATAAAATATGGCAAGGCAAATTGCAGTTACGATCTAGTGATGGCTACACATATCAATTTGGGAGTGCGATAATGATGGTCATGAATGAAGGGTCCAGGCTGCAGTTTGAAATGCCACACTTGATGATTCAAAGCACATAAGATGAGGTAAGCTTTGTGGAAAGGCACCGCTGCATCGCACATAAAAACGAAGCGTGTTTATGGCTTATGGTTTAAGCAGTGAGCTGGTTCACCAACGCATCGATGACGGTGCTAAAAAGCTGTGGCTGATGACAGTGCTGTGCCATCATCTGGTTTTAAGCCTTCATCCTTTGAGAGGGTGGCAGGCACATGCAAATACACAAACTCCCACACAGAAAGACACACACGCACACACACGCACAGGCCAAGTGCACTATGCCTTCTGTCTAAGCTACCCACTCAGAGCAGAGCAGAAATCCATTCATCATGGGCATTGCCTCTGAGCAGCTGTCTATGAAAAGGATCTTTGAAAGCACCACGGCACCTCTGTGATTCGTACGCCGGCCGCTGGTGTGTAGCCATAGCTACACTGCAAAATTATACCTTTCTCGAGGATCGCTCACATGGCAATTTCTTATTGCAGGCTGCAGGGTTGCCCTTGTATGGATGAATGCTGTGATCCATGCTTTGGGATACACTAATAACTGCTTTGATTCAGATTGGATAATTATTTGCATCGCAGTGAGAAACAAATGACAATGAAGGCGAGATCAAAGATAAATTAGTGGTTGCTTTCACCTGACATAAAGCCTCAGTTCGAGATCTGATAAAACATATTACTTGCAGTGATGTCCTTCAAATCCCCACAGCCATTGCCAACAAAACAAAACAGCACTTACTGTTTGCCAAGTTTTCATATACGATTATTGCCCATACAAATGGGCTCCACGTTAGGGCTGTTCCGAGGGGGAAGGGGATAAAGAGACCTAATTTCATAAACAGATTAGGATTACACTCACTTCACCCACTGCGGCTCCTTCAGTTGTTCATGGAAATCAAACAACAATGTTAAAAGCTTTTTTTTCTTTGTATTATATTAACTGCTACTATGTCACATTTACCATATTATCATTTTACTTAATGAGGATAAGTCTGAAGATCTCAGACATTGTCTGGCGTTTGTCTCGAGTGCCTAAACAATGTGTGCCTTACTTTAAACATATATCTACAGACTGATATATAATAAAAAGCGTGTTATTTGCAGACCTAAACTGTTGTCTTGTTATCATTCATGGCACTGAAAAAGAAGGATAACTAATTTTTCTCAGCAATCCGCTGATCACGCTCCCAATCTGTCATGGCCACACAGTTGACAAACCTTTAGCAAAAGGCAAAGTGGGAGAGAAAAACACACGGCAAACATTTACTGCAGCAAACACGCTGGTATGAGAACACAAAACACACACATACACACACACACAAACCTTTTTACACAGTGACAAAGTGCTGAGGAGGGTACAACAGTGCTTCTACACAAACATGACAGAGCTATCACACTGCAACACTCACAGATACACAGAGGCAGGGCTAAGCCTACAGAAAACATCCTCTGACTGTGTGATGCACATTTTAAACTGCCAGTGCTGAACTACTTTGTTGTGATTTTTGTCCTTTTGTATTTTTTTTTCCACGGTCAACTTTGGATGTCTGGATGCACTTCCACAGTGAAAAGACAAATGATTAGGTACACCACAGCAAAGTCTAATTATCTTCTGAGTCAGCTGTGGCTGCTAAGCACCTGATTCAGAGCCACACTTAAATTAATTTGCTACTTTTGTCAGTTAAAGCAATAAAACAAATCGAACAAAAGGTAAATTAAAACTATTTTTTACTATTTTTTTTACACAGGATAATTACTACTACAATTACAAAGCCATAATTACACTACAGCCACTTCTGGAGGTGGCACACATTAGTGAAGTGTAAAATAAATTCACAGGGAACACTGGCTCAAACGGCCCATGTATAACCCTGGCATCTTCATCAGTGGCAGAAACCCCTTCCACAACGCCACCCCGCCTCCTTCATCAGCCCCGGCTGAATGGTCAGAGTGATGACTGTTGTGTGTCTGTGGGTGGCACAGACACAGAGGGCCAGTCTTCCACCCCCTCCACAGAATAGCGCTTCACTTGTGGGCCCCTCCGTTCACCACTGTAACATTTGCATTTTGCCCTCAATGGGCGCTCTATGCTCAGCACTGCTGGAGACAGAGAGGAGCTGCCTATAGGCCGACAGAAGAGCTGAAAATGCCACTGCAAAGATGTCTGGCAACCCGCCTTTATGCTACACTCCTGTGGTTCCAATCAGCCTTAATGGGTAAACTAGGGCCCTGGTGCTTATCCCAGATTGATACGCTCGAAATGAAGCATTGCTTTTCTTTCGCACATCAACACCTCAAACTGAGAAAAAAAACCAAAAAACAATATTGATCAATTAGGTAGTGTTGAATCTTAAGGGTCCTGAGATGTGAGTGTGCATGCATTTCTCCATTAATCCACCCCAGTTTTCGCCAGCAGCACAGAGAAGCTGTGTACATATCTAAGCCCTCGTGATGTCTTTCTGACGTGAGAGTAGCTCTCAGTGACATGATCAATGACAGTGTGATTGGCAATATTGGCAGACTGCAATCCTGAAGAAACAATGAGGGAGGAAAATCATGGGGAAAAGAGCTTAAACACATGCATGGTCAGCACAAACCAGGCACTGGCTACATGATGGCTGAAGACTTTAGAAGTGAAAAGTCACAAAGATGGGACTCTAACTGATAATGTTTAAAGTCCAACATACCTAGCTGACTTTGGCGAACCACAAAAACGACACTAAAATGCTCACAAAGGCAGCTTCTGCAGACATTGCTTTAAAAAAAAGCTTCTGCCTTTTTTCCGACAGGACGTCCATCAGAGAAGCTGTAACAATGTCTTCTTCCCCACATTTATCCGATTGTCCTTCTCAGCGTGAAAGCAGGAGGGCTGCTGTGAGAAACTGATTCAAATTATTCTGACGTGAAGCCTGTGATATGTGTAATCCTTTTACAGCATAGCCAAAGAACCTGTTGTAACCCAACTGACCAGCAAGAAGGGGGTGGAAAGGCACTCGCTCTCTCTTGTCTCTCAGCATTCCCACATATCTCCTTCTTTTCTCTCTCCTTCAGTGCCTTGTCTCAGCAGTGTGCCATTTATATCCAGCCTTTTAATGCTAAGCCATTTACATTGTTGAGAAATGACTTGTGGTCTTCCTTTCATTGGGTGTTTGGTTTACAGGTATTTGCACTTGTAGCTATAAATATCCAAATGAGAACATTTCATGGCTTGCAACACTTACAGTACTGAAAGCTTAGCTTAGTTTGAACCCTCAACACTCAACACATTTTGCTTTTTCTAGGGCATCCATGAAAAAAAACCCCAGTTGCACTTGTTCATAATGTCCTTCTTTCTCTCCTCTCTTAGTTTACTCCAATAGTGTCTTGTTCCAAGGACCCTAACAGCTGGTTATGGGTCAGCCTGTAACAGTTAGAGCAGTAGTTCCCAAACTACCGTACGCGTACCCTCGGGGGTACGCAAGTGGCTGTAGGGGGTACGCGTGGGTTGGGGTTGGAGTGGGGATCAAAAGTTTTAAAAGCCGAAATTTGCGCTAATGCAGTTTTTTTTGCCTGTCAAATACATGACTATATACCACCCTCTGGTGTTCAGCAAAAAAATAGCTCTGACAAAATACATGGGCGTGATTTGCCCAAATGACTGACACCTAACAGTTGAAGTTGCCTCCAAGCATTCAGTGCAGCGCGAAAATGGACAAGTGGTTAACAAGAAAAAAAGGCCCTACCACAGAGACACCGGCCACAACAACCAATAAGCTCATGTCTGAAGATGCATTTTCCAGTGACCGCACAGGTGATTGTTCAACAACAATGTGTTCGTCAGATTTGGATGCTAGCAGTGCTAGCAGGGATGTATCTGTGGTTACTAGCCAAGTGGCTAGCATAGCTGGAGCCAGCCATGTGGAAAGTGATGAAGTGTCTGATGCGGAGCGTCAAAGTGGGAGAAAGCATGACAGCACGGACTGTAACACAACCTCATCAAAGAAGCGCAAATATGATGACAATTATATTTCGCTGGGGTTTACGTGTATAAATATTGGTGGATTTCCCCGGCCACAGTGTGTTATTTGTGCAAAAGTATTGTCTCAGAACTCAATGAAACCTTCACTTTTGCGCAGACATTTAGAGACAAATCATCCCCATTTGAAAAATAAACCAAGGGAATATTTTGAGCGACAGCTAAAATCACTTTCAACAAGTAAAACCTGCATTCAGGTGCCAGATCTTATGAATAAAAACAGACTACAAGCATCTTACATGGTCAGTTACAGAGTGGCTAAAAACAACAAACCCCACACTATTGTGGAGGACCTCATTCTCCCTGCTGCTTTAGATATGGTAGGGACAATGTTGGGGGAAAAGGCAAAAAAGACGATACAGTCCATTCCATCATCAAACAATACTGTCTTACGGCGCATCAATGCAATGTCAGAAAATGTTTTACAGCAGCTACTTCTGCGCATACGCCACAGTGAATGTTATGCAATACAGCTAGATGAGTCCACGGATGTGGCTGGCCTGGCGCATCTTCTCGTATATGTGCGCTACATTCATGAAGGAACCATCAAGGAGGACATGCTGTTCTGTAAACCGCTGGAACAAAGGACAACTGCCGCAGATATTTTTCAAAAGCTGGACACATTCATGAACACACATGGACTCGTGTGGGACAGATGTGTTGGCATCTGTACTGATGGCGCACGGGCCATGACTGGGAGACACGGAGGTGTGGTTTCGCGTGTGCAAGCAGTCGCGCCAGATGCCTCCTGGGTACACTGCAGCATCCACCGAGAGGCTCTTGCTGCAAAGGGAATACCTGTCCGTTTGAAACATGTTTTGGACACGAGTGCAAAAATGGTTAACTTTGTGAAAGCCAGGCCGCTGAACTCCCGCTTATTTGCTGCGTTGTGCAATGAGATGGGCAGCGAGCATGAGACATTATTACTCCACACAGAGGTTCGCTGGCTATCTAGAGGGAAAGTGCTGACCCGTTTCTTTGAGTTGAGGGATGAACTTAAAGTTTTCTTCAGTAACCATCCCTTTGAGCTGTCTGAACATTTGCATGATGAAGAGTACCTTACCTGCCTGGCTTATCTGTGTGATATATTTTCTCGTCTGAACGAGCTCAATCTCGGATTACAAGGCGTTTCTGCAACTATATTCAATGTTCAAGATAAAGTTGAGGCCATGATAAAGAAGTTAAACCTTTGGAAGAACTGCTTGGATACAAACAACACTGAAGTCTTTCCTGTGCTGCATGATTTTCTGTGCTCTAATGATCTCACACTATCTAAAAGTGTAAAGCGCGAATGTAACGTGCACCTTGAGGAGCTGGCGGTGCAGTTACGCCGATACTTCCCAGAGACGGACGGCTCAAATGATTGGATACGTCACCCGTTCACCGCCGTGCCTACTTCGTTATCACCGTCTGACCAGGAGAGCCTAATTGAAATCGCCACAGATGGATCTCTAAAAGTTGAACACGCTCAAAAGAACCTGGCGGATTTCTGGATAGGGCTGCGCACTGAACAGCCCGCGCTGGCTAAGCGCGCTGTCAAGACTCTGATGCCTTTCGCCACCACATACTTATGCGAAAAGGGATTTTCTGCTTTAACAAACATGAAAACAAAATACAGAGCAAGACTTTGTGTGGAAAACGATTTAAGACTCAGCCTTTCCCAAATTGAGCCAAACATTGAAGAGCTGTGTGCCTCTGCTCAAGCACATCCATCACATTAAATAAAGTTCTGTTTAATGAAAGTTCATGGCCTTTATGCTCTCGACAAAAAAGTGAATTCTAATAAATCCTTTGATACACTGCTAGTATTAAGTAGTAAAGTTTGTTATTAAAACTCTGTCATTACTAAAAAATATTGATAAATTCATTTGGTGGTGAGAAATAATCGACTGTGCAGTATCTTTATGCATGCGATATTGCAATGTATTTATAGACACTAATTAAGAGTCGTTCGTAGTAGGGGGTATGCGGCTGAGGGTGACATGTCTCAAGGGGTACGTGGCTGGAAAAAGTTTGGGAAGCACTGAGTTAGAGGAAAGTACTTTGGTGAAAGCCCCCAGCTATGAGACACCAACAGGACAGGCACTCTGGTGCTCAGAAGACTGGGGAAAAAAAGCAGACCCAGTGATCCCAGCAGCCGGTAAAGTAGTGAGGCGCTAGATGCACATGGACAGGGCTTCCCTTTATCCTTGAACCCACAGAATGCTCCCTCTTAAGGATCTTGTTTTGTTTTTAGGCTCTAATGGATCTGTTTGGGCTAATGGGTCTGTTTGAAGCGGTGAGGCCCCGGGACAGCAGGAAACACTGAAAATCCATTATGAAATGATAGCCAGAGGCTTTTTGTTTACATTTAGCCTGGTAATGGAGAACAGGAATCAATGGTGAAAAGCGGGAGGAAAACTAGTCATTTAAACTTAAAAACTGTGGCAACTCCAAACTTCCTTTCACGCCTGATTGTACTCTGCTCAACTCTATTTAGCATAACATATACAGAAAAGAAAACACCACTGTAGAGCACAGAGACTTGGTATTTTAGAAGCGTCTGCTTTCTTCACCTTCGCCCAAGACACACATAAGACATGTGTTGCCTCAGCAGTAATTAAGTGCCTTTGTTTCATGAGCTATAATCCCTCAGATGAACAAGTGGTAGTGTTGCTGACACGCTTGAGATTACCCAAGAAGAGGGGGGGGAAGGACAGAGAGTGGGAGAGTGGGATTAAGGTGATATAAAGTGTGTTGTTTCTTCCTTTCTTGTTTGTCCTGGGATGCCTGGATATCATGAATCTTTCTCCCACAGGCCGTAAATCTAAACACTCCCACCTCCATCTGAGGAGTGTAATAAAGCCTGTCCTTGCTGATCAAATGTCTTCAGCAACTGGATGTGTTCATTTTTCTTGTTTGGACAAAACAAGAACAAAGAACACATCGAAATTTCATCACACTGTGTCCTTATAAGTCTGTGTGGTAACATCTCTGAACAGTTGCAGCACGTTGTGCATCAGCTGAAAATCACATGCCCATGATCTCATGACACAGAAATGCACTGGGAGTCTTCAGTTAGTTAAATCCATAAAACTCTATAAAAAGAAAGTGCCTTTAAAATGCATTATTTCTAATGACCAGCAGGTAACGAGGAAGATATGGCAGAATTTGCTTTACCATGTGACTGACAAGCTGCAAGCACACAAGTATGCAGTGTCCCAATGATCATTACGTCTGGTTTCCAAACAATGAGATGACACGGCCAAAATGCTCAGCCTTCAAAGAAATTCACTAATCAATGGAAGAAGGGTTATAGACAGTCTGACTCACACCGCAGATCAGGCAGTTCAAGAAAATGTTGGAGTTGTTTGTCTAAATTCCTACTTAGAATTACAAATAAACGCTACACTAAAGATGTTTTGGTAGTCAATATGTGCCTGACTTCATGAGAGAGAAATGAAAAACAAAATGTTCTTAATCAATACACAGGGTCTTCATTAATTTTCTGCGCTACTGTGGTTAAATAGTCTGCAGGGTATAAACAATTTTCTATCAGGAGCTGTGATATATATACTTGTTGCAGGTTGTGAAAACAACCTATAGTTTAACCATCTAGGGTATGGATCGAGGAGCTTTTGTGCAGTCGTGGAGCAGCGAAAAAAAAAGAAGCCTATCAGCATTCAGCTGATGGCTATAATAACTAACTATGTTGGATACGAGTGTGAGTATTGTAACCGTCTTTTGAGGAGGCAACGTTCAAAGTGTGGCTGCAGTGGCACCGTTGCGAGGCACCTGCAAAGCCCCGGTTCCCGCTGCTAATCCAGCTGGAGGCTGAAGCCTTGCTTCAGTTAATCTGATCATCTGTGACCTGCTGAGACATGAAACCCACCCTGCAGAGCTCATTTACTCTGTACGCACAAAAACGTAAACAAGTATCAATAAGACACATAGAGGGAGATTGGCGAGGAAGCTGACATAGACACTTGGGCACAATCATACAGCGTGTTTGAAGTGAAGCAGCTGTCTCACTTTCCCATACACGTCTAAAACTATATACTATCCAAAAGAAAGGCTCAGCTATGACATTGCCACCTCTCAGTCTGTTGATAAGTGAGTCACAGCTAGAAGACGGAGGCATTAACCTGCTTTCAACAAGCTGTCATTTCCCTATGCTCATCCTGTCAGCTCTGCAATGATATGAGGGCAGTCCTACAGCTAACTTCAACTAGCCATATTGGTGAAAGACATCATAGAAATAGGTTATATGATGTTGATGGCCTAGTTTGAAAAGAACTGTGCCACATCCCCAAGAGGAAATAGCAGAAAGCCGGTAGGCTCTTTTTTAAATTTCCTAATTTTACATTTGTTGACAGATACAATTTCAATCATTCTCTAGCGATCAAAGGCAAAACTACTCCACAGTGGTGCAAAAATAGCACAAATCAGCTACAACTGCTAATGAAATAAATAAAATAATGTGGGAACATGAAAAAAAAGGCTAGCCTACATCTTCTTTCTCTGCTGACACTATCGACCGCATGTCAGAACATGTTGAGGAGTTGTGTAAATCCATAAAACAGATAAAGGAGGATAATGAGATGGAGGGGAGAGAGGAGATCTATTCATCAAAGCCTCTTTCTAACACACTCAGCAGATAGGGGGAGAAACGCTGGATGGCTGCTTACTCTCCTGTTTGGAGATTAAAGCTTTGGTTGCTGACAAAAAAAAGTTGCGAAGTGCAGGTTTATGATTCAACCTACAAAGAAACCAGACAGTTTCTTTTACTCAAGAATTAATTTTACAATCAAACTAATAATTCAGTTATTGAGTATAATCTTGTATCTTTGATGAAACTCTCCATATGTCGGAAAGTTATTTATGTTTAATAAATACATGGTAAGCAAGACAAACCACACTCTGTGTTTCGGACTAACCTAAACATTGCGCGATGATAAATCAAGAGATGACATTATAAAAGGGAGTTAGATAGAAACAGTATCTGTTCATGCAAGCATTTTAATACACTTTCTAGATCCATCTATATGTGTGAAAAAACACAACACAATATTGCTCATGTACATTGGGCGTGTATGTGCTCACGTAGAAGCCATTGCTTTTTAAAAATTCTTCGGAAGAAGAACCAGAAGGGCAAATAGTAAAACCAGTTTTCTTTGGCTAGGTCGATGATAAAACTGATGTTCTTAATGAAAGGAACACATGGTAAAGGGTGGCGATACCAGCAGAAAACATAGCTTGGGAGTGGCTGCGAAACAAAAAGGCCCGCATATTAGAGCGGTACTGGAAGCATTATCTATTGCCAGAAGTCTCGCCTGCACCGCAGGCAAAAAGTACTCACTACGCACCACTGACTTTGTTTTAAATGAAAATACCTCCTTGTCAATTCTGTTTTTCAGACAGAATTCAGAAAGCTGTAGAGTTGTTTGCAAGTGCCTCAGTTAATACAGTACCTTGCTAAAACACCAAATTAGATCCTGGGCACTAGAGCACTCATTTAATGTAGTAAAGTCTAAGATTTTTAACCAGCTAAATGATTGTTTTTTGTCTTTTTTATGGCTCAGAAGCATATTGTTTTCCACTCCACTGGGCAAAGTTTCCAGTCTATGACATCTTGTACACTATTTCTGTTGCAGTGCAAAAGAAGTACCCACACAAGCATGTTGAAATAAATTGTGCGTAGCTATATCAGCAACTAACTTGGATATCTGTGTCACGCTTTCCAAAAGTCTGATTTTATATATTTACTACTGTGGAATCTAGATGTACATGTAGTGATAATTTAAGGTTTGAAAGTGTCTTCAAACGCAAGTTGTTTTTGTGTTTTCGTTCTATACACAACCAAAGGTGAATAAGAGCAACATCACTTGGTTGTTTGTTGGCCCTGGTGATGAGGCCACTGAGGCCTCTTCTCTCTCCTGTGGGCTGTGAAGGCTCTAATCCCATATGGAGATGATACAAACAGTCCTCATAAGTTTGAGAACACTGAGGAAGACAGAGTAGAAGAAGTGCTCATACCTGGTTAAAGTAATAGCTGCCCTTTGGTCAAAGAAATAAGATCAATAAACCACGGTAGTGACACAGTGACTCAGCCTTTGAGCTGCAGGGTGTGTTTTATCTTAAAATCGTCCGAACGAGGCAAACACATTGATCACGTTATTCACTTATGTCATCACCTTGTCCTTTTCCTGTTTTCTCCAAGGGAAGTCAAAGCTTCCCTTGGAGAAAACAGGTCCAAAAGGAAGTGAAAGCAAACTGAATTCAGTGGCACTATGGAAATGCAAACAGGACCACATTAGAGAGCGGCAACAGTTTATTTATCAAATGCAAAATGTGCCTTTTTTGGTAAGATGGAAACAGGCATGAATCACAGGCGGTGTGCACCTGAGCCGTGCGGCTGTTAAACCTGACACTCTTCCTTCCATGCGTGTTTCGACAATTTGCGGTGCCAATTTATGCTCACCACTGTCACCACTACTCTTTCACTCTCACCCTCCTCTGTCTCCACCTTCATTCCCTCACCCACCATGGGTTGAGCCAACTCTGCGAGGGTGCGCTCTGCCAATTAGTGTCTCCCACCTGTCGCTGTGGGTCACTGGAGCAGGCATCTGCTGGGTGTGAAATTGGCCATCTCACTTTTGTCCATGAACTTTTCAAGCCCCCCCCCCCCCAAAGCTCCTTGTTGGCCCAAACATACAACCACCCACCCACAGGAACAGAAATGCTGCTATGACCTAAAGTTGACCTTTATGGTATGGCCACCCTCTGTGGTAGGGGAAAGGAGGCAAGAGAGTGATACAAATACAAATAATACCTCTAGCTTGGGTTTTAAATAGAACAGAAGGATGCATCCTGCCAAATATGTTTTAGTGCATCAAAGGAAACACAAAAGTTGCCATTCCTATTCTGCGTAGTGATATTGCACCATTCCCACAGGTCAAACTTAACACTCTGTGTGTACTTTGTGCTTTGAGTGCCGTTAGGAATGATATCCAAAACTACATAAATAGGACACAGGTGGAAGTAAACACGGCTCATCCTTTATTAACAAACATCAGTTTATTGTTGCTGTGGGAGTTCATAGCCAAGCCAAGAAAAGAAGCGTCGACAAAGCATCATTTGAGAACCAGTACTGGATCTGAATAAGCTGAGTATGACTATGTTTTCTTAGCTTTCCTTCTAATTACAAAGCTATAAAGGGGGCCTACTGTGCTTTTCCTATTATTCTGCCATATTTTACAATGATGGAGATTCAGAAAATGACTTTGCATATATACAGGTAACACCTGTGAGCCAAAAGCTCAGGCTTCAGACAGGATCTGTGTGTGAGGGGCAGCCAATCAGAAGATAGCTGGCTTAAAGGGAGGTTGTTTAGACAGTGACTGAACTAAGGAGCTGGTAAAAGATACATAAGGATGATTATGAACCGTGAACCATACAAAGCTACTGTAGTAGAGCCCAGCAATTAAAAACGTGGAGCGTAACAGGCTCAGTTTAAGCCTTTCATTCACTAATACAGGAGCCATTTACACTGACGCCAAGACTTTCATCTAGACAGGCTCTATCAAATTACTCCATCATAGAGCTGCTTTAGCCTGGCCTATTAAGCTTGATGCTCGAGAAAAAAACTAGACTGGCCTTGAATTAATAGTCTGCTCAACCTTGTGCCACTGACTGCAACAGCATACTGGTTTGGGCGATCGGCCATTTCAGACAAAGGCACAACCCCGCATGATCTCATCAGCCTAATTCAGTCCATATGCTAACTCAAAATAAGACAAGTGACTGTCTCTTTATTATGTGTGCCAGTACAAAGCACCAACTTTTTAAGTGCCATTTCTCAAAATGGGGGTCTCCATTTAGCTCATCAGTATCTGCAGCGCAGCAGCGCGCATTGGAAGGCTTCGACAAGTAATTATGGCAGATTCCACTTTTACTGCGCAGTCCGTCACTGCCACTCAATGAGCCTGAATAGGATATGAGTCAGAACACTTCTAAAATGGAGTTCACACAGGGCACACTCCATTGTCACTTCTCTTTTTCATATGCAAGCCCAGTGTCAATCACTGTCAGTGTAGCTTTTGGTGCTTACTTTATTAGCAAAATGACTTTTTTACAGTGACATACCGACATGTAGGCTTTTGAAGTTCGCAGCACTGACAAGTCTCCACAAGGGATTGGGATGTCATGGTAGGACTGGTTTACAACTGCCTCTGACACAGCCCAACAGTCATTTAAACCAAAAAAAAGAAAAAAAGAAGAGGTCCCCTAAAGATTGCCTTTATGTTGCCTCATTAGATGGAGCCAATTAAGGAGATCTTTGTCTAATTATAAAGACTGGCCCCTAGGAGACAGCTGGGCCTGTCTGTCTAACTGTTTGCAGCTCCCAAGGTGCGTCTGCCTACAAACTGAGGGTGGTTGGGTGGAAGCATCTTGAACTCCGTGCCTCTGTAAGCTTGTCCATTTACTTATCACCAGAGAATTAAAGAACCCCGAGGAAGCAGTCAACACATTCCCAGTGAAACGATTAATTTCAGTGTTTAAAATGGGCTACAGCCAACGCCATATGCTTCAGTACACTGGCAATACAGTGATCATACTGCGGCTACCACTAGGCATCGCTTGCCCTTCCAAAGGGAGGAAAAAAACACAGAAGGCTGAAGATAATGATTTTTTTTTCAAGCATGATATACAGTGCATTTTTAATCTAAGGTTAGGTTCCAGTGAATAAAGCAGGTAAATATGTGCTACCCTTAGAAAACCTGAGTCTGTCTCTCAGTGATGATGAAACTACGTATCAATAATTAATGGGGCTGATACTAAAGGTCAACCGCACAGCATGCCTCCTGCCTCACTCTGGCATAGATCTGCCTTCTGCTTTACTGCAGAGGTGCTCACAACAGCAACAACTACTGCAGCAGTAAGGGAGTTTGAGTCCAGCTGGCTTTGAAATCATCAAATGTGAGGATGCCATTGACTCTGCAGCACTGATTTAAGTTACCTTTTTTTTTTCCACAGGCAGAAAAAAAATAATGCAGAAAATGGAGTACTTTATCAGCACTGTGGGCAGCTGAGAGAGATGGAAAAAGAGGATGACTCAGAGGTAGTGGGTGGACTGAGACCAGGTGAGACACTGGTACAGCAGATGGGCAGATTTTCAGTGCTCAGTCGTTCCATCATGTTGCAGGCAGCTCATTGGATGAAGAACACCTACTATTCAATCTGACATTAAACAACAGTAATGCCATACATCTTTTTTTGCTTTTTTTAAAAGAGAAGACATAATAGAGTTCAAGATCAAAACTACAACCCCATTAGGTGATATAACAAAGGCTGCACATTAGCAGAATGGGAAGCAGAGAGTGCTGAATACTGGACATGTTTATCAGGCCTCATTATAGCACTGATTGGAGCGATGTAAAGCAGAACCGCCTTGGTGTATTTTTGATAAAATAACACAGTTTTTCCTGACATTTACTTTAACAAAAGTAAATACTGCTTATTCTCATCTGTCTGACATCTGAAAACCCATAATTTCCACACAAAATTGCATGAAATATTGTCCGATGATTTTCATTTGGCTCCTTGTTTTATTTTTAGGTTGGCTGCCCACATGGAAAGGAAACATTTTCACCAAAAAATCCTGTTGCTAGAGCACAAGATTTGGAACCAACAGCGCCAACAGTATCCCAGCAATTGAGCTCTGATTTCTCAGAGCAGCAAACGAGAAATGTGGAGCTGATATTGTGGAGTTTTTCAGCTACAAATGGCAGACTCACACAAACAACAACGTTGAAGCACACTGACCAACACAAATGTGGGTCAAAGCGGTGGCCCAGTTAAAATATCGGCGTGTGTTGACTTTGCTGATCAACAGCAGTAGTGTGAAATTTTAACCTGAAATTTAATTTCAGCTAAAAAAACATGTAACATGTCAGAATAACATGAAATTTAAAAGACATGGAAGCATTTTGGCTGCTCCAGATGTTTTTATTGCTATGCCATGCTCCTTCATAATACTAATTATAAAAGCATCTTGATCAGACTATCTTAGTCAGCACAAACCTTTTGTAACACAACAAGTAGAGATGTCAGTACATGTCATGTTGTTATGCCGATATCAGGTAACAACGCCGATAACAACTAATACTGACTGTTTAACATCAATGGATCCCCATGTAATATAATAATATAACACAGAAGACAACATTTGAACTTCTACAGTAGGGCTGGGCCATATTATACCGTTCACGGTAATACCGGTATAATGTTAGGCAACGATAGGAAAATGAAATATCGCGATAGAATGGGAGTAAAACGCGCATGCGCAGTGCCTTTGTTTTCATACGCACATGGCCGATTGTTGAGTGAAACAGATGAACCAGAATTGGTTTGTAAAAATGGTGCAACTTCCGTGATGTGGAACTGGTTTGGTGTTTGTCCGTCAGATACACGACAAAGCACATTTTTTTTGCAGAACATGCAAGCGGCCGTTGTTATTGTCATATTTGTCGGACTAAGATGCTCTTAAATCTGGGAGTAATCTGGGTCCTAAACTCCGTATACTTCAGGTCAAACAACACTGCAGCGTCACTTAGAGTTAAAAACTGTCTAAATTCTTTCATCTTTAATAAAACGATCAGCATTGCTGCTTTACCAGGTGTAACTATAAAGTTTAACTTCCAGGCATCCATGAAAACAAAAGTTATTACATTTAACGGAGTTAGAAGTTAGCAGGAAGCTAGCGGAAGTTAGCTCGCTAGTTTCGCTAGTTACCTAAGCATGATATTGCATGTTCTGACTGAGAGATTTCTGAAAAAAATCAAACGTACAGCTCTGCTATCACTTCCAACATAAATGAAGACAGGAAACTAAACAGCAGTGACGTTTGTAGGGTTACTGAAGTTGGGCTAGCTAGTATATAATGATGTGCTACGTGATCGCTAGCGACACAGCTATGTTAGCATAACATAAACAGTGAAGCTGGAGGACGAACACTAACACTTTTCCACTTATAAAAGTTAACGTGAAGGTTCTTCATGGTTAGAGACAAATGCAATCGCATGGCAGGATGCTGTAAACGGACCAAACTTCAGTCAGGAGAACAACTGAGATAATCCATCCACAATACGAGGTTAGTCATTAATATACTGCAACAACATGGGAATAGAGCCGCTGCCAGAGAATTCAACATTAATGAATCAATGGTACAGAAGTGGAGGAAGCAAGAAGAATGAGTTTAATAAAGTTTGATTTATCTGACTGCTTTGTTTCGCTTAATGTGCCTTATAATCCCGTGCACCTTACGGTCCGAAAAATGCATACTGCACACTGCAGTTTAATGTTGCAAAGCACCTATTTTTAACTTCAGTGGATATTATATATGGTTATGCTCAGGATATGTCAGCCCATTTCTACTGGAAATGCCTTTTGGTTAAACTTTCAGCAAGGAATTTGCATTTGCACTGTTACATTTTTATAAAGCTTTAATGTACATAAAAACCAGCTTCTTGTTTAAGTGAAAATAAATGGAAGGTTGTCTTTTTGCGCTAGTAATGTTGTGGAGTTGTATTTTGTCTCGCATCAATTATATCGTCGGTTATATCGTTATCGCAAATTTTCAAATATATATCGTGATAAATATTTTTGGCCATATCGCCCTGCTCTATTCTACAGGATGTAAACTATCAACCAAATTATAACACACAGTCTCAATGATCAACATATGACCTATAAATGTGACCAGATGTAAAACAGAATTTTCTACACTGCTCAAGGACTCCTTACAAATCCCACTATAACAGTGATCTATCACTGGGGTTTAATGGTGGGTAATATGCTTTCACATGCATAAACAAATGTTTTTGTGGTTCTTCTTTTAAACATTTCCAGCACACAGAGTGACCAGACTGACTAACTAGGCCTGAGTAGGAAACAGAGATCTGATCAGACTTCCCTCTCCCTGACTCTTATCTCTATACCTTTGTAGATGTTTTCAGATAGACTGGGGCTGTGGAGGGGGTGAAATCACATGGATCAAATGAAATTTGGCATGGTTTGCACTGGCAAGATAGTGTGTGTGCATGCATTTGTCTGCCTACGAGGAGGCCTGTTTAAGGAACGGTAGCAGTGTGGGGTCTCCTAGGGGCTCATCAAAAGCATGCCGCATCCACTGCAGCCCCACATTAGGCTCAAGTCAGTGCCTCATTGTGTCTGGGTGAATGACCCTGGGGGGACACCAACTCCTGCTGCGCGGCATACATTCCCCTCCACATGTTTGCTCTGCCCAGGGTGTGGCCCAGTTCGGGAGGATTACACTGAGGAATGTAGCCGAGCCCATCTTTTAAAACAAGAGAGGAGAAGCAAACTGAGGCCACGGGCAGAAAGTTCATGTTCACTGAAGCTTCCCACAAAAATTCAAATGTACTGAGCTCAGAGGGGGGAAGCTATGGTTAAGTTACAGATCCATTAAACTTAAAAAGAGGTCTTTGGGCTGCATTAGTATTTATGTTTCAATGTCTGCTTTCTGTCTTGACAGGTTTATCTGGAGTAAGAAATTAAATCAAGGTAGTAGGCACACTTCTCTTGAATCCTAATAAGAGTTTTTGATAAGTGGCTTAAGTTTTTGCTCTACTTCCCTACCTGGTGAGATCTGTCGTTTACAGACAGGAAACAACCTTAAAGTCCCACCTTCACAGTTTTACTCTTGTATTTTTATTCTCTTAACCGTTCAAATATGAACACCTTCCCTTCTTCCCATGTTCCCTCGCTTCTTTATTTTCAGCCGTCCCACGCCCTCCGATAACACACTTACAGTGGAGCATGCTCTTTTAAAGCACAGTCCGGATTAAGGTGTTCTTACTAAGTGAGGGAAACCAGGGCGCTTCATCCCCATGGGGACTGTGGCGAGCTTGTGATACAAATGAGAAAACACTGCACACCTGAAAGTAGTAGCTCCTATTGTTTGTCCTGCTTCACTGCTTTCTTTTTGACGACTGCAACTTGACGAAACATGATCGCGCTCAGATGCAGCAGGCTACCCCCCACCCCCAGCCCCAACTCTCAGCCTACGGAAGCTCATTCAGGCGTGGTGGTCACCTGGTAAAATGTTACTGGTGCAAATAAGTGTGGGGGAGGAAATCTAAACAGGCCGTGCTGTCAGGCATTCAGTCTGTTTTGTAAAGGCTTCAAAGTCTGCAAAGGCACCAGTGAAACTCTAAAATGGCTGTTAATTTTCTGCAGCTGATTATTATACATATGTGTCTTATGCTTTAACTTAGAATGAAAAAAACCCCATCCAGACATGTCAAATATAGTCAAACCTAACCACTGACGAAAGGCTGATGTCTAATGGTTGCACAGTCAATGTGACATCATCACATGACCGGCATGATTGCATTTACTCCATTAAGGTAGGTATTCTCATTCATTTACTACCCAAGCCCTCTCTTCCACTCATCTCTACCACCACCACCACTCTATGATGGTTTCCATGGTCACGGTGCAACAATTATCAAAGAGCTTAAAGGAAATGGCTTCAACCACAACACATCTCTGAAACTACTGGAGACACAGAGCTGCCTCTCTCGGTTTTCTATCATGTTTAGCTCGAATTATGTCAAAGTTGCAACGGAAGAAATTATGTAAACAGATTAAGACAAATCAAGGTTCAGATGACAGCACAGACTTAACGTTCTTGTTTTGACTTACTGATAGAACTATATCTCCATATTTATTTAGTTTAAAATAAGCTAGCTGTATGGAGGTAATTTGCTGCTGACATACAACAATTTGTATTCATATATGACATTTAAATGTCATGTTCTGTCTAGCAGCCACCAAACCTGTCTGAACTTGTTCCATTTGAATGTCATTTTCCTAATTCAGAAGATAAAACATAGACAAGATTGTTAACACCACTAACATATAGAATAGCCTTTTATTCTCATTCTACATGTACAACGAAATTGTGACTATCGCAAAGCAAGAGAACAAACATACTAAAACTATTTGGACAGTTATGGGAGCAGAGCTGGGCTATAATGGGCTCCATAGCCATGTTGGAAATCTGATATGTGGTTGAAAAAACAGTTGACATATCTGAAAAGTTCCCACTGCGAGGTCACCACTCCCAAACGTTCCTGTCAGGTCTCAATTGAAACGAATGATACTTTATAACCCCTCTCATGCACACCGACTAAATGTTAGTTCAGCTTTAGCTGGACAGGGATGAAGAAGCTTCTCCTATTTTGAGAGATGATAAATGTAGCATAGAAGGGCTGTTTCTAAAACCCACAGAGTAAAGCAGGGGACAAAAATAATCCCCTAGAAATTACACCATAGAAATGCTGAGAGCAGCACCGTGTGAGGGTGCTGCAAGCGTTATGATTGAGAAAGTAGGAAGTAAACGAGAAAGGAGTGATCCCTCACCATTATTTAACCCATGCAAAACTCTCTAACAGAAAATGCAAAACCAGATATTTCAGATAAAAGAAACATGCACGAGCGACTGTTTGACCACACTACGAAAGTCCCCCTCTAACGTAGACATGCATTTGCCGTAAAACCCATGATCTGGTGGCTTCACTGCTTGCTGGAGTTTCTTATTATTGGAAATCTAAAAAGCCACGCTGTTCTTTGGGTCTCTTGGGTAAAGACGGATCCCCACACAACAGCAATAAGTGAATTATGCTTTCAAATGCAATTTATATCCAGCAGAACTACAACGCCCAATTGTCCGCCAATTCTGCGAGGTATAACTTTCCACCTTAATTAAGCAGTCCTGCTGCATCATGTTTTAATTGAATTGCACCTTTTAGAAGCTGCATTATGAAAAAAAAATGACCAAAACAAGTCAGAGATCCCTGCAATTTACATATCACCATGCCCCAAGTCATTAGATTTAAAAAAAACAAATGCTGTGCAGCCCAAAGTAAAATATCAGTAAGAAAATTAGGGCATAAGCGTTCATCCAAAATAAAATAAAAAGCAAATGCTTTTATTTTGGCAGAGAGCTGACAAGTTTAAGATAAAACTATGATGGTGCAGAGCCGCTGTGGTCACAGAAGTGTTTTTAGAAACTCAAAACAACGACCATTCCTTGGAATGTTTGCCTACTGCTGCTCGACAAGCGCAGCAGCAGTGCTACACCTCCTTCTCTGCTCCTTTCCCAAGCACTACCATTTACGTGTTTATGAGAAAGACCGTTCTGATCGTTGGCCAAGTCATGCCTGGCAGCACCCAACCCTGGCATGATAACCCTATCGGATGAGAAGACCCAGGAAGATGATACGGGCATAATGGGGGTGAAAATCAGCCTGCAATGGACTGAAACACACTTCCTAATGCATAATAAAGCATTCATTCTCTTGTCACGAGGAAAGTCTTTGCGAGAGTGGGGGTGAGTTGGAGTTAAAAAGTACAGAGAATACTGTATTCTCCTTCTGTCAGTGGGCTGGATGGGGAAATTAGGGTTAGAAGGGGTGAAATTTTGTGTCTTTGTCTATACATTTAGCTTTTTAGTTGCATTAGGAGTTAAGCTGGGTTAAGGAGGCAGTCTTCAATGACAGCAGAAGATCGTAGATTAACAGGCTGCCAGACAAGTCCGGGCGGTAAATGTAAGAAATGCTACTGTTTTGCTAGAATACTGCAGTATAATGCAAGCCACTTATGGAAGGGAAAAAAGCCCATGTAGGGGAGAGATACCAGCAAAAAACTCTTATCCTGTGTCATGACCTTTAGATTTTAAATTTTTTTAAAAATTAAGAAACCCCCCAAGCAGTAAACCAGCACTTATATGGATCAGGATGGTGTAATAGCTGGCAACAAATACAACAACATCAACGGTGTGGGAGCAGACTTATCTATTTGTTATACTACCTGTCTATGGTTGTGAAGCTGTAGTTAGGCGTGCTTATCTTTTTTCTGGTCTAACGTATACAAAACACAAATTTGCATGGCATGAAGTAGAGCTGAGCCAGTAATGAAGCCACAATGAAGTTGTATGCTTGCGTAATAAAGTATACCATGCAGAAAAAAGAAAACATTTCACCTTATCTGGGGCAAATTTAGCAAACTTTTCAAGTTTTTGTTTACGTGATTTTATGCATGCAATCCTTAGGACCCATCCACTACTGATGTAAAAGTAATGGATATCTCCCCATATATTTAGGTAGCTTCAGAAACTGTCCCAGTAACTGTCAGGAGGTTTTGCTGTTAAGGAAAAAAAGGCTTACTTGTAGATGGCCTTTGGTCAGACCACAAAAAAACAAGAAAGAAAGAAAGAAAGAAGAAGAAGTCTGGTCGCTGTGGTCAGAAATCCCTTAAGGAAACAAATGGGAATCAGTCGAGGATGCTTGTAGTCCATACCTGAAAATGTTCTGGGTAGAAACTACCATCAAGATTGTGTATTATAACAGAAGTGATAACATAAAGGCATTTTTAAAGTATGTCAATAATGATAACTGAGAACAGGGTTTACAGCATAACTTGAGGCTTTGATATCCAGAAATCCTGAGTGCACATTGTACACATAGACTTTTCTTTTATTCTACAGCTTAAGCCACAGCTGAAGAATGAATTGCCAAATGACTGCCTCAAAGCCAGTGTTTACACAAAAAAATGTCACAGAGCACAGTCTAAACTAAACATAGTATGAGGTTGACTACTCAGGTCATTCTAGTTCCCCTTCAGCCAAGAATGCCAACTTGGAGTTATTAAGGAAATCATAGCGATTGCAGAGATTCCATATCAGGCTTAACCTTACTTGGTGCAACAACAAATCAGTTCTGATTAGAGTCAGCTGTTTGCTCATTAAACAATCACGGCATAAGAGCTCAGAAGATCTGGCAGCTGGGAAAGAATGTCACTCAGTGGCTGACTGTTAGCAATAACTTAGCCAAGGAAGGAGCTTGTAGCAACATAAAAGCAGCTTGTTTCTTTACAGTGTCAAATAAATAAAGACCATGAGAAACTTTGGAATGAAACTGACTTCTTACACATTTTGCAATGTGTTTCATGAAGGTTGCGATCAAGATTCAAAAATGTCCTCTACCATTATTTCACATTTTTAACATTCAGAGAAACGTGCCAATCTAGTAGAACCGCTTTTGGCACGGGCCTTAAAAAATGTGAAATGCACTCACCACACATTGCGCTGTTCTAAATGTGAAATGCAGCTACAGTTTATACCTAAAACAAAGACAAACTCCTTACAGTTCTAGTGTTCTGCTCTAGTTTCTTTGGCTATTTATCATTGTCACATCTGTTTTTCAGTTCTTTTTTTCCCTGCACAGCCTGAAAATAATAAGGGTGCTCTCGGATCTTATTTGCACCATGAGGGGGGCATGTGTGAATCGACCTTGTTACGACTGGGTTGGCTTTAAAGTGTCTGGTGTTGAGCTAATTTAAGTGATGTTTTACTACTATGAAACTGTGCAGTAAAATCTGTTTCAAACGTACAAATTAAAACAATTTAACTTTTGATAAAGGGGAGGGAGCAAACAAATCAACTACAAGCCTTATTAAAGGGATAAACACTTCAACGTGGCTTTGAAGCTTCTAGTGGATTTTCCCTGAACAAAACGTGGTACAATGTAATGCCGCACATATTCAATCCATGTATTCAGGCTGACAAAAGCAGATTATCCGCATTTTGAAGATGTAATGCCTCTTCTTGGATCTGTGTGAACCAATATGACAAAACAAGCACTGACTGGTGTTTGTTGGTTGCATGTGACAGCTGACATGCATCCAGGAATAGAAGCCCTGGAGTGACTCAAGGCGATCAGATGCTCACCCACAAGTACGCATGATGGACAAGGCACAGTAATATTAGAAGAACTTCCCATGAAAAAAAAAGAAAACGAATTGCACACACATGACAAAACCTCTGTGGCCTTTTCACTTCACAGGTCAGACTGGTCGGCTAACAGCAGCACAGCGTGGGGACATGACATGACGCGCTGAGCGCACAACCTACAACACGCTGACCATTTGAGAGCACAAAGCTGTAACATTTTGTGTCAGGTATTATACTGCTTCTGCAGAGATGTAATCCAAGTGCACAAATGTGTTTTATATCACACGGCAGATATAAACTAACAGTAATCACTTCTGTATGCCTGGGATTGACAGATAACAAATCAAGCAGCTCAAATTCTAGACGTCATGAACAGAAAACTGCAGTCCTTACCTTTAACGAGTCAAAGCAGGCGATCACTCTCCCATTCTCCACCTGGC
This sequence comes from Rhamphochromis sp. 'chilingali', assembly GCF_963969265.1. Lineage (NCBI taxonomy): Eukaryota > Metazoa > Chordata > Actinopteri > Cichliformes > Cichlidae > Rhamphochromis > Rhamphochromis sp. 'chilingali'. The sequence continues at coordinate 7,654,404 of NC_137931.1, read as the reverse complement.
AGCTTTTGGGTGGGTGGGCAAATTTGCATTCTTCATCACTGCGTGAACAAGTCCCGCGTTGAAACTGCCGGCACACTTCCAGGGTCAGCCATTTTGTGTCCCGTATGGAGGCAATGTTTAGAGCCATGTCAACAGCGCTGGCTGTAGAGCCGGGTTGCAGCAGAGCCACTAGGTTTAATGTGGAGGTTATCCTCTGAAGAGGAGCACTCCAGTTAAAAAAAAGAAACAAAAACAAAAATATCCCCAAAAAACAAAAGAACTAAGAAGCAGCAGAATGTGTAGCTATAAATGATCTGCTTCAGGTCAGTGGATCAGGCTTGTCCTTGCAGACAGGAACGTGGAGGTAATGGACTGGCAAAGTCTCTGTGACCTGAACATGGGACTACACTATTGCGCTATTGTGGAGTTTCTCAGTCAAACAGCTAGTTGTTTATCAATCAGTAAGTCTCAGGTGCGAACGTCTGGAAAGGCAGAGGGGGCATGCTCAGAGAAAAGCTTTAGTCGATGTACCCGTGTCCCCAAAATGTCCTCTGCGTGAGTGATGATATCTTTGCAAGGGGTGGATATCAGGGTTATTTTGAGGTACAATGGCACAGTTCAGGATAATACAAAGTTTGTGGCTTTTTATTGTTACCCTCTCTCTGAGCTTTGGCACGTTGGCCAGCTATGCAGCAGCTCCAGCAGCTCTTTACTTTTCCTTCACACAGATCACAGGTGAGGACAAATCAAGGGTCAGCGATCCTCACAGCCGAGCCGTGTGGCGTCACGATCGCAGAGGGCAAAAAAAAAAAAATCTGGAGTTCTTCAGAAACACTCAGCGATCTTCAAGTAGGGATGCTGTCTCACAAGGCACTTTCTGTCAGTGATCTAAAAGGGAGAAGTGAAAGAGAGAAAAGTAGAGACAAGAGACAAACAGAGTGAGGCTATTTTCACAGTGAGAAAATGGCTCGCTAATTATGACGGGAAACAATTTATCTAACAGGCTTCAGCAGGCGTTAACGGTGTTTGTTTTATGCGTGTCAATCTGAATTTGTGTGTGTACTGCCCCAGAGGAGTGCTAGCTCCAAAGGGGACAGGCCTGATAAACCAGAAAAAAAGGCAGTTAAAAGGTTATTCAGAAGCCATTTGAGTCTAAGTCCCACAGTCGCTGCTGTCCGCCTTTGTACGGGGTGACTGCAAGCCCAGTGGCTTTCCAACATATTGCATACAAAGTGGGGAATGGCAAAAGCCACTGTGCTATGAGACAGTGGACAAGAACGCAGAGTCAGAGCAGAGATAGAAAAAAGCCCCGGGGTCCAACCCGCCCTGTAGAGCCATGCACGGAGGGACGAGTTCAGCCAATAGAAAACCGCGCAGAGCAGCACTATTCCAGGCAGTCGTCCAGCAGCCGGAGAGGGACCGAGACAGATGCATATGCCAGTGCCAGACACGATTATGACGCTGCCCAGTGTCCGGCAATATTCACTGGTCTCCCACCATCCAAATTAGGTACTGGCTCATTGACGGCAGCCTGTCAATTTACATTCATTGGGGGGAGACGTGCGTCGGTGCGTCTGTGCTGCCTGTCTCATCCTGCAAAGACGCTGGTCCCTGTGTTTGGCTGTTGTCTAGGGACTGAGGAGGGACAATTGGTAGAGCAACAATATGAGGAAGTGACCTTTAGTTTGAGCATATGAAATCCATTACGGAGCTACTGCGCAAGGAGCTCTTTCATTGGCACATCTGGAAATATTTTTCTGCTAAATGCAGGCGGGTAAGGGGCTGAGGACACAGACTGAGGGAGGAGAAAGAGAAGGACTGTAAAAATATATAGAGTTCTGGTTAACAGATTACCCCACTGGAAAACATCTTGACCAATCTCACATGGCATATGAAAGGCTACACTTGTTAATGAAGGTTTGTGGGGAATTGTACACCCGTGTTCGCAGGGTTTGTCCCTGACAGGGAAGCAGCTGTCATACAGGTGTATGCTACTGGCAGATTCAGCACAGTATTTATTTTAATCTCTTGTCCACAAGACAGAGGTCTGAAGTAAGACGCACTTATCCTTTCTTCCTGGAATCTACTAAATTCTTCAGTTTGACATCCAAAATAAAAATTACATCTAAAAGTCCAAATGGAGAAGCCCATTTTTCTATAAGATAATTGATTTTTTTGTTGTTTATTTCAGGCATATAGGAGGGCAGATTTTTTTTTAAGCTTCTCTTGAAATTACCCACCAACCTTTGTCTAGCTAATCTAATTGTCCCACTTCAGAGCTGATCATGTGAAATGAGATCAGAAGCTTCCTCGCCTGATCGTACTGACGCCCAGGCTTCACTCTCCAAGGTTGGATTTAATTTCACATCATCACCCCAGGGAAAGAGCCAATCACTGCAAAAGAGACAGTCAGGTAAGAATCATGTCAGATCTGACCTTTAACAATTAATCCCTTCTTATTTTTAGGAGCCATAAGAAGTGTGTGATCAAGCTAACCTACTTTGTCAGAGAGTGTAAAGGGATGATAGTGCCATTTCTCTGAGAAATGACTTACTTTGAAAGGTGCAGCAAGTTGTGCTGAAATAGTAGGGGAACACAACCACTAGTCATTTTCTATTTTTCTATTTAAAGCAGGGGTTTACAGCAATCAAAGTTTGGATGAAAAGAAACAGCCTGACAGAGTGGATAATGCTTGGTCAGGGTCATCTGAACACTCCGAGGTGTCTCAACAGGCAACATTCAAACAATGTTTGCCAAGAAAGATATTCAAAACGAATGGTGAGGACTAGAGATCCAAAGGGGACTTATGTGGGTGGTAATAAGACTAAAACGAAGGAAAAACAGAACATAAAGAAAAACAAAGAAAATCTGTTCTGATATTGTATAGAACTGTATGTTTATGTAGTATTACTGCTGTCAAAAACACAAAACAAAAAACAGAATAGAAAAAGTAAAGTAAATATCTTAATAATATCCAACATCCTGACTAAGAAGCATTTGGTAATAACAAAGACATGCCGGTTCCACCCTGCTTCCAAAGAGCCAATGAACAGCCAAACCTCAAAAGATATTGTGTTGTTGCATTGACATATGCACAGATTAGACTGTTTACGATAGTTTTAACTATGTTGTGGGAGATATATCGACGTGCTATATTGGTAAAAATTTAGGTAAGAGTACTTGGCTCATCTACAAATAGAAATTTAATCGGGTTTTCCATCAAGATTAAGCTCGTAACAAGAGCACTCAGAGAACTCCCCCTCAACAGTGTGACCTTGACCTTGACCCGATTTTTAAACTAAATTAAATCAGCTCAAGCTGTTATTGGTATATACCATCACACAAAATTAGCACATGATATCTTGAACACTGTGGACACTGAACTGATTACATATTTCCTCCCTTTGGGGGGGGGGGATTAGAGTCTGTGGGGCCAATATATCTGTTGATATCAGCTATTTAACAGTATTATAACGGTATCTGCATTTATAACGGACAATAAATGAAAATTTGAAAAGTAAAGAAGAGATAGCAGAAACACCCTTCAACCATGTTTCAAATTATTGATTTGCATAATTTGTCCACAAGAGGGCAGTCTGCTACATCCCTGATGGCAGCACACATAATTACCTACACATAACAAATGTTAGGGAAAAACAGTTTATGTTTCTTGTTTCTGAAAGAAAAAAAACACAAGAAATAAACCATTTAGATTGGATTTTAACATCACCAAATATTAGTATTGCTCTTAAAAATCCTATATTGGTCAGGCTCTAGACAGAAACAGCAAAATAACTACCCTTTTATCTGGAGGGGTTGCTAAGATGGCAGCAAATTGCTGAGTTGCACTTACAGAGGTTTAGTCATTCATTTATATGCCAAATGTTTAGTAGACACATAAAAATTAATAATATATAACTTAATAAAGGAAATAATCAATAAAGCAGCCCTAGCAGTATTTTTAAACAGACGCTACATGTGCTTCGTTAATGTAACCTTTTAAGAGATGGGATATCTAACTGTAAAGTGATGTAGCCATAAATGCTAGCTAGACACTCTTTAGCGGTGGCAACTGAGAACACTCTTATATCCCTAAAACATACCAAAGCCCCTGCTAGGAAGTAAACTGTTATCATGGGGGGTGAACCTCTTATCTGTGTCATATAATTACACCCGATCCTAAGAGCATGAGAAACTCAAGCACAGCAGAAATAAATTGCTTTGGAATAACTACTATTGAAAACTGTAGCTGAAGTCAGAGGCGGTGCACACACTGTAAATTTAGGCTACTTTGACAATCCTTAACAATGTGACTCTGACATATTTAAAACTGCCTTAGTTTGCTCATGCATTACATCAACATGCAGCATGACTTAGTTTACACTGAGCTCTGTAGTCACGCTTTGAGGACAATGCCAATGATATGAAAGGACGGAAGGGCAGATGGTCAGCAGGTAGGAAGAGCCACACAGCATGTTCTGACTACTGCTTTTCTGCATAGGATCACTACTAAACACTAAATCCTTTTAATACCATTTCAAGGTAAAATTTGCATTAGAAATGAGCCTTTCTGCAGATCCTCATGGCTGAACCAGGCATTGCTTCTGCAGATCTGTGGCCTTTCTGGGGCAGAAAATTGCACCGCGGCTTTTGTTCTGCAGAAATGAAGCCTCTCTGTGAAGGACTAGTATAATAACGTGGCTCCAACAACACAGAAATATAGTCTATTTCAATGTTACTGTAATGAAATCGATTAGCCATTATTTTATAGCTGATGCTTGCTGGCTAAAGTCCACTGTCCTGTTTCAGAAAGGCAGCATTTTAAATGACACTCAAACTAATAAACTCATACACATGCACATTAGTGTATATGTTAGGAATTTTTTTGTTCTGTAATTTTTTGCTCTGTAATTTTTTTTGCGATGTTGAAAGAAGACTTTGTCTCCTCTTTGTCCTGTACAAACAGTGGTCAGACAGGGTGACCTGATAAAGCAGGATAGAGATGTAAAGTAAAGCACCACAGTACTAGACTTTATGGATTACTGATGCTTACCAAGGCCAGCTGGCTGAAGCATTATCTTGGTCAGTCTGGTTAGTTGAACGAGAGTCAGAGGGACTGGGGTGTCTCGAGTGAAAGTCATGGGCTTGACCTCTGATTACCACGTATGTAACCCATTATTCTGGTATCTGTGCACACCGGCTGTGCTGGGCAATTTATCTTTAACCGCATGTATTTGTTTAGGGGAGATGATAAGCTACCTGGTTCCTACTGGTCATAAGCTTTGTGGAAACGTTTTCCATGGCACCAGCAAGGTGTTGCTACCAAAATAAAGTCAAAATACAAATGGCTGTGACAGATGAGCGCATGAGCAGGGAGCCTGAGTGGCTGAATTTCCATTTATTACCATTTTGTGCTGGCAAACTGCAATTGTATGGCCATTTGCATGGCCAAGAGGAACAAGTGGTCAATGTTTTTCAAGGCTGTGTAGAGAGGGCCTCATTGTAGAGGGGAAATAGGAAAATGTTCAGTTTCCAGTGAGTAATGGAAAACGAGTGAGGCTTTTAGTTAAGGCTTTATCAAAATGTTCTCTATTCCTAAAAAACCAAACCGAGACGTCAAGTATGACATCACCATCATGTTCCTTTTTGCAAAATCTTCCTTTGCATCTTCCAGTGGGGATCAAGAGCAGGGCTAGACCTTGTAGCCTAATTCGTATTTAATACCCTGGAGGCTCTGATGCTTATGAAATTGTCTTTGGCATAAGCTATGGATCCTTCAGTTCAATATCATCAAATGCCATTAGCAATAAGGATGGGCTCAGCAGAGGCTATACCCGGACTAAGCTACTGTTCGGAGGCAACGCAAGAAGCATTTCACAGAGTCAGCACATAGGTGTGTCCCATATCATAATAGCCTTAGCTAAACCAGAATGACCTGAATAGCCCTGCTCGTGGTATGGGACTGGCCACTTGTTATCCGTGATCCTTTTCATAACTGGATGTATTTTCTATGTTTTTATAACCACTTAATTGAAAACAGGCAGGAGAAAGTTTCAGTAGATTTGATCGATCTTGACCCCTGCACTCAGTAAATGGATTTGTTTTCGTGTTGAAGTGAACCTGTCCTCTACCTAGTTAGCTACAAGGACTCAGGCAAGTCAACTAATTATAGTGCAGCTGGCAGCCGGAGATGAACACTGCTGTTGAGATAAATATGATGATTAACAGGACGTCCAGTCCCACTCCATTTAGTGAAACCAACACAAAGTGCACCTACTGCAAATGGAGCCAAGTTAAAATCTTACTTGAGCACTTGAAAACATAAGAGCTCAATGATTCAGCAAACTTGCCCTTGTATCACAGATCAGTTGAAAAAGCTCTGTTATGCAGAGGATGTCTGTAAAATCTACCAAGCACTAAATCCTTTTAATATTAGCTCGAGGTAGAATTTACATTAGTGTCAGAGAGCGGGGATTTCTAGCTGACAAAGTCTTGCAGTAAGGACATGTCTGAGATTAAGACCCCATTATTTTCTCATCAGGAAGGGCTGGACTGATGTTCCATTTTAGAAAACACCCACTTCCCCTTGATCTACAGCCAGACGCATGACACCACTCTAGCCTTTTCCATGCAGGCAGTAATGCTTGGCTGCCACCGGCCGAGCGTCTATTGCAAGGCTAAATGTAGACAGACAGCGGTAAGCTGAAGACACGTCAACCGTGCCCCATCTCACTCAGAGGTTAATTATGAACTGTGCCTTATTAGAACTGCGAACTTCCAGCTCATTTGAGCCATCGGCTATTTGTGTCCACAACACCGGCCTGTGCTCTTAACAAACAACCTTTGCCTTGGGAAATTTGCGCAAGAGTCACGAGGAAAAACTTACACAAAGTGAACAGCGACAGGACAGATGCCACACAACAGGAAAGTTTTTCTCGAGGCAGTGAAAAATATACAGCCCATGTGGCAAAAAAGGAGCTCTTGACATTTGTACTGAGGAAGGGGCAAGTCAACCGCTGTGATAATGCCTCTCCCGCAGGAGCTGAAAAAGAGAAAGTCCATTAACGGGGCTGGAAACTGCAATGAGGACAGTTGCTGCGTGGCTGCAAGCTCCCAGTGCTCCTACGCATTTATCCCACTCTGTCTGCATTTTCTTCCCTTTTCCTTGTTTTTAAGCATTACACTCTTTTCTCTCACACAGATAAAACATTCCCTCTGGTCCCTCCCCACCCAGACTGGTATGCAGCGCACTGCAGCAAAACTCCTGAAAAGAAAAAGGAAAAAAGCCAGCCAATCTGTCGGCTCTTTCCCACCTCCTTTCACCGGGGGTCCCGTAGCTCTGTGTCTGTCTGTCTGTCTGCTGTCCTAAACGCAGGACGCTCCCGGTGCTTCTGTGACGCGGAGCTACAGCGCAGCTCTCCCCTCAGCCTCAGCGACAGGAGTTAATGACCATGTGTTCTGCTGTCATTCCTCGCGAGCTCTTGACTGCTTCTGCCGGAGGTCCATGCCTAGACAGGGATTTTTCTATCAGTATCTCTCTCTCTCTCTTCCCCAAGCTGCCGAGCAAGCGAGCGAGGCAGGCAGGCAGGCAGGCGGGCAAGCAGGCAGGCAGGAAGCAAAGAGTGTCTACTCCAACTATCTGGCTGAAACACTTCCAGCCAACCCCTCCAACACCCCTAAAGCCAGCCCCTTCCTGCCCACCAGCCTGTGGCAAAGACCTGCCCCTTACCATGTTCAGCCAATGAAACAGCAGCTACTGCAAATCTGTGTCTCTCCATTGGAAGAGCACAGACTAAGTGATGGGGTGAAAACTGCTTTACAGTATAACAACCCCTGAATGCTGATCTGAAAAGGTATTTCCCCAATTTCACACCCTGCTTAACCAACTATCACAATATTTATTTCTTGTCTATTCTGGTGATAATATTCAAAATGAAATCATCATTAACTGAACTGCATTTAATAGAATATAGATAAATATACATGTTTGATGTAATTAAAGTGTAGCTGCAGATCCATGCTGAATATCACGTCCATCGCCATCATCACCCCAGGTAACAGGATCACTACATTTCTTCCCTCGCCCCCTCTCTCCTCTACCTCCCATCAGCATCTGTCCTCTGAACTCATTTGCGACATCAACCAGACAGTCAGACAACTCTCTCCTCTGCTCTTAATCACCTAATTCTATCCCCCGCCCCACCTTGTCTCTTTATCCCTACCTGCATGTTTTTCTACATTTCTATAAGCTATCTTTCAAGCTGTATTTCAATCCAATTCCTGAGTTCGCTGGACTGGAAAATTACACAGTAATGAACATTTCTGTTATTGTTATTGCATCAGAATTAGCTTCGAGAAAAGGGAAAGGGGAAAAATAACATGACGGCGGCTGGTATTGGAAGGTCCCTTCCACCCAGCTGATGACATGCTGGCTGGCATCATATGAGCCGTGAAACTGGAGCGTCACAGAACTGATGAGTCAGAGATCCAGCTTCATGACTTTTCGATCCAGATTCAATAGAACAGCTGTACTGTCTGTCTCTCTCTCTCTTTCGCTTGCCGTCCATCCGTCTCTCCCTCTCTCTCTCCCGCTCTCTCTCCCTCACATACAAAGGTTGTGGATGACGCGGCAGCCTGGGTGTTTCGTTGACATCAATGAGGATAAAAATGCTTTACAGTTCCACAAGAAACAAACCTATCAGCTGTGTGATTAGGCTTTGACAGTTGATGCTCCACAAGCGAAACATTTGTCAAAATGTTGTGAGAAGATAGATGCTCGGGGTGATTAATCCCATTCGGCATGAAAAAGTGTCTACTTCAGCAAATGATGCCGAACACTGACGTCATCTTAGGGATCAGGGCACCTGTAGGTAAATGACACAGACAAGCGCTCTGCCGCTGCATGAGGCACGGGCTGGGAGGCGGGGCTATGTCATCCTTTGTTGAAAGAAAAAGTGCCACCTTACACCATCAGTGAAAGTAGTTTCACTACTACCGTGTACACAATACCAAGCGATCATTTTAATGATCCTAGACGGTGAACATTAGTTATGACCTGAATATTGAATGTAAAAAGCAAAAAGCAACTTCCACGGATGAATGAAGCTTATCAATCTCTAATTTGCCTGCAGCCAACTTCTCAATAACCCTCACTGAATAACTGTCAATAACTGCATAACAAGCCAAGCCACTGCTAATTTCCACTGGCAGACCTCAGATAGCCTACCTCCTAAATAGATTTGTCCGACAGGAAAACAAACAAAAGCCTGGCAGCCAAACAAGCCGAGCTACTTCCTTCCCGCATGGTATCCCCTCCCCTCTTATTATCCCTGTCCTGTTTGACCCCAAACAGCTTGGCTCACTCACACACAACCAGATTTAGGATTCTGCGGCCCAAAGCAGCTTCATATTCAAATATAATAGGGGAATAATCTGAAACAATGGCTAATAGAAAATGAAAACAGTGATGGGTTAAGACTGTGTTTGAAATACTCTCCCTCAGCACAGAACACTGTCTGTGCTTTTTCTGTTAGTTACATGCGACAGAGAGAGAGAGAGGGAAAAAAAGGGCTCAGAAATAGGGCAGTGAAGACAGATCAATGAAAAGGCAGCTGTCCTTTTCTATTATTAGCTGTAATCAAATATCAAGCAGGAAAGAGTTGTGCTTCCTTCCATTTGAAGCCCATTCTGATAAGTCTGTCAAATGCAGAGTCTGCATTAAAATATAGAAGAGCTTAATGGATGCAAGGGTCAACCAGGGCTTTTTTTTAAAATAAAATACACACCAACAAAGCCATTCAAGTATATTTCATTCTCACTGAACTCATACTTTCTGGAAACTAATCTAACATTTGTTTTATCCTTTTCAACATTATTGAGCAAATGTTACATTCCTTATTATACAAAGCTCATTTTCCACCAATTACACTGTGCTGTTGAATGTCATGTCTTACTTGAGCTTTAATAACCACGACATATTCCATCCAAATGGCAAACCAAGGTCTGGTTTCCATATGAAAATAAAGACACTGGTGCAATGCTCTTCTGTGCTGCTGCTTTGCATGTTCACAGGGATTAATAATTGTAAATAACCGATCAGAAGGTATTAACCTTAAATGTGTAAAGGCTCTAATTTGAAAAAGCTGCAATGGCTAAAAGTTTGTCTCCACTCATGCCTCATCAGTCCTTTACTTTTCCTTTAAATCGAACAATCCATTAATCCAAGTAGCAGCTAATTTATCTCAAAATGCAGAAGTTCATTGAATACTGAAAAAAACGCACCGTTAATGACAGCTCAACAAACTCACCTGCAGAATTAATAATAAATGAGTTGTTATTAAATCTATTCCCAGTGGGCTTCGTTAGGTCATTTCCCACTTCATAATGCAACATAAAGCACTGGACTGAACACTTTTCGGATACACAGGGAGCACGAAGGTGCAGCATCTGTGGATTTGAGTTATATTATATTATATTTTACTTACGAGCTTTCAGCTGTTTTTATTAGCTATTTGGGCACAGATTGGCGGCTAGCCCTACAAAACAGCCTTCCGTGAATTATTTTTATGATGGTGGAGTAATATTAGCCACCTCTGCTGTTCCAAGAAGTCTCTACATTTACCATAACGCCACACCGTGTGAAGTAGCATCAGAGTCGAGGTGTGCTAACACTACCTGCTAAGCTAACTACCTGATGCTTACCTGATGACGAACCTGTCACATCCAGCTGCACTTCAGCCACTACCAACGGTTTCTCGAGAGCGCTGTTTCGGTTGATATGGGACTCACGGTTCGGCACAGGACGGCAGAAACGTTCTTCGACTAACACTTGCCTCTATTTGCGTTCCGCAGCAAACTTTTTCGCTTTCAAAACAGATGTCAGTGAAAGTAAGCTATCAGTCGCTACACGCTAGCTCGCTAACTACTTTTAAGGCTAGGGCAGGAAGCAACAAGCGATTTTGACAGTTCGAGGAAATGTTGAGTGTGCTTCCCTCAGGGGGGGTTACTACTATGGTGTAAACGTTAATAGAGTATTTATTATCAAATGTTTGAGCCACTGTAGATGCTACTGAAAGAAAAACACTTTTCGGTTAGAGTGAAGTGTTACATGTATTCCGTTTTACCATTGAATTCTACTTCTATTCGATAGAGAAGATAGCCCGCTCACCCTAACAGTAAATATGGTACAATCCAGAGTGAGCAAGGGAAGGGGTGGGGGTGGCTGTTACCTAGGAAACAACAGTGAATCTCCCTCGGGTAAAAAATGTGGCCACTGATTTATGAACCAGTGCCTGTCTGTCTGTCAAAGTAGCCTCCAATCGACAGGATAAAAACATTGAAGGCATTTGATAAAGCATATTATCCTTCAAGATGCTCTGGTTAATCCAGATAAGTTCTAACACTTTTTGACTCCAATAACCAATCATTTCTCAGGTAAATATCATTTTTATTAATCGTATTTTAGGGGGTATTTGTGCAAGAGTGATTTCAGAAACATTAACCTTTCCTAAAGTAATATTTGGATTATAGATATATATGCTGCATGGTGGTGTATGAATTTGTTATAGGCTAATGTTGTTGATGTTTCAGATCAGCTGAGAGAAATTATCCTGCTAAAATGATCATAATTCAGCCCATCGTCACTGCTTCATGTGCAGCAGAGCCTGCGCATTTTGCAGCGTAATTGCATACAGCTGGCTGAATTTAGCACTTTGTGACACACAGGGACCCGTTGTCAGCAAGGAGCGCAACGAGTCAACAAGGAGCAAGTCACAAATATCCCCGGAATGAGCAGAGAGGCACAAATTTAGCCCCACTGACTGCTGCCCACGCCATGTGCTGCCTATTGAGCACATGAACAATGAACATAGCCAGATCGCAGACTGCCATGTCAGGGCCGAGGCCTGCTTCAGTGGAATGCTACTTTGGATAAAGGCATCCCAGTTTGTCAGGAGGCAGCAGCGTGATTAGATGAAGATTTTGTTGGTGGGCTGTGGTTTGATGACAACTGTAATAGTCAGAAACTCAAACAGTTGAGTGTTGAGTGTGTATAATTATGGGATCAAGTTAATATTTGTTATAATAATCTGACCAGGGTCAGACTGGCACATACTTTTGGATTGGATTACCTCGTGTCAGATATTGGTCACACAGTTCAGCATGTGACATTTAATACCCATCACACTGCTGACATCTTCATATTTACAAAACATGATCTCAGAAGGGCAGCAGTAAAGGTCTCAAACAACACCAGGAGATTTCTCTTCTCCCTGCTCCTGTTCTTGTCAGCATTTTATCAAGAAAAAAAAAATCACCATGATCTTGCATGCTCATGTAGGATGTTATAACAAGCAGAAAAGTAAACTACATCAAATCACAGCACCACAATGGCGAGAATCTAATGATTATGAAAAACCGCTCACATAGGTCAAGCTCAACCCCATCACCCCCCTGAAGACCTAACATATCGATCCCAATGCAGAGGAGGCATTTGTAAAAAGAATTGAAGAAATCCTGCTGCCGGCATCCTTTTCTAAAAGTCCCTGAACGCCCACACTCTTCAAACACACTCATTGGGGCTCGCACTCATAAAAACGCACGAGTAAAAACAGAACAGGCTTCAAAAATATCAGTTTAACAAGACGCTTTCTTTATGTGACATGTTTGAAATGAAGTTGGAGGTTGAAAATGATGGAGGCGTAGCACTGATGCGCTTCAGTCATTTTCTCCTCCTGCGTTATCCAAGACAGAGTCATTTAAAGTCTGCACACTTGTATGAGCGTGAACAGCATTTTGGGTATAATTTGTGGGAAAAAAAGAAAAAAGAAGAAGAATCTGCTCGGGAAACAGGTGGCTCCTTGTTGCCGGAGACACGGATTCATCAGAATTCAAAATAAATTATTTTCCTATGAGTCATAAATAAGGAGATGAATGTGCTCATATGTATGCATTCAAGAACATAATGTATTTGAAATATACACGTATACACACACACGCACGCGAGCAAAATAAAAAACAAAACAAAAATGACCCAAAGCAGATGCCTTGTGTGTGTGTGTGTGTGTGTGTGTGTGTGTGTGTGTGTGTGTGTGTGTGTGTGTGTGTGTGTGTGTGTGTGTGTGTGTGTGTGCTGGGCTCATTAATGGGTTTTGACTCTACATTTGTTGCAGTAGCAGTCTGGACCTTGGGATCAACTGAGGAGGCGTCAGGCAGAAAAACAACCGCAGTATCTACAGGACGCCACTGATAGTTTCTCTCACACAGAGAATAAAGAGAACGCTGTAGAAAACAGTTTGCACCCGCAGACAGAAATCAGTAAACAGACACTCATACGGGGAGAATACATGCAACATACATGCACATCACCGCCGAAGCTCTTAAGTCTGAGGCACACATACACCTACACGCAGTGGGCAAAGCTCCACGTCAAGGACAGTATTGATCTTTTTAAATGAGAACGCACCTGATTATGAAAGCTTTTAACCCAAATGCCTAATGCAGCACAGGTTTAATGGAAAGAGCTTAAAGCGGATACAATACTCAGGAGAGAGGGCGCGTGCGCGTGCGTATGCGTGCATGGTGAGCGTCCACGTGCACTCTCCACTGAGGTGCAGTCAATTTGATTGATTGTTGAGAGATCACCTAGGCATTTTACTCCTGCCATGACGAGGATTTTACTGATCAAAGAGGCTTAAGTAATGATGGATTGAAGATGGTCCCGCCGTCATTAAAAAAAAACAACACCAACAAAATAAAAAACCCTGATCCCAAAAGTAGTGCACAGCACACCAGGCAAGACTATTCAAAATGCTGAGAGGGAACCATTTCGAGGCAGGCTCATTTGTTCACTGAGAAATGACCACTTATGCATCATCATAAATCATCTGCTGCAGCTGTTTGTTCATATTGCTTCATCCATTCCTCCAGGATCCCTTTCAGCATAAAGGCAGATGCTGCATAATCCATAATGAATCAGATTTTATGAAATTCACAAGGAAGTGAAATGTTTGACTCATCAGTTTATTATGCACCAGATATTTACACCAGATTATGAAATGTATTTCCAGTAAACAGTGAAAGCTAACAAATGCATTGTTTGTTTTGTTGAACTTGAAAGTCAATATTTGGTATGACCACCTTTATTCTTCATCCTAGTTTGAACTCTTTCTTGTCATTGTTTTATTAAGTAGTCAGGAATAGTTCTCCAGGTTTCTTAAAGGACATTTAAAGCTCTTCTTTGGATGTTTCTGCTTTTTCTACTGTTCGCTGTCAAGACGATCCCACACCGCTTCAATAATGTTGATGTCCAGGCTCTGGGGAGGCTAATCCATCGATTGCGTGTTTTTCTATCCAGGTATGCTTTTACTGCATTGGCACTGCGTATGGACTCATAGTCATACTGAAAAATGAAGCAGTTGCTGACTAGATGCTTTCCCAAGGGGACTGCATGGTGGATCAAAATACTTGGTGGATCTTACCATACTTTTCTGATTTCATAATTCCTTGAATTTTGACAAGATCCTCAGCTACACTAGCTGAAATCAAGCCAGTACAGCTAACAGCAGGGAGGAAAGCTAACAAATGTATTGTTTGTTGAAGTTTTGTTGAACTTGAAAGCCAATATTTGCTTCCAGTGATGCTTCCAAACAGGAAGTCCAAGGTTTAGCAGTGCCCCAAACCGTGACAGAGACTGCACCAAGTTTTACACATGGCTGTAGACGCTCACTGTTATGCATCCTGGTCTCCTCCACTCATTTTTTTTAATCCAGTTCTTGTGTAATTTTTAATGCCTCAGCCTTTTCTCCTGTTTCCCTTCCTTAAGGATGTCTTCTTCACAGGCATCCTTGGACTGAGACCATTTCTGATGAGGCTTCAGTTGATCAGCAGTAGATGATCAACTAAAGGGCCAGATGCATCTCTCAGCTCCTGTGTCAGGTTTGCTGACATTTTTCCTATTTATTAAGGACATACATTTTGGATACTACTGTAGATAGTTTTTTAGTCCACTTGTCCAGTTTCCTCAGATTTTTTAAAGGACACACTGCACACCATGCAGACATGTTTTCGACTGATAGCTCTTTGGGAATCACCTTGTTGGTGCAAAAATACTTTTTTGATCCTGACAAACTGTTATCTTTGCAATTGTTTGTAGAATCAATTCTATAGAAATGGGATAAATTGTGTTCCTCTGACAGGCCAAAAGATACAATTTAAAACCTATTCTTTGCTGTCTGCAATCTGCAGACACAACACTGTGTCATCATTTGAGTTGGTACCTTTTTTACGTTTGAATAGGGCAGTATTAACCCCTTGAGGGTGGCTCAAGAAATAGACAGAGAGGGTTTGGAAGCGTTAATGTAGCACAGAAGGCGCCATTCTTACTAAAACAAATCCTAAACTTTAAATGCTAAAACTGATGCTTCCAAACAGAAAGTCCAAAAACAAATGGGGGATGTCATGGTGGCTACTTCCATCTTTTATATACAGACCATTGTTGTTGGTGTTTTTCTGCTATTCATTTTATCTTAGCACAGTGGGGAAAGCACAGCCGATATCTTGGTTCCACTAAGTGTGCCACTAAGCAGTGTCATATTTTCACAGACCTGTCTTAAATTAAGTTCAGCCATCATTAACACACCCGAGCTTTCCTATTGTCACAAATCTGCAGTGAAAAGGACTGTTGATTGAAAGAGTGGCTCATATTTAAAACAGACGATTAGTGATCTGTTTGAATATATTGAATGAATTTTCGAATTTTTAAAAGAGACACCTCACAGCCACAGAATCACACGAATAATGGGAGAAATTTAAGGTTGTATCCAATGGCTTCATCATTATTGAACCCAAAAGCATCACAATTTGCAGCAACTTTCCACCATAGCTGCCTTATATTTGAGGTGTTTTACAGTTGTAGGATCTCATCTCACGAGAGAGTAAATCCAATAACGAAGGGTGGCCTTTCAGAAAAGAAAACATACTGGCAGAGTAATTGTGAGAGATGAAAATCTTGGAAATGTCAGGAGAAATGGCATATTACCATGACAACCCAGCTATTGTCTCATCAAGGTTGCAGTGCGTGGAGTGTGGCAACAAAACGAGACCGTGACTGTTGTTCACCATCAGGAGTGATTGCAATAAATCGGCTGTTTTCTACGAGCCATTGTTCAACACTAAAATTGAATTGACTCATTCCCTGAAATTGCTCAGCCGAAAATCAATCTGGTATCATCAGCTTCCCCCCACTAGAGTCCAAAGTGCTTCCAAATACAGTAAAGGAATTTATATTATTCATGAGCTCAAGGTTCATACAAGGCCACCAGCGAGGCCCAGACTCCTTAATGGCTTAACCGCCCTTCATCACAGCCAAGCTGGCCCTGTCATCCTGATCTGGCAGTCACGTAGCCCAAAGGACTAAGGCTCCTCTGAAAAACACTGTTGAAAAAAACAACAACTAATTTTTCACATAAAATGTAAAAAAAAAAAACGTAAAAATACGGTTGTGTTTATAATTACAACCCACAATTTACTGTTAATTTTTAATTATATCAGTGTAATGGGGTTTTATGCATGTTTTATGCACGTTTATGCAAACGTGCATGTTTAGTAGATCTTTATTGTTAAAAAAGCTTTAGCACTATAAATTTTAACTGATTTAAAAAAAAGGTCCAGAAAATGTCATTGATAATACCACGACTGTCGTATGTGTTTAACATTTATTGTTCCAACTTCTTATATTTCTGAATACTATTATTTTTCTGTAATTTTTCTAATTTCAGTCAATAAATTTAAAAGATACATAACTACTCGAAAATTAGTCTGTGAAATTGCAGTAATTGTAGCAGTTTTTAATTACAATACTTTTTAGATTTATATAATATAATTAAAAAAAACAATTAACAAAAGAACCGAAACAATTAATTAACAATTAACAAACAATTAAAAGTACAAAAAATGTACTTATTTTCACTCATTGCATCAATGAAAAAAAAGATTAAATGTTATGTTTATTCTTGGTTAAAGTTTTCTTAAAATGTTATTTTACACTATAAATGTTAATTCGCAGTCTGTTTTTTGTATATTTATTGACATTTCCTGTATTTAACATATTATATTTAACATAACATATTATTATAACGTATTATAACAGGGAAATTCTGTAAAAAAAGATTCTCTTAAATCCCAGTATTTTTTACAGTGTATTTAAGAATAAATTAAAGATCACAGACAGAAGTCAGCTAATTATGTTCACACTGTGTTTCTCCCTTACGCAAGCACTCATAAACACCAAGGCAAATTGTGGAGGTAGTAATTAAGTATTTTGCTCTTTGATAAGCTGTAATGATGTAGGAATTTTTGTGAATGAAAAATGAATGGGTGCGTGGGGATGACCTGTTATTCCGCCTTCCAGTGTCTGTGTCAAGATCGGTTGATGTGACAGCAGGAAAAAATGTTTGCGTATATGTGTTCCCCTCAGTGTAAGAGACAATAATAATCTCAAGGCGACCCATCAAGGTGAAATATTGATGCGTCTGCTGCAAAGCTGCTGCAGGAGGTTACAGGGCCACCTCCATTGCCTCACTCCCACAGAAATGCTGACCTCCAAGATCGTGTAACAAACAGTAGATATCCCTACATGGCTTATGCTGGTTCTATCACTCGGACTGTGTAATAGGAATTTTCTATTTTTGCACTACAATTTTTATCAGTTTAAATATTACGCTATGATTTTCCGAATTATAGCGTGTTCGGGTGTTCTTCATTTATACTGTAAACAACATACAACTATCACTTGGCTTCATGATGCTGCTGCTCTAGAGTTCAACCTCCTTGACATAAGAAAAAAATTCCATTGAACTGTTTAGCCGTCAGCAACTGATTGCAAGTAATTACAGCAACCAACTGGGTACTTAAAGGCTGAGTGGGCAACACCCTTAACCTCTGGCCAACCACTTTTGATCATGAGACAATAGTACAGGTTACCGCGCACAATGGGAAGCAACTTGTCTTCAAATAATCCTGGTATGACTTGTACTGACTGCTATCACTCTCACACAGATTTGCAAACACAGGTTAAATTTTAAACATGTGAGTCTGCACTGATGAGCTCAACTCGGTTGAGTTGCCAGCTGGTTTTATTCTGGTTATATTCCTACATAAAGCAGGGTTGCTGGGTGCCTATGTCGTGGAAGAACTAAATTTAGGTTGGATTAGTTTTTGTAAATGTCTGTTTTAATGGGAATTTATGTGCACGTAGATAGCAACTGATTTGAAACACACATCAACGGATTTTGATTTATATTAATATAAAAGTGTTCATCACAAACAGATTGACTCCATTTAATCACAAACTATTAGCAGACTGACTTCACTTTAATGCTGTTAACTCCCATCTCAATGTATCAAGAACCTGGTCCCCATGTTGTAAACAGCTATTTCAAAGGCAACCACACTTTGCACATGGTCACAACAATGCTGGTTGTGCTGTCATGTCCAACCACTGTAGCATAAGTGAGAGGTCTCTGAAGAAGAAGGTTAGCTTGCGCAAAGCCAACTAGAAAGACTGGGAAAACATATGTAGATAACTAGACTGGACAACAGTTTGTTTGTTTTTCGCTAAATCAATCAAGTCTGAAGGAAAACCCTTTACCAGGATGGAAACAGCATTGATTACGCTTTGTTTGCGTGTTTGTCATACTGTGACCAAAACCTCTGGCCTATATTCCAATCCCACATTTCCAGAAAGGGAAAACTAGATGTGTTAAATGTAAGGATGATGTTGTTTGTAACACATTTAAACCACACATAAAATTCACAGATCTTTTCGACTGTTTTTTACTGCTATTTCTTCTCATTTGTTTTATTCACTCCCTATTTTTAAGCACTATTTCTCAGGAGCACCTCTACAGGTGGCATTTGCTCCTGAGGGCACCTGACCTGCAAAAGGCTTGCAGCGTCCTCTAGGCCTGTGGGCAGCCTAAGGCAAGAGAGTGGAGGAAAGAAGGCATAAAAGGACAATTAAGGGCTAAATATGCTGTATAACCTTCGCCTTCCTTTTCCCCGGGGCCCTGTCTCATTTTTCCTCTCCTCTCTCTCCCTCCCTGTTACCTTTTTCCTCATTTCGATCAGGCGCTCCACATCCCAACACACAATTCCCAAACCACCCACACAGACAGTTACACAGATAAAGCCATGCAAATCCACAACACGTCCTTTTACTGTAACAAGCGATAAAGTCTATGAAACAGAGCTTCATCTGAGTGACATAAAAGTCCAGTGTGACTGCTCATGCAGAGCTCGTATTACAAGTGAATGAACGAATAAACAAACAAACCTGATTTAGGGCTCCGTATGGCATGGACAAAAACAGATGAGTCATATATAAGATAAAGAAAAATCAGCTTGGGTCACTCTGAATGTCATCTTCTTTCTGCTGTCCCTAACTAACTTAAAAGCTCTGCGGGTTCAGGTTAACCTTTCTCGTGTCCTTAACATTGGACAGGCAAAAGTTAAACAGAAATCACTGTAAGATTTATCCATTATATAACAAAAGATGTGACAATCAGGATCTCACTGCTCTATATGTGATTCTGTTAAATGGTCATAATGCTGGTGTGGCTTTAATCCACCTACCATTTACATTTATAGCATGCTTTTGTAATGCGCACAAAACCTAAATGACCACAAACGAATCACCACGTTAATGGTAAACTCAGGGCCTTAAAGCCTGCCCGAGGGCTTGAATTACCCAGCTATTAGTCCAGATATGGAAAGATTTTTACACTGAACCCAAATAAGATCCTGAACTGAAGAATTCAGAAATATTCACTGATATGATATTAAATTTTAGTAAAGCTTTTGGCCTGGTCTGTCCTAAAAAGTCATGATACACATACACAGACACAGAGCAAACAGAAATGTCCACTGTCCAATGGTCACAATGTATACTTAATCTTCTCACTCTGTTTTCTGCACCACATCCTGCTTAGTGGATCAAACAGACATTCAAACATCCACTTTGCCGCTAAATGAATCCAGCATTGCAAAAATTTCACCGTAATTATCGATTTCTAAGTGGCCTTACAAGCAGCATCAGTCAAAGTCTCCTTCAAACACAACAATTATTATATTACAGTAACCATGGTGATTTATTTGCTGTATGATTTGCAGTGGAAATGTATTTATGGATGGGAGTAGGCGGAGGATCAGCAAGTGTGTATGTGTGAGTGCGTTTGTGCCAAGGGCTAAATCAATTAAATACCTTGCCAACATACACTCTCGGTCTCTCTCTCTCTCTCACACGCACACACACACATACACACACACACAACCCCTTTGACCTCTGAGCTATGAACACAGATTTATATGAGAACGAGATGCTTAAAAAGTCTTCCGCATTTATTAGTAATAATAATAATATTGTTGCTATTTGCAGACATTTAATTGGAAATAAAGGTTAAGTTGGTTTGCTGCTAATAAAACAATAAAATATTCATATAGATGAGTAGGCAGATATTAAAAATGCTCTGACTTAATTATTCTTCAAGCATGTGTGTTTATTTTGAAACATTTTTCATCAGTGGTACAAAAGCTGTTAACCACTGAAATTCTTCAATCGCAACAATGGGTGTATTGCTCCATCTAGTGGACATAGATGGCATAAAAACATTGAAAGCTGTTCTATAATGCACGGGCTTATAGATCCAGCGCATTCAGATTGAATATACTGAGTGGACTGGTGCTTTTAGACTGAAAGGTACACTTCCTGCCATGATTTCCCTCTGTGTCCCCATCCAAAAATAAATAAATAAATAAATAAAATAAAAATCTTTTCAACTGATAACCACATTTCACTTGTTTAATCTTATACAGAGTCATTTTTTCTTGTCTTGTATATACTACATACACTATATTTATTTTATATATTTATTCAATTTCGTTGTTCTTAAAAGCACAAAGACAATAAAAATTCTGATTCTGATCTGAAAAAGTGTTGGTTAAAAAAACCTCCCATCAAACAGTGTTATATCTATTCATTCTCACAGCGGGTTATATTTACATGATAAATATTAGCTTATTATTGGAACACCATATGCAATAAAGAATCACATACACATGCCATAGCAAAAACAACAACTGACTAGAAGCCCAATAATCAACAACATTCTTATGACATGACTAACAGCTGCTTTGGTATACCTTTCCCCAGTCACCCCTTACCTAACATGTGGATTATAAACAACCCTGTAAGCTAAACAAAAATGACACTGGTTAGACCCAGATACACAAATCTGCCTTTAAGCTGCTGGGTGACTTTCTGTCTATATATACTTCACTAGTAATTAAACCTGGAGTACAAAGTTCTGAGTAAAAACACTCAGAGGTTCTTTCAGACTGTTCTTTGCCAAAGTAATGTATCCTTAAATGTTAATATTCCTCTGTGGTCCAGCACTGAAGGCTTTTCAGGGAGTTTTTTTTAAACAACCTGATAATAATAAAATACAAAAGTCCAGCCTAGAAGTAATAAATGCATGAACTAGTTTTTCACCATCACTCTGAGACAGCCCGTAATAGTAATTTCTTAAGTCTGCTCCCCCCCCCCCAGCAGCTCTTTATCCCAGTGGGTCATATATCAAGATGGAGGTAGCCATCATGATGTTTACTTTGTGAATTCTGGATTTAGAAGCGCCATCATTGTGTGATGGAGCAGCCGTGCTCCTGCACGAAACGATCGATGCTGACCTGACCGTGATTCACAAGCCAGAAGTCACAGGTCGCGATTCTGTAAAACATTTTGCAGAGGCAAGTCATTTATTGACTCTATGCACTTAAAGTCCAAAAGCCTGCCATGCTGTTCATCTCTGTAAATGGAGCAGGAGGTGGATCCAGGAGGTGGGTAAAACGAGGGCCAGTTTCTGGCACTTCTGCACTGGCTTTAATTTTCAGCTCCGGAGGTTGATTCACCGAGTTTTGGCAAGATCTATTCTAGTTAAATATTGCTACAACACCTAGCTGCATTTATCTTCATTGTAAACTGTAACCATGTTTCAGTTCAGTTAGCCAGTGGGTGACCCTTGGCTTACTACATCCAAGCAGCACGGCTCTGTCCTACATGAGTGCAAATATCAGCTGGAAAACAGGCAGCCAACAATCAGAAACATTTAACCAGGATCTGCTCACATTTTTTGAGTTAACGCGCAACTAATGATATTTGCCTCGACAACCTTATGCTTATGAGTTTTTCAGCTGTGAATACTCAGCATTACAAAGTGTTATAGTAGATCTACAACCAGATCCACTATAATATTTCAGATGTTTCAAAGGCAAATCAAACATACTTGACAGATGTAATATTTCCAGCCCTCACTAACATGTTTCACCAACTACCAAAGGCTTAATTTTTATTCTACCCAATACTTCCAGTCATTTTCCCTGAACACGATCTGTGCTGAATACTATTCTGTTGAGAAAAAAAACCAAAGGAACAGCTTCAGCTTACATTGTATTGTGCAAATTATAGATTTTTAGGGATAATAGCCTGAATTTGCTGTAATTTTGTTCAGTAGTGCCAACTACCCTGAGCCTAGTTCTGCCAAAGCTTTATTCATGTCTGGTCTTTACCTTACAAAGTAAAGTGCCTTGATATAGCTGTTGTTGTGAACTGACCACTGAACTGGTCATTCAAAGGCCGGCCTATATACAAAACGGCACAAATAGTGCACTTCTCCCGGGGTGTCTGAGGTCCTCAATAACTGAATTGTTCTGACCTTGTCAACACTGCCAACATAAACACACATTTATGTCAATATTTAAAGGATTTAAAATGAAACTACCATAAAAAGAAACTGCACAATGTCAGCACTGGTTATCCCATAATGTGCCACTACCTTGGTCTGCCACTGGAGTGCAGCATAGCAAAATAAATGTCACAGAAAAAGCAGCAAATAGGTTTAACTATATGTTACATATTGAAGTATTTATTTGGATGGTCTTAGAAGATAATCCTTGAGCACAAATAGCACAGTTTTAAAAACAGCAAAGTAACTGGCAAGTGAAAATGTTCAACTAGGGGCACTGACAGTCTTACTCTGTTCATTTATTACTGTGATAGAGTCACTATGTGACCTGTAAAACTGCAGAACTGGCATTAAAATATGACCATCTAACAGAGCATTCATGTATTTGAAATCTGCTCAAGGCAAGTAACATTTAAAAAAAAAATCAAATATCTGTGTCTGATTGATCATGTCTGATGTTGAGGCAGGCTGGTTGCTTCAGCTGCAGGTGGCAATGTTGCTCTGTGATAGATGGCTCCGTTTTTTTTGAGCTCCTGTGTGGAATAGAGACTTCACTGAGGCACACATCATTAAAGGTAGAACAGATTATTCTTGACAAATTGGATTCGGCCTGCGTAGACAACAAATCATAGCGGCGGAAGAGCGGCAAGCTGAGATGTAGGAATTTCTTATTTTGCATTATTTTAAAGTGATGCATCCGGAGTTTTGGTAATCCATGAAACGTTGATTTTAAAGGCTCTGGAAGAACATGAAAAACAAAAAAAACAATATAGATCAACCAGGTTTTTGAGTCTGGACTGCAGATTAATCTGTGGTCCCCTATCCTCAGCAGCCACAGGTGTCAAAACAGGAAAAAACTGTACATGGGTGTGATATAGGAAGCTAGTGGTGGAGAAGCAAGTAATGGCTAATATATCTTACAAACAGGTTTAAAGGCTGACAATGTGGAAAATCCTGTTTTCTTTGTTCCCAACCTGGAAATTGTGCTGCCGATTTATCAGCCGTTGAAAGATATAGGCCCAGTGCAGGAGATAAGCAGGAAAGAGGGATCATGTATGGATGGTGTGGCGGGATACATACGTCTCACGCACACGGAGGGAAATGACTCTCCGGGGAATGAAAACCAGGAGGATGGGTCGGAGAGAAAAACAGGATTCTGCCTCTGTATGAGGCAAAACCAAAACAGAGGTGCTGACGGCTTCCTCCATCCAGACCCGGTGGGAGCGCTTATCCAGTTTTGCGTTGTGAGATAAGAAGGGGATTTATTTATTCAGGTTGATAGCCCTGGCACACTTTGAAGGATAAAGGGTGTGTGCGCGTATGTGTGTGTTTGGGTGCTGTGTGTTCATCCACTTTCAGCATGCCAGTCAGGATTAAAGGTCATGGTCTATAGGACAAATGTGTGTATATTAGAATCCATAAATGAGGGGTGTGAGTTTCTTCATTTTCTTATGCCTTTGTCTGGAGACTTGTTCCTGTTTCGTGCACCTGAGAGCAGCGATCAAACACATTTCCATTTAAGCACATGAAAAACATGAGAACAGGGGGAGTGGGTGGGTGGGTGGGGGAGCTCAGATCAAACGCGAAGGCCAGAATATTTTCATCCATTGTCTTCCAAAGAAAACCACATCTAAAGTGGGAATAAACGGAAAGGGAGCCCTTTGTTGTGGTTATCCTCCTGGTGGTTAAAAGGAAGGTGTTGGGTTCACTGTGCAATGGATCTGATGTTATTTCAGTCAGAAAAGACATCTGTTCAACTGTAAGTCACGTCCGTGCTAACTTCCCTGGTGCAGATGCTTCCCTGCGCGGTGATTTATTTGTCTCACATGGCGAGTGTTTTGGGCCGGCGAGGTTCTGAGCGGTTCTGTTGGCGCAGCTGACGCGGAGCCACGGGGAGAGCTGGCCTTCGGGAAATACTTTCTTTTGGTTTTAGGAGATGTTGCGTTTGGCTCGTGCACCACATCTACATACGGTTAAGAGGAGAGCTGCTTTTGAACCACAGAACTGCAAGCCTGAGAAAAGTTTTCAGTGAATTAATTCTTCCTCTGCGCTCCCTCTTTCGCAATCTTTAGTTCTGAATTGGCTGTCCAGATGTGGAGCTTGACTCAACACTGACATCCCAAAATATGCAGTTGGCTGAGATTTGTTCCACTACCGCATGCAGACACAGGCTGTCCCTATTTTTATTCTGAACATTACTTCACATGGTCCCCCCAAGATATTTGACTTCACTGAAAATTTTAAAAGCAACCAAATGAACCTTTAAGTAATACTTGTGGGTCAGGATACTATTTGTGAGACTAATCGCGAATTGGGCAACATCATGGGAAACACAGGATGTAGAAAGACAAGCGAAGTCTAAACAAGGGGCTTTATTTTTAATCTAACAGTGGTAGATGCTGGGTTCAAATCTCTGTGGAGGTTTCATGTTCTCTCTGGGCCTGCGTGATCTCCCGGTACTCCGGCTTCCTCCCACAGTCCAAACACATGCAATGTTGGGTTAACTGGTGATGCTAAATTGGCTGTAGGCATCAATGTGAGTGTGACTGATGTCTCTCTCTCTTTGTAAGCTTTGCAAAAGACTGGTAACCTTTCCAGGGTGTACCCAGCCTCTTGTGCTATAACAGCTGAGAAGGGCTCCTTAACTCGGTAAGCAGAAAATGATGGATGGATGGATTTGCAAGAATAATTTGAATGTGAATTTTTCTAAATTAATTCAATGAGAAATGTAATTCATTTAATTCATTTGGCCCAACAACAACATCCAGGACTAAACATCAAGCCATTTAAGAAGTTGCTGCAGTTCCTCAAATGGCCACTTGAGGCTGGCTCCAAAAGTTAGTCAAATAATGAACGCTCCGGTGTTTTCTCCCTTTATGACAAATGCAATTGGTGGGTCAGTGTTTATATAAATTACCTGCTTAGGTCTAAAAGCCTTTGCAAGAAAAAAAAAAGACATGTAATCGAATGAAATGAAAACATTTGCAAAACTTTTTAGGCATCCGGTGAGTAAAGTTAGGTGTAATTACAGGTTTGGCTGTTTCAAGTGACAGCCCAGCAAACATGGTTGAGACCCAGACATTATATCTCTGGTCAAACTGTTTGAAAAATTGAACCGATCTGGACAGATGAAAACGTTTGTACGTAGACTAGATGTCTAGTAGGATTGTCTCTTACCAAGTGACAAGTTACTGCAAAGGATTTAAATGCATCTGTCATTGATTTCTTGTAACAATGGCTAATGTAATGGTTATTACACGGCTGTGAACAGCTGTGAATAGAGACAGACTCGTATTTCCAGATTTGCATCTAGAATTATGCCTCATTTGTTTGAATGGTGAACTTGACATGTGAGACTGTTACAAATTTGACTCCTCTGTCCACAGTGTCAGCATCATAACCACAGGGAATGGACTGGTTAAGTTTGAAGTCAATTAGTGCAGTAGGCTGAAAAAGAACAGGGCTTGAAAGTGTGAGATCTCAAGTTAGTGTCACCATCGAGCACAAACAATTCTTTAGGACAAATCTTCTCTCGCTGTAAAGTCTGACAAAGACGTCTAGGCAATACTGAAGATGTATCTCAAATTGACATCTTGGTATGTCCTCAGCGTTTACGGTCAGAGGTAGGAAACTCCAGGCTGGGAACCGCATAAAGGTCTGTCTGCCAGCGCCATAGGTGGCCCCACGGGACCCTTAGAGCCTGAATGACAAAACAAATTTCACAATAGCATCAAGTGGAAAAAAAGAGATCAGAGAGCCTCCATCAGGGATGTCTGGGGATACATTATGGGGGGGGAGAGTAAAGGTGTGGCACTGCAGGTCAAGCCACTACTTCCCTCTTTCCTCCTCTGGGAGAGACCCCAGTGTCTCTTACAACAGGAAGAGACTGAAGGTCAAAGCACAGACCCATTGTCTTCCTGCCTGTGTGACAGACGTCTGTCTATTTTGCTTTATTATCTCTGCCTCAAACATGCTTAAACAGACACCTTTGCATATGAGGTAACAAAGAAACATGTATTTTATACATGAAGAACATGAAAACCTCTAAGTGCTCAGCAACTATGCGCTTTAATGGCAACAAGTGGCTGCAGTTACTTAGAGTACATTTTTAAATTTCAACTTTTTATGTTTTACTTCCTGTGAGCTGAAAAGCCTTGCAGCCTTGTTGCAATTTTAAATATAGGCTGTGATGCCCAATATTAATCTGTACTTGTGCTAATATATCAAACATTTGATGAGATATGTGTGCACATGTGGACACAAGAAACAAGGGCACAAGAAATGTGCTAGGTACCCACTCTAGGAGGATGTCCTGCTGGGGATGTAAAATCTGCCCTGTATAGCACAATTCTGGCAGCTGATAAGCCTCCAATGTATTGGTAAATGGGCTGGTTCTTATATAGCACTTTTATACTCTACTAGAGTGCTCAAAGCACTTTATTCGATATGCCTCATTCACCCATTCATAGAAGTACTTTTTAACCACAAACACATACTCGGGGTTCAGTATCCTGCCCAGTGCTAGCATGCAGATTGGAGTAGCCGGGGATTAAACCACCAACCTTTGGATTAGTAGATGTCCTGCTGCAGTACGTCTTGAACCACAGCTTCACCAGTGGACATATTACTCAGGCTGTTCCTGTGGTTCATGTTCTGTTTTCTTACCCATCCAAATTAAAGTGCATAATCCTAGCTATGGTGGCTGCTGAAGGACAAACCACTTTAGCATTGCTCATCTGTTGTGTGTGTATGCTGTTACTCTGCTGTTTGCCTCAGAAATATGCCAGGTGTCCACGTCTATTTATTCAAGAGGAATCTGTAAACCGTGTGAGTTCAGTACAAGTCAATGTTTTTTGCCACCACTGGTTGCAATTAGCCTCTGTTAGCTGGTATTAGCTTTTGCTAACTTCTGTTAGCTAGCGTTAGTGAAACTTTCTTTAAAAAGGAGCTAACACTGTTGAACTTGGTGAATAAACTCATACAATCAGAGAATATAATCAAAATGTTTATGGTAAATAATTGCTACAGTATTGTGTGTGTGTGTGTGTGTGTGTGTGTGTGTGTGTGTGTGTGTGTGTGTGTGTGTGTGTGTGTACAAGATCTGGATAAAATCAGAAAATGGACAAACTACAGACAATGACAGACCAGCAGGTTTACAGGCAGGCAGGAACTTATTGGACTGAAAGGAAGCAGGGGCTGGTGGCATGCAGTCTGACAAGTAGACAGAGCTACACCCCTCCAGCCACCATCACTTCTCAGTCTATTATCTTGCCTCCATAATGCCCTCAGCTAACTTCATAGGCATTTCCTCAGTGTGAAACGTGGCCTCTTTGATAAGATAAACGGCAGAAAATAAAGGCACGGCAAACCGAAAACCCTTTTTGCTTCTCCAGCCAAACAATCCAAATGTCTATTTCAGTAGATAAGGTCGCACAGACAGACCGCCACACCCCTGAAACCTCAGAGACGCACACTTGTCCCTTTGTGCCCCGATAAAGGAGTCCGGTGGATGCATGTAATCAGCATATTATTGATAGTCTTAATAAGAAAGGCTCTGAGTTACTGAAGCCATTAGCCTGGATAAAAGAGGCTTAATTGTTTTGTGTGTGTGCACGCCGGTACTTGTGTATGTGTGTCTTAGGGTGTGCACACGTTCCCGGGCTAAGATCAGGCTAATTAAATCCATTTCCTTCGTTTAGAAGTTTTTTTCACTCTTAATTAAGAGGGTTAATCATGGGTCTGGACAGAGGTGGCGTGCATGTTTGCGTGCACGCACGCTCTCCACACCATGGCTGGCTGTAAACGGTGCAATCTGTATGAGAGGAATATAATAACACAATGAGTATTCATGGATTAAATTAAACAGCCTTTGATATTTATCTGCATTCAAAAAAAGGAGCAAATATTTTAGGTCAGATAGGATCTAGTAAATGATAGAGTCGTCTGCCTTGAATTTCAAAAGCTGAGTGTAATAACACATCACAATCTCTTTGATAATGGTCCCCTGTGTCTGTCTTTGTTAAATGAAAAAAAAACAACACCATCACAGCTCCAGTTGAAAATAACAGCAGTTTTCTTGTCTCAAGGAGGAATCAGCACGCTGTGGTTTCTTGTCAAAACCATCAACCAACAGGTCTGGTGTTAATACCAACTTCTGTCATCACCACCAATGTGTGCTATGAGAGGACGTCTGCAGCATACCAATGGTGTGGAACAATATTCCCCAGCACGCTCCATCTACAGCAATAATATCGTTATGGCTGCCAGACATGAGAGGACTCTCCCTGCCTGCCACTGGACACACACCATTACTTTTGATGGCCCGCGTATATGTGTGTGTACATGAGAGTAAAAGTGGCCGTGTGCTCTGAGTGTCTGTGTGTGTGAGTGGGTGTGTGTGCACTTGTGCCCTTAGGGTCACACATCCTGTTGGGGAAAACGGCTGATTCAGGACTCTCAACCATTGTGCTTGTCAACTTGAGTCCGTGCCTCTATAACCGTTAGACATCTGTGGGTGGGCAACCATCTTCAGTATGATGATGATGATCTGATGTGGCCATAACAACACATTAACACGTTTTACACTCTGTTGACTCCTCCAAAAGCTGCAGGCTTGTTTTTTTGGGGTGAGTTTGTAAAAAACACACTTGTCTTTTCAGCCCGCATGTGGAATTTAGATTGTAATGTAGAAAAGAGCCCCATGCCGGCTAAATGAAACGTGGTAGATGTGCCGATTTACCAGAATGAAATAAAGCATCAAATGACTTCAGTTTATATTAGAAGCGTGGATGTAGCTAGGGTTCAGTTTTATTTGCCACCTGCGAACGGGAGGCTCAGCTCCACCTGTTACTTTGCGGTGTGTTGACTTTAACTTTATTTAAACTTTAGATTCAACTAAAAATAGTACAAAGATAACATTAAAATCACAATCCAGCGTCTGTGAAGCTGCACACACTCGTTCACACACACGTTAGGCACTAACTAACCATTGATATGTGATCAGCCAATCACACGGCACCAGCTCAATGCATTTAGGTATGTAGACGTGGTCAAGGCGATCTTCTGAAGTTTGAACTGAAGATCAAATTGGGGAAGAAAGAGGAAAGAAATAATTCCCTGGTCTAATGAGTCTGGAGTTCTGCTTCTGGTAGAGACAGAATTTGGCATAAACACTCTGAATCCGTCCTGCCTCGTATAAATGGATCAGGCTGCTGGTGGTATAATGGTGTGGGGATACATTTAATCACCACAGCCTACCTGAGAACTGTTGCTGACCATGTCTATGTCCACAGAGTGCCCATCTAATGATAGCAACAGACTAACACACCGTGTCACAAAGGTCACATCTCAAATTGGTTTCATGAGTTGGCTGTACTTAACTGGCCTCCACAGTCACCAGATCTCAATCCAACAGAGAACCTCTGGGCTGTGGTGGAACGGGAGATTCTCATCATCGATATGAAGGCAACCAATCTGAAGCAGCTGTGTGATGCAATCTTGTTGATGTGACCCAAATCTCTGAAAAATGTTTCCATCACCTTGCTCAGTCTATACCACAAAAGAATTAAGGCAATTCTGATTTGCACTCTCTGACTAATAAGGTGGCTGGTGATTGCAATGCCTTGCTTTTTGAGGCCAAGCTACATCCCACAGGTATCACACCAGTAAGGCTCAATAGAAATTCCAGGTGCAAATCTGTTGTGTCTGCAGTCCTAAAAAAACTTTTAGCACACAGTGTTGTTTTAAAAAAAAGAAAAAGAGGTGGTTCAGCTCAGAAGGAAATTCTTTAAAAACACAATTCTGTTATCAAAGTCAAAAATGAACGCATTTAAGAATAAAAGTTTAGATTTAACAGTGAATATGTAGGCTCAGATTACATTTCACATACATCCAAAATCTATGCCTGTACCTGAGACTTTAAGTAGAGACAAACCCAACTCTACAAAGTGTTTTAGCTTATTTCAGCACCCGTGGTTTAAGTTTAGTCTAGCTCTAAATGGACTAAACAACAGAATGCAATCAGCATTTATGACTTAAAGAAGAGTATTTTTCTCTCACGCTGGCAGAGACTAAAAAGTAGAGTGAATATTAAAATAAAGCTAATGTGTCTTCTGGATGCGAGCTGCTAAGAAAATGTCAATCTCACTTTTCACATTCCCTCCAAATGGGCAAAAGTATTAGTTGCTATT
The DNA here is from genome assembly GCF_963969265.1 of Rhamphochromis sp. 'chilingali'. Taxonomy (NCBI): domain Eukaryota; kingdom Metazoa; phylum Chordata; class Actinopteri; order Cichliformes; family Cichlidae; genus Rhamphochromis; species Rhamphochromis sp. 'chilingali'. The sequence goes on along the minus strand of NC_137931.1, from coordinate 7,623,443 downwards.
TCCATTATGAAAAAGGCAAATATGTTTACCAGTGAATGCAAAGCCAATTGTGCGTCCTCAGACTGCAAAAGTAAGCCATTCTGTTGGAACATGTGGCCACTGGTTTCCTGTTCTCGCCTCTTTGTTCTCTAGCTTTTTGTAGAAAGAGGTTCGTGTCTAGTGTGTTAGTGTCCATCACTGTGCCTCAGAGTGTGCATGCTTGTCGCTGTCATGCGTCCTGCTGGTGCATCGTTAGGTATGGCTTTTTATTAGCCTCTGGTGTGCTGGAGATGGGGAGGGTGGGGGCGGTCAGCATCGCTCTGGCAGTAAACTAGCACAGCCGTCAGCCCTGCACATAGGAACAAACACCCCATTAAACCAAGGCCTTCACATATTACTGTAATAAAAGCCCCTGCTCTCGCCTTTATGGGCTTTTTAATTAGGTCTATTCGTCTTCCCGGGCTTGTGAGCAACAGTTCATGATGAGCCCCATTTCATGAATACTCCACCACTGGCAGAAAGCTGGAGGGGGGTGAATTAAAGGGGACACACACACACACAAAACAAAAAACATGAAAATGGCCCGAGTCTGAAAATATGACTATTGCCCCTGAATGGTACTTTTTATTTTACCTCGCAGTGTGTTGTCAGTGCAGCTACTTTTACCATTTTTTTCCCCCCTCCGGAGTTCTTTGTTTTAGATGTGGATTATTACAAAGATGGAAAAATCTCAAGCAGCTCAAGTGAATTGCATGGCAGCTTGGTAGTAATGGCGTGTATTAAATTAGCTCCCAGAGAACAGGGCAGCGGCTGGACAAGCTAGGAGGGAAAAAAAAAAAAAAAAAAAAAAAAAAAAAAAAAAAAAAAAAAAATGAACCAACCAAATCATCCCTGCATGAATTTAGCAAAAAGAGTCTGCACCCAGGCTCATTTTATACCTCGAGTACTTTTCCTTTGGTGCGCTTTTACATTCTAGTTTGTTCAAAATCATATTGGATTTACAATAAAGGTCGGGCAGTGGCCACACCCGCCCTGCGCCATATGAAAACTCTGAATCACATACAGTAATGTGTTCACACCTTGAAGCAGGCTCAATGTAAGACCCTGCCTGGTATTAAAGGATACTGATTGATAGAGTAATATAAAACATGTTGTGTTAACAGTGTACATTTTATGGCCAAGTCATTTTCTCGCAAGGCTGGCCACTCCAGCACAGCCCCTTAACCACAAGAGTACCTAAGCATGCAAGCATCACTGTGGATGCCACCAAGCAGAAGTGAAAGCAGAAAAAGTTCAGCTGTGGAGAACCTTGATAACCCCCATGTTCGAATTTGGAATTTATATCCATTGCATAATGAACTTTGGTTAAATAGACCTCTGGTCCTTGATCTATACTTAAAGGGAGGAAAACAAAGATCGAGGCATGGGTATGAATGCTTTATTTTCTTAAATCAGGTGCAAACAGAGTATCCAGTGGGTTTGCAAGGGCTGCTGCAAATCACAGTGCTGGTGAAAACTAACACCACAGCAAGCGCCATCCAGACTCCACACAGCAGGGCTACTGCTGAAAACAAGGCTGAAAAAGGGAGGATGAGGACAGAAGACAAATATTACCACTTCTATTAGCAGTTGAGAGAAAACTCAAGGGAGTGGGAACAAAGTCAAGTCAGAGTGTTTTTTTTAAAACCCCTTGAGTTGTTTTGTGGGTGTCTAACCAGCTCGAGTGACTTCTTGTGTCTGCTGCAGAGAAACTGGTTCTGGAGGAAGCTCAAGCGGCTCAGTCGACCCCTCTTCCAGAACGTTCTCCTCCAGCAGGATGGGGCCAAGAGCAGCCGTCCCCTCCCACCGCAGAGCTGCATAAAAATAAGCAAATCCAATATGGGCTGGAAGGGAAACAACAATCTTCTTAGTGCATTTAGCCAGCTGAGTAAACCATTCCCGACACGACTGATTGGTTGGACAATTAAAGGGATTAACTCAAAATCAATCCACCACATAAATGGCATGTGTGCCAAATGAGTGCAAGCAAGCTCGTCTAAACACGGGTGGAACCTCTGCTTGTGTAGGTTTGTGGCTGATTGCATTATACTCCATATGAATGCATTTAAACTAAATACAAAAAAGTACTTCTAAAATATGTATGTTTGCTACTTTTATGGCATTTTAGACAGCCTTGTATCAGCTAGTCACAGCCCCTTAACAAAAAACACCTTTTTAAAATAATGTTTGCCAAAATTAAATCAACAGATTCTGCATATGCAAATGCTTTTCATAATGAAAGTGGTTAGAATAGCATAATTCCCCCCCACTGGGCCGGCATCACATGTTCAGGACCTGTCCCAGGTTGTCATGTAGCGTCGCTTCTGCAAACTGTACCATCATTTGCTGCAAGGCTTCTTTTCCATCTCTGCGTGCCGCAGCTGGTCTCACAGCAGCTACACACCTTATTGTCTCCACCTGATGCCACCCATCTGTCCAGAGCCGAAAATGCATTGTTAGGAGGAAGCGCAGCAAAGCTTTGCATTAGCATTAGAGCCATGGCAACGAATCTGAAGGCAAACACCTGTACAGTAGAGCAATCTTTGTGTAAACTGACCTCTTGGCTTCAGACAGGAATGAGCAGGCTTTGTGCTCCGAGTCGACGGGTGCAGAGACTGGCGTTGCTTTCAGCTGACATGTGATGTAGAGCTATGAGAAAGTTAAACGACATGGAAATGTATTAGTGTTCAGAATGGATGTGCTATTGCTGTGCAAAATATGACAAACTGCATCAGTAATCCTGACAGGTATGGAGAGCCAAAATTTAGTGATTTATTTACTTCAGTACTCGTGGGCAATATGCAGTAGCTTGCAAAAGTATTCGGCCCCCTTGAACTTTTCCACATTTTGTCACATTACAGCCACAAACATGAATCAATTTTATTGGAATTCCACGTTAAAGACTAACAAAAAGTGGTGTACACGTGAGAGTTGGAACGAAAATCATACATGATTCCAAACATTTTTTTACAAATAACTGCAAAGTGGGGTGTGCATAATTATTCAGCCCCCTTTGGTCTGAGTGCAGTCAGTTGCACATAGACATTGCCTGATGAGTGTTATAGACTAAATAGAGTGCACCTGTGTGTAATCTAATATCAGTAGAAATACAGCTGCTCTGTGACGGCCTCAGAGGTTGTCTAAGAGAATATTGGGAGCAACAACACCATGAAGTCATAAAGTTATTGAGAAATTTAAAGCAGGCTTAGGCTGCAAAAAGATTTCCCAAGCCTTGAACATCCCACGGAGCACTGTTCAAGCGATCATTCAGAGATGGAAGGAGTATGGCACAACTGTAAACCTACCAAGACAAGGCCGTCCACCTAAACTCACAGGCCGAACAAGGAGAGCGCTGATCAGAAATGCAGCCAAGAGGCCCATGGTGACTCTGGACGAGCTGCAGAGATCTACAGCTCAGGTGGGGGAATCTGTCCATAGGACAACTATTAGTGGTGCACTGCACAAAGTTGGCCTTTATGGAAGAGTGGCAAGAAGAAAGCCATTGTTAACAGAAAACCATAAGAAGTCCCGTTTGCAGTTTGCCACAAGCCATGTGGGGAACACAGCAAACATGTGGAAGAAGGTGCTCTGGTCAGATGAGACCAAAATGGAACTTTTTGTTCAAAATGCAAAACGCTATGTGTGGAAAACTAACACTGCACATCACTCTGAACACACCATCCCCACTGTCAAATATGGGGATGCCAGCATCATGCTCTGGGGGGGCTTCTCTTCAGCAGGGACAGGAAGCTGGTCAGAGTTGATGGGAAGATGGATGGAGCTAAATACAGGGCAATCTTGGAAGAAAACCTCTTTGAGACTTGAGACTGGGGCGGAGGTTCACCTTCCAGCAGGACAACGACCCTAAACATAAAGCCAGGGCAACAATGGCATGGTTTAAAACAAAACATATCCATGTGTTAGAATGGCCCAGTCAAAGTCCAGATCTAAATCCAATCGAGGATCTGTGGCAAGATCTGAAAACTGCTGTTCATCTAATCTGACTGAGCTGGAGCTGTTTTGCAAAGAAGAATGGGCAAGGATTTCAGTCTGTAGATGTGCAAAGCTGGTAGAGACAGACCCTAAAGGACTGGCAGCTGTAATTGCAGCAAAAGGTGGTTCTACAAAGTATTGACTCAGGGGGCTGAATAATTACGCACACCCCACTTTGCAGTTATTTATTTGTAAAAAATAAATAAATAAATGTTTGGAGTCATGTATGATTTTCGTTCCACTTCTGTACACCACTGTGTTGGTCTTTCACGTGGAATTCCAATAAAATTGATTCATGTTTGTGGCTGTAATGTGACAAAATGTGGAAAAGTTCAAGGGGGCCGAATACTTTTGCAAGCCACTGTACATTCCTACCTTCACTTATGATAACGGGATCTGGGTAGTAACCAAAAGAAGGAGACTATGGATACAAATTGCAGAAATAAACTTGTTCTAAAAAGGTGGTCAGGTCTCTCCTTTAGACATTTGATGAGTTTTGTCATTCAGGAGGAGATTAGGGTAGAGTTTATACTTCTCCATATCAAAAAGGAGCTAGTTCAAAAAAGTTCAGGCATCTGGAAACTACCCAGATGAGGCGTTTTGAGTTTGTAACCCTGGGATCAGGCCCCGTGGCAGACCCAGGACCTGCTGGACAGATTATATCTCTAGAATTACTTGGGAATACCTCATCGTTCCCCCAGAAGAGCCCGTGTATACAGAAGCACATGAGAAATGTAGAAGGAAGAAATGTAGGAAACGAGAATTCTGAAATAAACCTTCAAAACAATTAAATATAATTATAATTACTTCCTATTGCATTTCCTGTCTAACAAAATAAAACTAATTATTTAAATATAAATGGAAAATTCTAAAGATACAAAAAGGAAGAGACGGGTAAATAAAATGAAAACTTGATTTAAAATTCATAAAATTAAAGCAAATACAAATAAATACGAAACATAATTCATATAAGCTTTCCTCCAATTCCTTTGGATGTCACTGTGGTGCATTTCATAACGAATAATTTCTTTATAACCTTTTAATTTTGGCACTCTGTCCTCCACAGCCCGGTGTTTTCACAAACAACGTTAGCCCGTTTCGCATTAGCACATCAATAGCAAAGTTTTTAGGCTCTTATGGATTCAAAGTGGCTTGCTGCATTTGGGAGGTAACGGTTTCTAAATGGCAAACTGATCAAACTTAATGTAATGTTACGATCCAACGCTGACGTAAAAGGCACACAAGAAAAGCTTTTCTGGAGTTGATACTGGCTCATATTTATGGCAGGGATCCTAAACCTATAAAATGGTTATCAATGGTTACCACAAAGGGCATTCATTTCCTCCATTTCCACACAAAGCTTCTGAGGATACTGTAGCCTTGAAACAACACTTTCAAAACACATATATTAGGTGTCGGCTTGCTATATATAAAAACTAACAGAAGGCAAGGAGAAAAAAGTAAAGTGGTTAAACTAACACCTCAGGTGCTGCAAATCGCACCTCTCTATAGTAGCTTCAGGATACGTGATCAGTAGTTTCAAAACTGCATAAACATCTTTATACTACTTACAGTCTTCCTGTCGTCTTGGTGGAACCTGAAGGCCTTCAGCTGGAAGTGGAGTTTATCCTCGTGGCTCCTCGGCATGAAGTAAGACTTGGATCCCGTCAGCTTAGTGTCAGTTAAACATCTCATGTTTGGAAAAAAAGAACAGGTGTGAGTTTTACATGCATAAATCTGCTGATTATATGCACCATTTGTTACACAACTGTAACCCTAACAGTAAGTCTTGATTATTATGTCTAGCGGACTCTTTGAAACAAAGACAGGCAGTGACGTATTTAGTGTCACTTTAAGGTACAGTATTCCACAGACGATCCACAGCTTCTCACCCGTGGTTGTTAATGAGGCTGTATCTGGGTTGTGAGTATGGATCTGGGTTCGCAGTGGCCACGCAGCTGTCCACGTAGACCCTCAGAGGTACGTGGTTACCCCTGAGGACCGCCGCCTCAATGTGCATCACGTCATTCAGGAAATAAACGCTGGAAGGCCTCTGCGACTGCCAGTCCTCTAATCAAATACAGAGGAAAAAAGTATGAGTGTAATGCTGGGGCCATCAATCCGATTAGATGAAACTAAAATGATGCCCGTGGGAGAGAGTGTGGCACTGTTTCAGCAGACAGTAGGATATCGGTACTGGAACAGTAAGAGAAAAATACTTTAAAGAGGACAATAAATGAATCATTAACCTGAGTAGGAAACACAAATGAGGTCTGTGCCTTTAAAAACTAGTTTAAAACTTTCATAATTTCCTTTATAACTGCATCCAGTCCAAACAGGGTTATAGTAAGTAAATCAGAGCTGGAGTACGGTTCTGCTCATATGATGACGATGATGAACACCAGTGTGGTGCGGTGCCTGTCTGCAGCGCATAGCTTAGAATTAATTAGAAAACACACAATCAGTAGTATATTGATCACTCCATTGTGCGAGTGACCCCGTCGGGTCAGCTGCGAACTACGAGGCATGTAATTTCAGCTCATCACCATGCAAAAGTTTCACTCCTGTTTATCAAGCCGGTGTTTAGCATCTTTAACAGTCGCGACGAAGACCGCGAGGCCTCAAGTGATTGCAATTACGCCTGTCGCCGGGGAAATTAGCCAGACCGGCTGGTGCACATCAAAAGTTTCTCTTCCCCTCAGAACATAAGCTCCAAGTTTGTCATTTCTGACCTGCCCTCACCTGTCATGAGATGCAGGGAGAAGTGCAGCCGCTGTTCCACTTGCATGAGGGACGCAAACGGCTTCGAGGTGGGTCTCAAGGCATCGCTGTTTACGTAATGCCTCCTGTGAAGACAATTACAGGAAGGAGGGGCGTTTCACTCAAGAGAGCCCCATCAAGGATGAAGAATATTCACGCCACGGACAGAAAGATAGGAGTTAAACATCTGCAGGTAAACATACCTATAAAAAAGGGGTTTGTGCATGGCTCACCAAGGCGAGTTTAGGGGCATTTTTAGTACTATATACTGTAGGATGAACTTTAAACCAGTTTAAGCTACAGTTCTCCGTTACTGGTGTGAGACATCATGCATCCTGACACCTATAGATGGTAATACTGACACGGTGCTACAGATTCATAAGCCCTGGAGGTAACTCTGTACAACCTGTGCTAACAGCTAGATTTGTATACTCTAGGAAATTTGGACGACCATCAGGCTCAGGGAAGTGAAAGTAATGAGAAAGGAGGGTGAATTCCTCTTGGTACAAAAGGTCTAATGATTGCATAAATGTCAGTTGAAAAAGATAAATATCTTTATGTTTCAATCATGTGGTACAACTTTTATTGAATATAATATGATTCCTGCCTCTTTCCCCTCACCCCGAACCGGTTGCTACAGATGGCTGCCCTTCCTTAAAGCTAGTACTTCTGGAGGTTACTTCCTGGTAAAAGGGAGTTTTCCTTCCCACTGTAGCAAAGTGCTTGCGCATAGAGGGTTGCCTAATTGTTGAGGTTTTCTCTCCATTACTGCATGGTCTTTACCTGACAATATAAAGCATCTTGGTGTTGTCATTTGCTGCTATACAAATAAAAATGAATTAAACTGAATATTTAGAGAAAAAAAAATGGCACTTGTGCATAGCTGCCTTAGGTTTGGTCTCTCCTATCCATCCATCCCCTCCAGCAACAGAGAGAAGGCAAAATGCTGAACTCATAGCTTCTGACATCACATTGATTACATTTATCCTTTTACAGACATTTAGAATGAATCTCTAACGAGCATGGGGGGTAAACCACAAGGCGTTACCTTTTGTAGTGGCACTGAATTACCACTTCAACAGGGTTGGTCTTTAAAATGAAAGTGTTGCTAATCGGAGTCGGAGAGTACATCAGAGTAAATGTGTAGATGATGGCTTCTTCAGTCATCTGAAGAAAGTATTAAACAGTTAAGAGTGAAGTGAAATGCACAATAGTAAATAGGCCTGAGAAAACGGAGCGCCACACACCGTCACTGTGCTGCCGCAGCCCTCCAGCTCTGTTTGAAACCCCAGGACGAGTTTCTCAGTGTCTACCGCAGCGCAGTCTCCTAAGGTCAGATCACTCGGACGGATCAACTGACCGTTTCCTAAGAACAAAGCGGAGAAGGCGCAGCTTAAATCGAGACCATTACCTGAGGCCATTTTATTCTTCAGTCAATAACACTCACGAGGAGTGGAGGTTCAGCCACAGGACAAACAGAAAAGTTTCTTAATGCACTGCTGTAAAATCAGCATTCGAGCACCCGACAGACAAGCCGAATGCCCCTTCACAGAGTGAAGAAATAAGAGGAAACGTAATATTGATCACCGAGACCATTGTCTGTGCCATTTGCGGTAATCAGCAGTGAGTATCCCATCTTCACTGTTCCATTCAATTTTCCAATTTGGGCCTCTAATCTAAACCTTTCCTTTTTAGACATCAGAGCAGCAAAAAAAACCCCTGCAAATCCGATCAATTTAAACAAATAATGGGCAGCCATTACCTAGGAAGTTTCGCTTGACCTCAATGGTGACCTTTACTTCGCCACAGTGCACCACTACACTGTCAGCTGGCACAGGAACCTGCTCCTCAAACTTCACTGGAACCTGGAATATCATCCGAATGGATTATATAGTTCAGAGAATTCAATAATTGCTATGTAGCTGTCCAAAAATAATTTTTTTTTTTACACTACCTTTGATTTCTGCTTGACTGCTAGGTTTAGATCTGGGTCTTGTTCCTGCAATTGTGACAACTCTTGAGTTTGGACGGTCTCCCCCTGCTCCAGCTGGGAAGGTTTTTGCTTCCTGAGCTGGTGGCTCCTGACCCGGTAGCTGACAGGAAAGCCGGCTGGATCCTTTTGTTCCATCTCGCTCGAGTGACGTCCGGCTGTCTGCAGTGATCTTGGCAGCTGCGAGCTTGTTGTCACTTGTTCTTTTGGGATTTGGCTAAAAGTGTCATTGGTGCTGACGTTTAACCAATTTTGTGTAGCGAAGCAGAAGTTTCCAGCTAAGAAGAAAAGCAGAAAGCTGAACACAAACCCCAGCTCCATTAGAAGTTTTCACAAAACAAAACAGCACTGCTGTGCTTGTCTCTTCACCAGAAATCAGGTATAGGAACTTGGCACTGGCTCCACCTACTCCTAATGACTTGATTGGATTCCAGCCTGGAGTATTTCAGTATTGATTGCTGCACTTGCTCCATTATACAGCACCAAATCACAACAGCAGCACCTCAAGGTGCTTTACTGTAAGATAAAGATCCTACAATAAAACAAAGAACACTCCAAATATCAGATAACTCTCTATGAACAAGCAGTTGGTGAAAGTGGGAAGGAAAAACACCCTATTAACAGGAAGTAACCTCTGGCAAAACCATCTGCCATGACAGGTTGGGGTGAGGGGGAGGCAGCACAATAATGTGTATATTTGTATTGTGGGGAAAAAGGCGGGGTTTGTGTTCATCTTTTTGCTTTTCTACTTTAGCTGCGCTACACAAAATTGGTTAAACGTTAGCACCAGTGACACTTTTAGCCAAATCCCAAAAGGGCAAATGCTGCCATCTGCTAAATGTCCAGCAATGAACAAAGACTTTTATAAACAGAAACAAGCCTGACCCCCTAACAGTAAGTGGCTTTCACGGCCCTCGTGAGGCAAATCAATCTACGCTCTCATGGAGTTTGAGCCCCCCGCCATCCCTCGTGTTTTGATGCTGCATGATCTTGAATGTCAAGGCGATGCGGTCAGCAGTTAGCAGAGTTCAGCAGAGATGCTCATAAAACTGAGATTTATGATCATCCACTGAGAGATTTCACAAATGTCACCACCGCCGCTACCAAATGTATGAGTGTGTGTGTGCTGGTCAGCGGCGTGTATGACGCGTAACAGGAAGCATGGGGTGTGTCTTGAGGCTGTGCCAGCAGGCATGTCAGTCTTGCAGATGCCCTGCTTTCTTCTTCACCTGTTTTCATTCGACCTGTCATAAATATCATCAATGGTTTATGGTCTGTTTAAGATCTAAAGTTTGATAGATAGATTGCCTTGCTCCATATCATTTATGGTCCCTTTAAAATCTTTCTAAACTTGGTAATGCAATGCAAACCCAACAACTTGTTACTGTCTTTCTAATTGCATTTTCTGTGCCTCAGAGGCATTTCCAAACCAACAAACAATATAAAGTCAAAACATTTTCAATAACAACACAACAGAAAATGTGAAGTATTTTGGAATACACCTTGAAGGATAACGTTTTCCTCAGAAAAATATGTTTTTTGCTGTGCCTTGCTGCACAGGCAGTCAGTCCATGAGTGTATTTCAGTCTATGCACACCTCCAAGATGCTTGTATTTGTTCACAGTGTGGATCAGTTTTCTGGTAATGAAAGTGGGCTGGGTTGATGGTTTCCTCCTAAAATCAACTGACATTTCCTTTGTCTTTGCGGTGTTGAGGATGAGATTTGCACTCTCACACCATTTAATAAAATGTTCAGTGGCGCATGTCTTTCCTCTCCATCATATAAGAGGCTTGCTAAATCTGGATCATCTGCATGCTTAATAAATGTCTGTTAGGAAAAGAGTTGGTATACAAAATAAACAAAAACAGAGATAAAACACAATCCTGAGGGCAATCAGCAGCAGCTCCTTGGAGTAGTGGTTTCAACATTCGCCTTACGTATGTGAGATCTTTGGGTAAAGAGTGGGCAGAGACACAAACCCAGCCTCAGGGAGTCACAAGCTAGTGTACTGCTAGTGCTGATCCCAGATACACTATCCAGGTCCCAAGCCTGGATAAATGGGAGCGTTGAGTCATGAATTGCACCTGGTGTAAAAAGCTGTGCCAAATCAAGCATGTAGGATCTACTGTGGTGACTACCTTTAGTGGGGTTACACAGTGGTGCAGTGGTTGGCACTATCAAGAAGGTTCTAAGGAAAACTAGAAGTTATCACCTTATTCCAGATTGGGATGTTGGGAATTTTCTGCCTTTGAGTAAATGGATGGATGGAATTTAATGCTACTAAAGTTCCAATACCATCCCATATGTTGGACAGATAATGTGAATGCATTCATCCATCCGTCCATCCATCCATCCATTCATCCATCCATCCATCCATCCATCCATCCATCCATCCATCCATCCATCCATTCACTTCCACTTATCCTTTTTCAGGGTTGCAGGGGGTGCTGGAGCCTATCCCAGCTGTCATAGGGCGAGAGGCGGGGTACACCCTGGACAGGTCGCCAGTCTGTCGCAGGGCTAACACACCGGGACAGACAACCATTCACACTCACATTCACTCTTATGGGCAATTTAGATTTTTCAGTTAACCTATCCCCACAAAGTGCATGCATACAGTACATATTAAATGTACTGTATGTACTATTAAATCGTTATTTTACTTCAAAAAATGTTGGCTAACTTCATGTATTGGGTAGATTAACATGTACATGTAATATATCCTGGCCCCCAAACCTGCACAGGGTATCTACCCCAGTGCTAAAAGTGAGCGTGGTGCTCTTTTCATCCAAGGTGTTCCTTTTTCAGTCCAAATACAATTTCACTTGTTTCCAAAAACAAGTCTGGTTTAACCAGATGTTTTTCGCCCACTGAACCTTTCCGCAGCTTTTTTGCCGTCATATGGGTTTTGTTTCGGGGTTTTTTGCTTTGCCCTTCTGGCCAACAGATGTGCAGCTCTTTCAGATCTTGTTTGGTCCATAACTGACCTTTCCTAATGCAGTTTCAGACAGAAGCAAGCTGAAGACAGTGAAATATATTGTCTGTTGGCACGGATTTCATTTTCAGATCCTCACTCGGTTCAAGGAAGGGGTTGGGATTGTCACCGTGCGACCAAAACACTAATATTTAACCTTTCGAATTATTTCAGGCTAAAGAAGTCAGTAAACGTCTTCTACAGAGTGCTGTAGGAGAGAGTGCACATGTCACATTAGTTGGGGTTTTTTTTTTTTGGCTTTTTAAAGCGTATGGCATAAAAAGCAACCACTGGCACCTGTAATTTCGATATATCTGAGGAAATAAACTCTATTTATGCAAAACTATAACATTACCTCAAACAAAAACCATAATAAGATCTTCTTGGGGGGGAAAAATCCTGCTTTAAAAGCTAAATGAGTTTAAATAGCTTCCCCTTGATACAGACACACTAATCCTTGCTGACCTACAGGAATACATTATAGCTCTTTTTCTCTCTCAGGATCTCCCTGCAGACTACCCAACAGAGAGGCTGCTATTGTCAGGAACTGGCTTTTATCTTTTGCTGATCACTGGCAAAACAAAGAGAGGTGTGTGTATGTGTGTGCTAGTTTGGGGGGGGGGAGTGAAATCAGTCCATCCCTGCCAGTCAGACCCCCGCTGCCGCCAATCTCTAACTTGGTTAGCTCCCTCTAATTTGGCCCCCGGAGGGCCCTAATGTGGTTCCCTGTGGGGGTTTGTGAAAGGGCCTGGCAGCTTCTACCCCTAAGCGCGCGCGCACACACACACACACACACACACACACACACACACACACACACACACACACACACACACACACACACACAGCTGCCACTCCCATCAGCTTCTGTTTCCAATATTCCTGATGCATTTTTGAAACAACAAGGACAGGATGATGCAGGTAAAACAGGCCGATTCTCTGCTAAGACAATAAACACACACACGCGCGTTCTCCCACTCACTTCTACCAGATGGAAAATCATCAAACGCCATGGCACACCGACAACACAGATGCTCAGAGAGAGCAACACGCGCACGCACGCACACACACACACACACACATACATGCAGGAAAACACACGTGTCCCCTGTCACATTTTGCTGACAGCACAAAGTCATGGAAACAGCTCGATTTGGCCCTCGCTGCACTGCGCCATACGGATTACGGTTATGGAGGCTCATTAAAAACATGTAGTGGGAGATGGATTAGTTATAGCCTGCTGTTGTGGTGGGCGAACAGTGCTTCAAGATCAGCGGATTTCTGTGCGTTTTGTCAGCGCTCATGTGGCGGTGAATAGGTTTTGCGTGGGATAGGGGAGATATTTCTGAGGGATATTTTGCCTTCCAACACGTACTGCCATGTGCTTTTAAGGCACTGGCATCATTTATGGGGCCACTGCTTCAAACTATCTTGGTAGATTGTCAGACTTATATATATATATATATATATATAAGTCTAAGATAGTTGAAAAGGTTGAAACTGAAGCACGCGAGGGGAAAAGAACCAAGGAAGTAAGTGTGAGAGTAAGAAGAGAAAGTGAGAAAGGCCTGGGAGTAGAAAGACCGGGGGAAGGGAGGGAGAAAGTCAAAACAAAGGAGGGAGAGGAGAAAAATGTGGCTGGGGTCAGTGAACCTTGGGGTTGGGGATAACAGACAAGCAGCTCTGTGGGTCCCGGCGGGCGCAACGTGAAATAACAGCACGCTGGGCTCTGATTCACGGCCCATCAGCGGCCATATCCAACACATCTCCACACAAGGACGCACATTCTGCTTTCACACAGTCTCGGGTACAAACTCGCACATAGGGTTCGTGCACAGGCACACACACACACACGCACGCATGCAGGGAGCTAATGGACTGTTATTAAAGACATGCATCACACTGCGTCACCTACTGACCACACGCAAAGCCCTCCACACATCTGCACATTGCTGCAATGCACACACACACACTAGTGGGATAACAATCTCCCAGCACAGCAATAACAGCTGATGTATCATTTAGCAGAGAGCTGGAAGTGACACGGCGAGGTGACAGTGACACAGACACACTCCTAACTCTGACAGCAGACACCGCTGCCCGCGCTCCACACAACCTAACCTTGTATTTTAAACACAACATCCGTGACATTTCTCATGAAGCCGGCAGCGTCTCCCTCAATGGCCTGCGAGCGGCCTTTGTCACGCTGTAAAGGTCTTCGGCGCTGGCTGATTGACAGGTGTCATCACCCCCATGCAGAGGAACAATGCGCTGACCTTAAGCCTCCACTCGGTCCTACATCGCGAGTGCTCTCAGAAACTTTCCTGTTTTACGATCTGATTTATGCACAAATGCCTTCATTAACTTTGTCCAGTCTCTAATTTCACACTTTCTAATTTCACAGTTCACACTTTGAGGTGGAACACTAACCCTAATCCTGTCTACAGAAACTAGAGGAATATGAAAACTAACTTTGTTTCAATTAAAAACCAAATCACTAAAAGCAGCCACTTTGCGTTGTAGGGTCTTTGCCCTCCAATAAAAAACGAGAATGCCCCAACGACTCCCTGTGAGCAAGCACTTGGAGACAGTGGGAAGGAAAAACTCCCTTTTAACAGGAAGAAACCTCCAGCAGAACCAGGCTCAGGGCAGGGTGAGCAATCTACGGTGACTGAGTGGATGGAGACAGGAGAAAAGACACACTGTGGAAGAGAGCCAGCGATTAATAATAACTAATGATTAAATGCAATCACAGTGCATCATGGGAAGTCCCTGCCACCCTAGGGCTTTTGCAGCATAACTAAACGAGGGTTCAGGGTCACCTGATCTAACCCCAACTATAAGATTTCTTAAATATTAACGATAGACGAAGATTACCCGTCTACGTCACCTGTAAGGTTTCCTCACTTTTAAAGCCAGGAGACGACAGGAAACAAATGATCTGAACATATTAACAAAACACGTGAGAAGGCTTTTAACCAAAGTGCCGTAAGAACGTGGGTGGCCCCACTGGGAATCAAACGTCGAAAGTGTTAAGAGCCCGCGGACCGTGCCGCACTCATGACCTCACTGTTTTTATCCCAGTGTTTACGCTCGCAGAACGGCTCGCAACGATCGCCACAGCTTCTGTTGTGGAAAGGGACTTAAATGGTGCGTTTTTGAGAGAAGAAAAGGAAGCTAAAAACCTGCCTTCCTTACATGGGCATATTTGTGGCGCGCACATGCTCACATAAAAGTCTCGCAGGCCCCCCCGCCCCCACCCCTAACTCCACTACTGTCTCCTGAATCTCTCTCTCTCTCTCAGCTATGCTGCAATTCAAGCCTTTTGTTTAATAAACAATTTGTCAGTGATGTATCGAACTCCAGCTCTAATTTGATTGTCTGTGAAATGTGTATGGAGGTGGCTGCCTGCTCTCTTCCTCCTCTCTCTCTCTCCCTGTCTGCAGAACCAGCCCCCCCCCCCCCTCCCAGCGTACAGGTCCGTGCTCGTGGTGCATTTTCAGCCTGTGTCTCTTTGCGCGCAGGGATGAGGATGGAAGAGCAATCCTTAAGGGTTTGCAATTACATCTAAACGGCATAATCAGACATGATGGATGGCTGTTGCCTCTTCCACAATGTCTAGACCTCAGCTCTAGCGGTGCAACAAGGTTATAAGAGAGTGGTAGATGATGAAAGATTTAATAGTTTTGTTCTGCTTTCCTCAAACTCTGCTACCTGTTTTTTAGTTTTTATTTGACCGTTTATGTCCCCCTCTCTGGCGACCTTGCCGACATTTGAACGATTTAAGCACCGACAAATCGGTTTGTGTTTTTTTGTTAGGGGTTTTTGGGCTGAATAACTTAATTCTGATATTTTGCAGTAAAATGGGACATTTAGGAAGGACATATTTTTTGGATGGTTTAATCCTAATTAAACCTCAATTCTAACGTTTTTTTCTTTCTTCTAAAGGAGAAATCATGGAAGGATTTAGTTATAATATTATTCAAATGCTTAAAAAATAAGCAATTCCAGCTTAAAACAACCCATTGCGCCGCTTCCTGTATGATTGCTGAACTTGTGTTGGCCAATAGGTGGCACTGTGGGACCAAAAGTTCATTTCTAAGCACCTGGTTGAGGCAGCACCGACTCAGAGAGGAGCTGAGCACAAGCACAACCCGGTAAGTGCTGGGTGGCAGGTAAAATGGTGTTAAGGTTCTTAAAGTTGTATTCATCCTACATCCTTACAGTCAGAATTATATGGTTCATTCCAGCCATCAGGCTTGCAAATAAATGCCTTGGAGATGCCACAATGATCAATTTAGGATCTGAGGTAAGATGTTAAATGGACAGAATAATTGGGAGACTTCACTCTGGCAATTTCTTGCAAGGTTCTTGCAATTATCTTGGACAATTGCATCCTTTGACTCGCCAGGTGCTTTAATTGAAACGAGAGCAGTTACAATATAAGACAGTGATTATGCACGAGGGAAGAAGAAAAAAAACGCATTCATCTGCGAGAGTGTAGGTGCTCAAAGCTCGTGACTGCTCGCAGACACGTGGACAGGACTTGTCAGTGCTGTCAACAAGCTGACTGGTAAATAAAAAGAGAGAGGTAGCTTTGTCAGCTGTAATTATCCAGATGGGCCACGTGTGTGCGTGCATGTGTGTGTGTGTGTGCAAGGAGTGAAAAGCAGCTGGTAAAGACAAGAGATTGTCATTTCCAGAAAACAGACATCTTCCTCTCAGAGAATGGTCAGGAGCTGCTGTCACTCGCATTGTTACCAAAGAAGAAGAAAAAGAAGAAGGCAAGGGGGGGAGAGAGATGTGAGAAGCGGCCTCGCTTCCTGTAAAATGAATCTTTGATTGTGCTTGTTCATTCTGTGACATCACTGGGGCGGAGGCGCCCGGCTTTCCCACGAGAGCCTCATTACCCACAATCCCAGAGGTTTCACGACGATGTTGTCATTACCTCAGTCGCTACCATCTCTCTCTCTCTCTCCCTCCGTCTCTCCCTCCATCTTCCTCCTTCTCCACCCTGCATGTCTTTCTGCTTCGATGATCAGGCTGTCGCTCGGGACCATCACACAGATGTTGGTACAAAAAAAACTAAACTAAACAAACAACTCAAAAATAGACATGATCCCTGTCAGAAACACACAATTCACGTCCCAGGCTGAGGCTGTTTTTGTGGCTGATGAGAACAGAAGAGAAGAGAAGGTGGAGGCATGTCTTGCCACAGTCCAACTCTTAATCTCCTCTGATCAACAGGCTTGTGGTGCAGCTGAGCCCACCTCACACGACTTGAAATGAGCTCTTACCCAGCCTCTGAACCCACCACCGTATGAGTGCTTCCTACCTGCATGCTGGCCATGTTGATCACAGTCCTTTGATCAGATCTACAGCTTTCCAGACACGACTTGATTTACCCACCGTGTAGATGAAAAAGCCTCGTGCGCAGATGGGGAGAAATGCGGCCTCGCTGTCTCGTCTGTTTGTCGGACGAGACAGTGTGAGAGTAAGAAGAGAAAGTGCCCGAGGAACTTGTCCTCGGGCATCTTTGGCCATGTGCACCCAGTTATGCTTGTTGTTACCCAGAGCTGGCCCTGATATTTGCTGCTGCGTTTTATCTTAAGGGTTCCTTTAGCATCAAAACGTGGCGGCTCCTCCTTTGCAGCGAGCTATTAAAACACCCACGCCAATTTGATCATTGGAAACGTGGCAGAAACAAACGACTTTGTGGAATAGCCGCCGGCGGAGAAATCATTCTTGCCCTAATGTTGGCTGCTCGCAGTTCTGACAATGAAAAACAGAGAGGCAAAGGGAAGTACTTTCACCCCCACACCCTCGACTCTCCCTGTGACATTCGGGGAGATATTTACCTTGTAAAGATCTTGACATTTTGCTGCGCGCTCTAATAACACTCTGAAATATGAATAAGAGTGCAAAGAGTGGATAGGAGCCCTGCAGAGCTTTTGTTAACAGGTATTGATTGATACCGAGGGGGAAGGAAGGAAGGAGCTGAGCCATGGGAGGACCATGGAGAGCCACTTTTTACTGATCGTCTATTAACCTTGTCAAAAGACCTCGCCCGCTGCCTCACGCTGGCCAGGGGCATCCTTGGTGGTCATCACAGCCTCTGTGATTTTCTTATCAAAGCAAAAATCCAGCCTAAAGCGTAATTCTCAGCTCAGGCTGACGATGTCAGAAGCCCGG
Source organism: Rhamphochromis sp. 'chilingali' (assembly GCF_963969265.1). NCBI lineage: Eukaryota > Metazoa > Chordata > Actinopteri > Cichliformes > Cichlidae > Rhamphochromis > Rhamphochromis sp. 'chilingali'. Next base: position 7,605,515 of record NC_137931.1, on the reverse strand, counting down.
TCGATGGACGGATGTCAGTATTGCTGTGATACAGGGAACTAGGTGACTCAAATCTTTTCAAAGAAATTTGCAGTGGTGCCCTTGTCTGCACGCGTCATCCACTCTAAAGGCCATTTGAGCCAAACAACACACGTTTTATTATTCCAGTAAGAAAAATGATTTCTTATGCTTACAGAAGTTATTGACATATACTTCCTGTGTGGTCGTTTTATGTTGCAGTTAGCGGACCAAAGCAAATGTCTGCAGATCAACATTTTTTATAGGAAATTATCTCAATGGGATTTGTTTCTGAAATTAGTTTAACTGAGATCCGGTGTATTTGTACATTTTATGATGAAGTCTAGAAAAGAACAAATACAGTAAGACCTTGAAAATACTTATATAATATAGTGAATATAGTGAAGACTGCAATCTTACAGCAAATATGACAATAACAACAAAAAATTTTGAAATCTGTGTGGGTTTGTTAGTTTTCTATGCAATCATCAAGTGTTGTGCAACCAAACTTGTCACTTTGGGTCATCTTAGGCCTCTGAAGGTTCTTATCTATATCAGCTATTATGATGTCATAAAGTTGTATGGTAACCGGCCAGCAACGGTCTAAAATTACCCGTCATATAGCTACAATAGTTTATGAAAGGATACTATTATTTTAATTTCATGACAATAACATCCAAAGTTAAATGATTTATGCTTAGCAACCACTGAAAGCAAGCTAAAATAACCCTGCAGCCCCTGGTTGTTTTTTTTAGCTTTTCTTAACGTCCTTGCATATACCAGTTTGCTAACAGGACAGATCAGATAGTGCTGTTGCACTGGCATGTACAAATCTGTTGTAAGTCATCAGATTGCAGGCAGGCTCAAACAGCTCTGCCTGAATGTGTAACAATCAAGTAAAAATTTCTTTTACCAAATCCCATTAAATGTAACATTTTATATTGTACTTACAACATTACATGGACAATTTACATGAAATTAAAATTTAATTTTTTTCAGCTCACTCGACCTATAACCTCGTTGCTTTAATTGCTAGTTTCTCATTGGATTCAACATATTTATTGTGTAAATTATTTTACCCATGAGAGGCTGATAAAGTGAAGTACCCTGTTACTGTTAAGCCACTAGCACGTGAGCATGCAGATGCACGAGCATGCATCCAGTCACATTTATCCCATTCTTGTCACATCTGATTTCATAGCACCAAGATGGCAGCAGTCTTCAACACAGGACTTCACTTACCAGTGGATGAAGTCACAGTGACTGCATTCATCTTTTAGATACAGTCTATGCTCTATGTACCATGCACACAGGGCCCAGTTTTGCATTTGTGCTAAAGCACTTAACACAAAGTGCAGCTGAGTGATGTGCTAATGCAATTTTCATGATTCCCTGAGGTATCTTTTTTTCTTCTTCTTCTTCTGCCTGTGTTTGTCTGTCACTGCTATCATTTTTAATGTCAGTCTCCATGTGTTTAGTGTTGTTATGATTCACTGCTAGTTATACTTTTTGGTTACTTCCTGTTTTACTCTGAAGGTTAGTTCTCGTGTGTCTGGTTTTGGTTTATATCACTTCCTGCTTTTGTTGTTTTCCTTCCTTGTCTGTCTGACCTGCTTTCATTAGCTCTACCTGTGCTAGATTTTTCCCACTTTAAGTGTGTCCCATCTCTAGTCTCTTTAGAGCTTGTGCCACCCAGAACAAAAAAGCTTGGACAAGTCTGCATAAAAAGTTAACTCGCCAGAAGTTTGCCCTTTGACAAAATCCATCCAACAACTTTTAAGATATTTTTGTCTGTAAACCTGCCGTTGTCAGACCTAGAGCGATGCGGTCATTTTACCTGGTTCTGTGGAACTATTATTTTTGACAGCTTGTCTAACAAAGACATGACTGATTGTGCAAACTTGCAAAACAGGCTGGAAGATAACTGTTCACACTGTCAAGCCTGCAAGCACAGACCTGAACATGCAAACTTTTTAAAAACAGACTTTTCCGATAAAAAGTGAAATCCTTCTGAATTTCACGGGGGTAGAGGGGAAAGTATATTTTCGAGAACCTGGTGGCATAAAGAACTGAAAGAGGCCGTACTCCTGCTGTTTGAAGTGAGAACCACTGCTGTAAGTGCTAATCTTTATGATTGCTGCGATCAAGAAGAACCTCGGGGAATTCAGAACGAGCGCATACATTACTCGGTTTTATTCAAAACCTCCAGGAGTTCACGATGAGTGCATGTATTAATATATTTTATTTTAATGACATGTAATTTGTTGCACACAGTAGCTCTGGATAATTTCTCCTTCCATGATACTAAAAACCAGTTTAAGGTAATTAGAAGAGATTGTTTTTAATGGAAGATAAATGGCTTACTGCAGGCTGCAGCTGAATCAATACTTTACTACAGTTTGAAACAGTGCTGCATCATTTGCTGAAATTACCACCATTGATTGGTTGCTATCAGTCATTTTAATTTAATTCTGAATGACTGTAAGGATGAAAATCTGACGGGGACATTTCTTTGTTTGACAGCTTATTGCTTTTCTACCGAAGGATTTTAAGCATGTGCTATGGAAAACCGAGTAAATTTCCCCCCTGAAGCAATACTGAATAAACCCCAGTAATGAGTGAGCTTCAGCTTTGGTTTATTCACTGTAATGTAATGACCGTGGGGTTTATATTCCTGTTTTCTCTGAGATATTGCCAAGTTTGATTTGCTGCAGCGCATGTAAAGGTGTCAAAAAGTGCCTTAATTAACAGATGAGCCTGCTCAACTGAACAATTTCTCCACAGCTCATTATCAGTCAAAAGTTCCACAATCCAGGCTAAAATCTGTGAGAGTGGGATGATCGGGTATAAGGTCAAACACTCAAGTCAAACGCTGTGCTAATGAGCTTGAATCATGCCATTGACCACCCACGCGCTGTTGACTCTCAAGCACTTATTGATTTTTTGGCTCAGACAAGCTGTTCCTCCTCTGCCCACTCAACGACCTTCCATACTCATCTTTTTCTTGATCTTTCTCTTATCTTTTAATGTTTTCACTGACCTTTTCTTTCTCTGTTTCAGCTAGAAACTTTTTCAAACATGACGGCTCTTTGATTTCTTGAATTCTACTCTCGCTGAGGACGTGACTCCCTGGAGTTAGAGAGGATATCAGATAACAAAAAAAAAAAAAAAAGCTGCTGATTCAGTCCTTGGCAACAACGCTGCGTTCAATCTGGGATCACTTGGAGGGCGGCCGGTCTTACCGCAGTGCTGCAGAAGTAATCAGGCATATCACTGACTGTTCCACTCTCTGAACTCTGACCTCCAGCGAAATGTGGGAATTATGTGTCCCTTAGAGCTGTTCAGTGGACAACACTTTGCAGTTCTAAAAAGCCTGCAAAGGGCAGGATAGCTCCCTCTTTGTTGTATATGGTTACATTTTGCAGCTACGTCTCTTTAACTTCATCGCAGCTGATCACTCAGTTGAGCACTTTCAACTAAAAGTCTTGCTGAGATGGCAAAAGTAGAAGTACAGATACTTTTGTTAAAAATTAGAGGTGTGTGGATCGATCCAAATATAGATAGTGTCGATACCAACTCTGGTATTGGTATCTAATTGATACTAGCGTGACAGGATTGATACTTTGTTTCTATCCTCTAAGTTCAGCATTATCCTACTGAATTGTGTGAGATAAATTGTACCTCATGCATGCACAATGAAAAAACCTTTTTCTGTTGACTGTCTCGTCTACTTTATTTATAGCTAATAGCACATTAGAACAACAGACATTAACCCAACGTGCTTTAGAAACCGGCACAATTACTTTCCAAGAATTGTGAAACCCAGTTTAAAAAATACACAAGAAGCTTTAAGGTGTGTTTTGTTGTGTTAATTAATTACTGTGGAAATCATGACACACTGTTCTCTTCTAAGCTGCCTTCATAAGTTAAAAAGTATTGGTATCAGTATTGGTACTGGCAATACTTGCATTGACTTGGTATCGGATCAATACCAAAACTTGCAGTATTGCACAGCACGTTTAAAAATACTCCAGTAAAAGGTGAATTACTGATTCAGCTTCTAAAGTGAAAAAGTGCAAGCTTTGAAATGTATTTTGAGTAAGAAAGTTAAAAGTTGTTCTTTGAAGGACATTTCAAGCAGCTCTTTTGGTGCTAAGAGAACCTCATGCTATATTAATATAATGATAAATTATTAGTATGTCAGAATACACACTTTTTTTGACTTTGCATCCACAGGTAAACAGAAGCATGAGTACAGTTAGGGGTGGAAGTAGGATTCAGCAGGTGGGGGAACCCTACGATCAGCTGTAGTGGCTCAGCTTGAGGATAAGTGTCACAACTAACAATAATTACTACTGAAAGCGTTGGTAGTTTTTTTTTCAGAGAATCAAAGACATCAAAACAAATGATAATGTGACAACCAAAAAAGTGCAGCTTCAGCCAACTTACATGGGCACTGGAGGGCATCCATTAGCTGCAGGACTCAGATCTCAGCCAGTGACGTGAAAAATGAGGTCCTCAGAAACCAGTGGTAAGGATGGGTGGACCTCAGAGGTCAGGACCTGAAAGCAACACAGTAAAAAACAGTTTATTGTAAATTTATCTCAGTACGGCAGGCTAACTTGTTTCACCTGCAAAGTGCCGAGTATTCGAATAACACGAAGTTAGTATTTCTCACTTTCTTCTGCAGAGCCTTTCACAAAATAAAAAAAAAGTATAGCTTAAATGATCACACAGATGACGAATTTGTTATTCTTACAGCCTTATCCATCTCTGAGTGAAGTTATCACACTTTCTATTCTCTCTGGGAAATGCAGCAGCTGTGCCTTTAGCTAGCAGACATGCTGTGTGGCAAACTGCACGGAAACAGTTTATGTGTGTTTTACTTATGCTCATATTTGTTGAGCTGATAAAATCTTTGTATTTGATATTAGCAGCCACTTAAAGAAAGAAAAGTACTGCAACCACAACTTACACACATCTACATCCATTCTAGCCCACTTGAACCCCTGAGTATAGCTCAATTAACAATGCATACATTATATGTCTTTATGTGCAATAAGTATCAATGATGCATACATCAATAGAATTTTCTTTTATGTGCTATTGTTCCTTCCATTTAGGCTCAAATCGCTTTGATGTTTAAGGGAGCGCAGTGATGAAAAACCTCAAATGCGATAAAGCTAAAGTTTGTTACTTTAGCTTTAATGCTAAGCCTGTTTTGAAAATGTAAAGAGTATAAATTGTAGTTATTTGTGTAAAAATGTGGGGGAAAGTAAATACTCAAGTAAAGTACAGATACTTGAAAGCTCTACTTAACAATAGTAACAAAGTATTTGTACTTCACTACTTCTAGCTCTGCCACGTGAGCGTTCAAATTTCATGAGTGAAATACTGATTTGCTTTAAAATGGTTCTTCGATAACTAATTGAAAATTAATTTATTTAAAGTTGCACTGTTTAACCAAAAGTGTTGCTTTTGTTAATTGAAATTCAACGTGCTGTCTGAAGCTTTTAAAGAAATGTGAACGTGTGCTAATATTTGCTAACCTGGTTGTAGCAGCTAACCTCTGGGGCTAAAAAATAAAGCCATTAGGGGCAACAAAAGCAAGTCAATCTCATAAAAAATGCATACAGCAGAAGTGAGGATGTTTACAGCCTGGAACCAAAAACAGGGTGTGTGTATACCTCAGTTCCTCCTTTGTGACAGCTATATGGGTGTGAATTCTTATATAGCTCATCCATTTATATTTGGGGTTAATTCAGGACATGCCTGCTTTGAGTGACAGGTAGGTGCGTCTCATATTCAGGCACTCCAAAGAGCCAGCTGTTCAGTTCGTCTGGTTAGCTGGAAAATATTTCAAACCTGTTCCCACAAGTAGCATTGCAGTTGTTTAAGATACACCTTGATAACCAAGTTAGCTAATGCTTATCTTAGCAGCGAACCCCCCACATCCACCTATTCCTTTACAAGCAAATCATTTTTATTATGATTTTATACTTTTAGGTGGCTTTTGTTGTGCCGAAATGAACACAGTACAATTCAACTTTTTGTTAAAACACTCACACTGATTTTAGTGATTCTGAATGTGACATGGTTGTTGGTGTCAGACAGGCTGCTTGGATCTCCACAAGACCATGTCAAGGGTTTATGGTTTGAAAAAGATTATGTAGTGATCTGACAGGAAGCAGCAATAACTCAAATAACCACTCTTTACAACAACATTATGCAGAAGAGCATCTCTGAACCCATAAAACCTTGAAGTCGGTAGTAGTAGAAGAGCACAACTGATGCAGGATAATCAGGCAACTACTCACATGGGTTTGCCAAAAGTGAACCATTGCCTGGTCCGATGAGTCTCACTTTCTGCTGTTACATTGAGATGAGAGGGTAAAATTGGCTGTAAACAACATGAAAGCATAGATCCATCCTTCCTTGGACCCACTATTCAGGCTGCTACTAGCATTAGCATAACAGTGTGAAGGTTATTGATTCGGCCGCTTAGTACTCAAATGTCTTCCACAGTCACCAGTCCAATCCGGTCGTTAAGTGATGACGTGACGAATCCTACTTCCGGGCCTAAAGTAGTCTGCGTTTAATATGGCTTTTGTGTTGTTAACATGTTTAATGTTATGTATTTTCTTCTATTTAATCTCAAAAAGCTCCTAAAACAGTCAGTGATCACTGTTGACCTCCCTCGGCTTTTATTACCGCTAATCATTTATTTAAGCTCAGTTTTTAAAACCTTAGGATGTAACCATAGCCCATGCAGCAGTATATGAATGACTAACCTCGTATTGTGGATGGATTATCTCACTTGTTCTCCTGGCTGAAGTTTGGTCCTTTTACAGCATCCTGCCATGCGATTACATTTGTTCCTGACCACCGAGAACACTCACGTTAACTTTTATCGAGTGGAAAAAAAGTTAGCTTGTTTATATTATGCTAACATAGCTGTGTCACTAGCGGTCATGTAGCACATCATTATATACCAGCTAGCCAAACTTCAGTAACCCTACAAACGTCACTGCTGTTTAGTTTTCTGTCTTCATTTATGTTGGAAGTGATAACAGAGCTGTACGTTTTAATTTGTTTCCAAAACCCCGCAGTCAGGACATGCTACACTGAACAAAAATATAAACGCAACACTTTTGTTTTTGCTCCCATTCCCCATGGGATGGACGTAGAGACCTAAAATTCATCCCAGATACACAATATAACCATCCCTCCCAAACAGTGGTCACAAATCAGTCCAAATGTGTGGTAGTGGGCACATCTGCTATATTGAGATAATCCATCCCACCTCACAGGTGTGCCACATCAGGATGCTGATCTGACATCATGAGTAGTGCACAGGTGTACCTCAGACTGCCCACAACAAAAGGCCACCCTGGAATGTGCAGTTTTGTCTCACAGCAAAATGCCACAGATGCCACAAGCAATGAGGGAGCGTGCAATTGGCATGCTGACAGCAGGAATGTCAACCAGATCTGTCGCCCGTGCATTGAATGTTCATTTCTCAACCATAAGCCGTCTCCACAGGCGTTTCAGAGAATATGGCAGCACATCCAACCGGCCTCACAACCGCAGACCTCGTGTAACCACACCAGCCCAGGACCTCCACATCCAGCAGGTTCACCTCCAAGATCGTCTGAGACCAGCCACCCAGACAGCTGCTGGAACAATTGGTTTGCACAACCAAACAATTTCTGCACAAACTGTCAGAAACCGTCTCAGGGACGCTCAACTGCATGCCCGTCGTCCTCATCGGGGTCTTGACCTGACTCCAGCTCGTCGCCGTAACAGACTTGTGTGGGCAAATGCTCACATTCGATGGCGTCTGGCACGTTGGAGAGGTGTGCGCTTCACGGATGAATCATGGTTCACATTGTTCAGGGCAGATGGCAGCTGAGAATGTCCCAGTTCTTGCATGGCCAGCATACTCACCGGACATGTCACCCATTGAGCATGTTCGGGATGTGCTTGACCGGCGTATACGACAGCGTGTACCAGTTCCCACGAATATCCAACAACCTCGCACAGCCATTGAAGTGGAGTGGACCAACATTCCACAGGCCACAATTGACAATCTGATAGACTCCATGCGACGATGTGTTGCACTGCATGAGGCAAATGGTGGTCACACCAGATACTGACCGGTTCTGGGTCCCCAGACCCCCAATAGCGCAAAAAACTGCACATTCCAGGGTGGCCTTTTGTTGTGGGCAGTCTGAGGTACACCTGTGCACTACTCATGATGTCAGATCAGCATCCTGATGTGGCACAGCTGTGAGGTGGGATGGATTATCTCAATATAGCAGATGTGCCCACTACCACACATTTGGACTGATTTGTGACCACTGTTTGGGAGGGATGGTTATATTGTGTATCTGGAATGAATTTTAGGTCTCTACGTCCATCCCATGGGGAATGGGAGCAGTAACAAAGGTGTTGCGTTTATATTTTTGTTCAGTGTATATTGTATTTAGATGGAAGCTAGCGAGCTAACTCCCTGCTAACTTCTAACTCCGTTAAATGTCATAAATGTCCGTTTTCATGGATGCCTGGATGTTAAACTCACTTGTTACACCTGGTAGAGCAGAACGCTGATTGTTTTATTAAAGATGAAAGACTTTAGACAGTTTTTCAACTCTCAGTAATGCCATAGTGATCGTTTGATATATGGACCTGCAGTGGAGTTTAGGCCCAGACACGGCTAGTGACATCAGACTTAACAACCAGATTGAGCAGCTTTGGGATGTGGTGGAACAGGAGATTCACATCGTGGATGTGCTGTGTGATGCTGTCATGTCAGTATGACCCAAAATCTGTGAGGGATGTTTCCAGCACCTTGTTGAAACTATGTGATGAAGAATCAAGGCGGTGTTGAAGATAAAAGGAGCTCCAGCACAGAACTAGAAAGGTACCAAATGTATATCAAAATAGTATCTCTTAACCTTGTGGTGTGTGTGTGTGTGTGTTTTTATGTGCGTGTGTTGGACGAGTGTAGCTATGACAGCCCAATTTACAGCCCACTGGTGTGTTTAATGGAGCTGATGAAGCAATGATCGCTCATCCAATCCTTTCTCTCCTTATACCCTCTTCGCCTGGGCCTGATATTTGCCACAATCTCTCAACACACACACACACACAACATCTATGTGATGCGAGATGGTGGTCACACACCTACCCCAAAGTTTACCTACGCACACGCACGCACAAATCCCGCTTTATAGGGGATAATCCAATGACAGCCAATTTGCTGGAGGGATATACTTTTTTTTATTTCATTCTTTATTTATCCATTGCTTCTGCGTTTACAAGGCAATTTGTTAGGTGGCCAGCTGGAGGAGGCAAGTATTAACCTAGACTTCCATTACCATGCCCCCTCCCTCCCTCCCCAACAACCACTTTCTCTCTTACTCCCCCCCAGCCCCTGCATCCCCTTGCCCGCTCATCCTTTTAAGATTAAGCCGCCCCCTTAAAAAAAAAAAAGAAGGAAAGGGTGGGGGTCTAGTGTAATCATGAAAGTGTCACATTTCAGCTGACAGAAGAGGAAACGGTGGCTTCGGGGTCAACTCTGAAATTCTCCACTCTTCACTCTCACTTCTTTTCTTTTTTTTTTCTCCGCAGTCGCTTCCACCTACCTGTGCTCTTTCCATCTCTTTATTGCCCTCCCTCTTGCTCGTTCGCTCCTGTTTTCCTTATTTATTTATTTATCTCTGCAGCCATCGTCTTTGCACTCTCTACCCCTTTCTCTTTCTTTTTGATTTTGTCCTCACTTTTTCTCTCCCCGTCTTCCTCTCCAGTCTTGTTATGCCTCCGTCTCCCCTCTCTCCCTTTCTCCTCTCTCTGACAGTGGTTCAATAAGCAGTGCCTCCAGAGTGATCTTGCTCAGTCAGTGGCCAATTACCCAGTCACACTGCCTGTCCTCTGGGACGGACAGGATTAGCAGGATCTGTCGTCCAACCAGACACACATGCTCACTCTTGCTCGCGCGCACACTCAGCCTTGGACACCTGTCACTTAGACATGGACAGACAACCTGTGGGTTCTTTTTTGTCTGTGGAAAAAATAAATAAATCTCAGGCTCCACCATCTTTTTCTCCAACGGGCAATTTGACAGGCCAGTGAAGAGAGGCGTGGGGATGCTGTGGAGAGGAGGAAATATATGCCGTATCAAATGCATAAAAGCACAAGTACAAGCTCCAGTGGTGCAGGTAGTCAGTGTGTGGTTTGGTAGCCAGTCAAGCTGCACTGAGGGATGAGACCTCACCTGGAGCAGATTTTTGCTTAAGGGCAGCTAGCTCAGGGCAACTCGGATTTGCAACCTGATGACCACAGCGGTGCAGCTAGTGAAAGCAGCAAGAGGAACCTAATGTCACTCACCACTTCTCCCTACGGCCCGACTTCTTCTTTGTTGTAAGCATTTCACTTCTGCAGTGCACTGCTCTCAGTGCTGAGGTGTCAGATATAGACTCTTGCAGTATTTTTTGATAACTTGCTACAATATGACACAAAATCCATTTTTACATCATTCAGGCTAAGTTGATAATTCAACTCGGCCTGTCTCTACTAAATGACAACACCAGGTTGTGAAAATGCACATCATCTGGTGCACCCTGCACATAACTGCACTAATAAACATAACTGACCAACAAATGTATTTAAAAAACACTCTTAAAAGTATGAAAGATCATTGAGTTGGTGACAGAATTTGCCCGTGCCTTCCAAACTCACATTAGCATCATCAGATCTAGGAAAATATCATCAGGAGTTAACATAAGTGATGACCATTCATTGTCATAGTTACTATAATGAAGTGATTATTGTCTAGCATGGAGAACTTGGAAAGTGATCTTGTTAATTTTTTTTAACAGGTAATCTTTTTTTAATGCTGTAAGCACTTTGATGGTACATGGGAGGATGGATCCATGCTTATATTTGTTTACACCAAATTCTGACCCTGCAACTCTGAATGTTTCGGTTCAAATTGAGACTCATCAGACCTGGCAACATTTTTACAGTCTTCTGTCTGTGTGAAATGTACCATCTGTTTCCATTTTTTAACTAGTATTAGGGGTTCCTGGTGTGGTCTTCTGCTGGTGTTGCTCTTCTGCTTTATTTCACATTCAGAGACGGTCTTCTGCATACGTTGATTGTAACAAATGGTTTCCAAGTTAGCTAGTGCTAATCTTAGCAGCGAACCCCCCACAAATGGTTTTTGATCCCAGCAGATCTGCAGTTTCAGAGGCTACTCAGACCAGTCCACCAGGCAGCAGCAACAATAACACGTTCAAAGTTGCTTAAATGATCTTTTTTCTCTATTCTGATGCAGAGTTTGAACGTGTTAACAAACAGTCGAACAGCTGTATCAAATACTGTCTAGACCGTTCTCACTCCCGAGACGTAATATACCGACGGTTTGCCGCATCCCAAGGCGTTCCACGGGAACACGAAAGGTGACCTTCCGCGTAGAACGACTGTCCTGCGGTGATAGACGTTCCAGCCATGTATTCCAGCCCTAACCATAACCTTATCCCTAACGGTTAGGGATAAGGTTAGGGTTAGGGCCTAACCTTAACCACCACTTTAATGACGTTGTTGTTTTCCAAAGCGATTTAAGTAAAATAAACGTACATGTGTAGATTCATTCCAAACGGAATTTTTCTGATCTCATAATATAGGGATGTATTGGATGCCCGGAAGCATAACATACCGACAATTCACCTAGCGTAAAATGTTATGCTGGGAGTGAGAACGTGTTGCAATGTCAGAATATATATTGAGTACTTATTGTCCTTTGGTGGATCTGACTTTAGGCATGCTTGAGTATCAAGGGTGGTCATATTTATATACAGTTAAAGAATGATAAGTATCAGCTCCTCTTGTTCTGTAGAAAGTGCTGTATCTCTGTTTTATTGGAAGGTTGCGTCTTTGAGTAATAGTCCATGCTCCTGTGAGTGAGACAGTACCTGAACAGTTTAGCAGCAGCCCATTCTTCATCGCAGATACGATCACCGTCCTGCCTTCGGTTTGAAGCAGCGCCTTAGCCCGGTCTCACGCATTATTCATGTGCTTAAGTTATTTTTGGGAAAGGTTTATGTGGTCATTGTAATGTTTTTGTTTCCAGCAGAGAAAATCTGCCAGCCTGGCTGTGGCTTAACCTCTTCAGCCCACACAGTTTCACCAGTGGGTGTCCTGATCAAACATATGGTGCACAGCCAAGCTTTGTTTAAACTTGCTGACCTTCATTTTGAATTCTGGTCAAGATTCTGAAGTTTCCAAAGATACCAAACACATCAGGCTGAATTACTTTGAAATGTGGGTTCAGTGATCCCCAAGGCAAGTCTTGTTTTCTCTTTTGGCGGGCATGTGTGCATTGGTCTCCAGGGTTTTGATGTTTCACTAACTTTCTTGTGATATTCAGTACATACACAATCTGTTTTTTCGAACTTTGAAAGGAGTATTTTTAATCCAAAATCAAAAACCCGTTAAGCATATCCAGACCCTGGCAAGCCTGTTTGCCGCTGGAAGCACAGCTCAGCATGGTGACTTCTTGGCTCCCGGAGGTCACGGTCAGAGTCATATTTGTCCTTTTCGGTCTTGGCAGCCTCAGACCTGTGGGAGAACTGCTTTGGTTCCACTGGTTCTTCGACTGTCAGCACTTTCTGCTGTTACTGAGGGAGATAAATGATGACAGAGGCATGATTTGGCTTGCAGCAAGCAGAGGGGCATGATATGGGAAGAAATAAGCACTGCCTGAAATAAAATGTCTTTGTTTTAGCCAAGCTGCAGCGTCTTGGGCTGAAAAATTAAGCTACCATGAAAGTGCCATAAACTGCAGTTCCTCGACTGGCCACTTGAGGCTGTTTCAAAAGAGGGTGAGTCCCTATAGACTCTCATGTTAAAATGCACAACTTTGTAGCCAAAAACCTAAGGTCCCTTTTGGTGATTTATTCTTTTTATATCATGGATTTAAATAGCGTCAAGGACTGACGTTATACATTCTTAGCGGTGTGGCTGCTTTGAATGTGCAGACCGCTTGACTGTGTTTGAAGTGTTGGTTCCTTTTTGACCAATTTTAATGCAATCATCTTACAAGTAGTATGATTTTCTGTGCAGTTTATTATACCAATAGTCTGTCCAAGAAGTTTCAGTGTGTGAAATGTTAGTATTTTATTTGTCTGTTACCTATAGTAATTAGCAGGTTTTGGTGTCTATTTTAGCTAATTTCTCCTACTAGCATTAGCTGATAACCTAGCACTGTACCCACAAATATTTCCCATGTCTGCCAGAAAATGTTCAGGGAGCATTTTGAAGACTGTTCCTGGTGTTTGCCAGCAATTCCCAGTGGTTTAAGGTTGTCAGCAAAGAACAACTAACACCCATGGACTACCAGCTAAGCTTGGGATAGGTGCTAAGCTAAAGGGTTTATATGTTGTTTACCTTCTGGAAAAAATGTTAAATATTTCAAGTGTTTTCTCTGTTAATTAACTAATGATAATTGTATGCTTAGATAAAATACTTTGTCCTGAACTAACATTTTTAGTATGATTTAGGAACATCACACAGATCATGCATAACATGGGCGTGGCCTCAGCAAAAAAACAAAACAAGCCCCCCCCCCAAATTATTAATGGCAGATCCATCTTTCATACACAGTTCATGGTTTTTTCCATATTGGTGCTTAAATGTTCAGCAGATAAAAATATTAAATAAAATAGTACCAAATTAACAAGGTACATTAGCACAAAATATTGTATGATATTCATGAGTTCAGTAATGATGTGTACCTGCTAGACTAATATGATTTTTATCACCCGCCGCTGTTCATTGTTTCTTTTTTTTTTCTTTTTAGCAAATGTCACTAAGCTAAATCAAAGCTGTAAACATTCAGTTTTCCTCAATCAAGGAAACACAACGATCCAAATTTTGAAAAAAAAAAACTCCTACGCTGATCTTTCTGGCATGCCCTCCTAGAAAGAAGAGACTGACACTTCTGAGCCACTTTCCCACAAACCTTCGAGGATTCCCCACCCACCCCACCTGATCTCAGAGCGTTCACTGACACGGTGGGGAAAATAGGCTGGATTCTTCCTCTGTTTTGAAAATCCCTCAATGGGTCTTTTTGAACTTGTCTGTGTCCAAGGCCGGCTTATCAAGCCACTTCAAAGACACTGCAGACTGCACATTACATCAGGGCTGTGGTGGCCATTGACGCGTTCGTTCACGCGAGTGGAAACAGAGAAGAATGTCCTCTAATCTCAGTCCTGCAGAGAGGGGCTTTTAAGTTAGGCCTGGAGTTTTCCTCCTCTGGTTAGAGGTAAAAATAATACTTTTCACCAGGTAAGTGGCACCCTGCTTTTTGTCGCCTCAAGGATCCTATCAAGTCCCTGAAGTTCACTTAAGCGCAGCGATGCTTTACATATAATTTTTTCACTGCAAGGTTGCATCAAATTAACTTCCATCTTGAGCTTGTTTTCTTTAGAAATCAGGAACCTGATGTACTTTTTCTGTAAAAGCATTACCATATTCCAGGTGTAAGAGTGCGTAAATCTGTGTCGCTTTAGTCTGAATTTCATTTCCAGTGTAGCTTTTAAAACCAAATGGATTTAAAGTGAAATTGCATTCATCTTAGGTCTACACAATGGCTGAGAGATGTTGGACAGGCAGCAAGATGGGATCAATATTAGCTATTTCTGCTATTAAGGGATTTAAACTATACTTTTAGCGAAGTCCTTACTTTTAAATTACTCTTTCAGTTGGTGAAAAAGGCACAACAGACATATCTGACAACCTCTCATCCATAATGAGTTTATTGCTCACGGAGGGGAGGGGAGAGGGGGGGCAGTGACAGCAGCGAATGGAAACCAAACAGCTTCAAAATTACTATCATTCCCTACCTCTCTTCCAGAAAAGCTCTTTTTGATATTGACTGAATCAAAAAGGCGTCTCTGAGTAATTAAGTAAATTATGGCTCAGCAGAATTGTAGACTTGGTTGAGAAACTACGCTCTATGGATTCCGCTCTAATTACAAAGGAGAGCCGGGCAGAAATAGCTTTTCCTTTCATCCCCAACCTTGGAGTAGTCTAGATGAAGCAGCTGTAAGCCTGGACTTAACCCAGCGATCGACCTGGAAGACGAGAGAAAGGGCCAAAAGTTTATTTCCTGACTGCTCTGCTCCATCCATATTTATAGTCTTCCTTGGGAAAGTGTAGTTGGGATTTACAGAGATGAAAAAAGCAGATACAAGACAGAATATGATTGAATTAATGGGGATACATGGGCTTGAGATTAGAGAAAAATTGATAGTCGCAAGGAAAGACGCGGCCTTGGCTTTACACGAGGCGGGGCTGCACTCGGGACTTCAGGGATACTTGAAACCGGCTTTAAGCTTTGTCCAGACTGCTTGTTAAATAGTCGGATAGCTTTGGAAAACCCATGTATCAGTTTCTTTTAGATCTCAAATCGGGGGTTTGAGTGGATGACATCCTCAGTCTTTTTAAATTATTTGGATTTCTCACAATTTATTAATTTATTTTTCTACTGCAATTTTATTTTCTACCAGGAATGAAACACAGTTGCAGCTTTAAATATGAGAGCCTTTACTATATTGCCAAAAGTATTCACTCACTCATCCAAATCAATGAATTCAGGTGTCCCAATCACTTCCATGGCCACAGGTGTATAAAATCAAACACAGACCATACCATACCATACCACCTTTATTTATAAAGCACTTTAACATAAAACCAGAGTTCACAAAGTGCCGTACATGCTAAAAGCATAAGTAAAGAAAATTAAAATGAGATAAGATAAAATAAATAACTAAAAAACTAAAATAAATTGAAACATGTCAAAACAAATTGAGTCAACCCCTCTAATCAATGCCAAAGGCTTCAGCGAATAAATATGTTTTAAGAAGACTTTTAAATTCAGAGAGAGAAGAGGCCTGCCTAACATACAAGGGTAGATCATTCCACAACTTATTCCACAACCCATTCACTGCTTCTACAAGCAGTGAATGGGTCGCTCTTGGGAGCTCAGTGAATTCCAGCATGAATCCTTGATAGGATGCTACCTGCGCAACATGTTAAGTTGTTAAATTTCCTTTATATTAAATATTCCACAGTCATTTATTAGTTGTATAATTACAAAGTGGAAGAAGAGCAGGAGCAACAGCACAACAGCCACAAGTTGGAAAGCAGATGTGTACAGATGTGGTCAACTTTCTCCAGACTCTTACAGACCTCCAAACTTTATGTAGCTTTCAGATTATCTAATGCACAGTGTATAGAGAGCTTCATGAAAGGAAGCAATGCAAGTGCAATGCAAAGGGTTAAATGCAGTGGTTTAAAGCAGCGGTCCCCAACCC
The DNA here is from genome assembly GCF_963969265.1 of Rhamphochromis sp. 'chilingali'. NCBI lineage: Eukaryota > Metazoa > Chordata > Actinopteri > Cichliformes > Cichlidae > Rhamphochromis > Rhamphochromis sp. 'chilingali'. Next base: position 7,589,139 of record NC_137931.1, on the reverse strand, counting down.
CCGGGCCTCGGACCGTTTGGTACCGGGCCGCGAGAGTTGAGGCTCAGGTGTGAAATGTATGGTTTTCAGGGTTTTTATCGGTTTTCAGCGTTATTTTGTTAGTGTTTTTATCGTTAACTCGGTTTTCCTGGGTCTTTTCACGTGTGTTATGAATAACTCTTCTATTTTTCAGTACCGGTACTAGTTTTATTTTGTTGTATTTTTCCGCGACACCTTAAAGGCCGGTCCGTGAAAATATTGTCGGGCATAAACCGGTCCGTGGCGCAAAAAAGGTTGTGGACCGCTGGTTTAAAGCATGTCACCACTGGACTCAGGCATTTTCAGACATTGAGCTCAGATCCTTAGTCCCAGAGAAAGGTACTCTTAATGATTTCTGCATACCAAGATATTTTGTAGCAATTTCATACTTCCAACTTTTGTGGCAACAGTTTGGGGATGGCCCCTTCGTGTTCCAACATGACACAAAACAAGGTACACAAAGACATGGATGAGCAATTTTGGTGTGAAAGAACTTGACCTCAACCCTGTTTTAGCACTCAAAGTGTCATTCACCCAATCACATACACAGTCTGATGGATGCATCGGGGGGAAACTCAGGGTTCAATAACTTGAGGATCGATCCACCGATCTTTGAGTTAGCAGCAGTAAAGGACTATGTTCTACCCCCTGAGCCACAGCTGCCCTGCATCTGCTCCTGCGTTGACAGGATATGTACATATTTTCAAATTTAGCAAAATCCTTCTAAACATAACAAAGAATGTAAGGAGCCTCCACTTTGCCTGCACATGACATGATCCCAGAGATTTCCATATTTCTATGACTGTTTCTTACCTCAAGCACAGCTTCTGCATGATGTCTATGATATAGCTGACTTTTACAGAAATACACCTGTAAATTGAAATTTCTTGTGTGTATTGTGTGCAGGCCTCTTTTTGGGTTAAATAATAATTTGCCTAAAATGCTGTATGTAAGTCACCTCGCCCCCAAAAGCATGGCGCCAATCAAATAGTGCTGTCTCCATAGAAACGGTTCTCTCAAATCAAATGGTGGAGCAGCTAGCTATGTAGCTGCTGCTGGGTGGTGTCTGTCAAACCAGACAGTCATTACCTGTACCCCCATCCCTTTGTATCACAGGCAATCACAGTCTATTCACAGTCTGCAGAAAGCAGGGTGCCTTTTCTCTCCCAGAAAGTGATCGAGGCTCGATTTTGAAAGAAACCCAGTGTGGCGCTTTCCCTGTGACAAGTTCAGACCACTTTCTCCTCTTTCCACCTCCTCCTTGTCATTGATCAGGGCTCCTTTCAACCACACCGAGCGCCTCCTCCCCGCAGAATCAGGTCCAGGCTGGTCAAGTGAATAACAACCTCCAGACGCGCAATCATGCGCCGCGGAGAGTCTGCTCTGTAATGACAGAAGAGACACCCTCATCACCAAAATCTTCACTTACGGAGGAAGATTCAAATTGGGGCCATTTAGGTTAAAAGAGCTTCATCACTCTGTACTGTGCTAGCTGAAGGGATACAAAAGTAATTTCGGCACTCCCTGATCCTCCGTCCTCTTCTGAGGAACCAGCCTGTGCTAAAGTTCCAATAACCTGTGTAACAGGGTGATTGAACTCGAGTTTTCGGCCAAGACCTTTTTCTCACTGCGTCATTTTTGCCTTGTTGAACTGCTCGTCTCCCCGGCTCCTTCTGTACACCCATTTCTCAGTTGCCAGCCTGACTCTCAGCCAGCATAATAGGAACATCTTGTTGATACTTAAACTCAGGGTTTTCTCCGACCCAATTCTGCATGCAAATCAAAGTTGGATCAATCTGGGATTGTCTGATGAACTAATTATGCAGTAATTGTTCTGGTCTAGACCAGTGATCCATTGTATGAGAGGGACTCTTTGTGTCTTTCCCGTGCTGATTGAGAATGATAATTAGGTTTTTTGATTGGCAGGGGGGCAATTTTGATCTCCCTCTTTTTTCCCCCTTTGGCCCACCGCACACACCCACACAAACACGCACACACACACTCGCTTTCTCTCCTCTCTTCTAACCCACCCTCTATTCATCCTCTATTGAATCCCAGAGACAAATCCATCTTGCAAGCTAAACTGTAAGATAGGGAGCCTTTAAACAGGTTGCTGAGGGTTAAGTGGTGAGGCCGGACTGTCATGCATTTGCAATTAGAGCATTTGCATAACTTAATTGAGAGTGTTTGCTGGATGTTTTGTCATTAGTTCTCCCATCACACGCAGGAGAGCTGGGTTGACGGCCACTTCGCAAACCTTTATGCCCGCAAGAAAGAACTCCACGTGCACAAACACGAGACAGCGGTTCCATGTTTCTTTTTCTCTCTCTCTGTCGCTCTGCTCCTCTGACCTAACCTCACTGTGTTCTTCTCTATATGAGCCCAGTCATAATCACCCTCGTGCAGAATTCCCACAAATTGACCAGGATCATATAACGGCAACAAAACCCAGTCACGTCCCTTTGAAGTCATGTCAGTCAAAACAAACATCTGACCTGCTGGAAAAGTAATGAAACCCCATAATGAGGTGGTGTTATTACAGTAAAGCCTCTCTCAACTTTCTGCCTTTCTGGCCTTTGACCTCAGGGGCCACAGCCAATTAGATGACCCTTCCAGCCTGTAATAGGATCCGGCTTGTTTGCATGCAGTGACTGAAGCTTGATGGGAAACAAAGGAGAGTTTGGAAAATCAGAAAAATAGACATTTTCTTTGCCTCTCGCAATATGAAGGCTTCTCTAATTACAAATCAACCAAACTGAATTCAATTTCGGGGACTTGAAGTAATTCAGCTACTCTTAAGCAAAAATACATTAAAAAAGGTGCAGCATAAACCCACAAAAGTAAATGCAACCCAAAAAGGAAATTAATTAATAAACCAAATGACGAAATAGATAAATAAATCAAAATTCAGCTATTTTTGATTAAAGGTTATTTTAAGTGTTCATTACCTCGTAGCCTCTTAAAAAATCTAAAAGGACAAATACTTAAGGTTTTTGATTAATTCTTCAAAAATTCCATTTATTAAGTGCAATCACACAGTCCAATCATTCATGTTTACATTTCACAGGTACAGTGTAGGTGCAGGTAATGTCCATATATTGCTCCATTGCTATAAGAAATGGAATAAACTTTAAGGTAGAAAATGAAAGCATTCATCATCTAACAACACTCTGAGATTATACACTATAAACTAACAACATGTATTACATACATTTGAATTAGACAGGCCAGGAGTAGCTAGTAAGTAAAACTTTGTGATCAATATGTTGAAATGGCTATATCAATAAAGTGCTGTGCAAAAGAAAACAAAAAACATTAGACATCAGCACTTTGAAATAGTTCATTAAAAGCAATTTTAAAAAGATGAGTTTTTAGAAAATATCCCAAAACTATATTTCAGTTTCTTCAACTTCTTAAAACTTTTTAACCATCTGTTTAATTAACTTTGTGGTGACACTATTTTGGGTAAAGAGCACTGGGTTTCATTTTTGATTGGATCTTTGATGCCAGTCCCCTCCTATTTCTCATATTTTCTGCTCAGCCCATCAATCTCAATGAAGGCATAAAGAAAATGCCCAAAAAATGCTCCTCTAAACCAGCTTTATTCAAACCATGTGTTGTGTTGTACATGTAGCAATTTGCAGTTTGAATACAGTGCAGGAAGTATTGCTCTAAGGGTAGAAATTATTTATATAATGCATGTACATAAATTAGCTTTGCATAGATCATTTATGCATATAGATTTATGGAAATGTGCTTATCCAAAGGCTATGCAACTTAACTAGACCACATACTGCAGTCAAGCCAACTGCATTTTTTCTCGTCTTTCAGTGGATGCATGTTTTACATTATGTATAGTTACATTTAATGGCAGTCGTGAGAAACAAGCAATGCTACTCTTTGGGCCGAGCTTTGGTTCACATCAGTGAACAGTAGACCCAGCAAAGCTATACTTTTGCCACGTTTAATCAGTGGTGGATTCATAACAACTCTAGGAAATAAAGCAGAAACTGATTTTATGACATTTTAAAAACTTTAATATCACAAACACATAAACTTGATACAGGTGAACGTGGAAATAACCCATGTGTGCAGGTGCTTGCTGTGAGGGTTAGGGTCAAATCACCAGGCCGATCGAGCACAGGAGAAAAACCATCGTGCATGAGGTGTAAGGATGACATCACCGGAACCTTTCTAAACTGCAGACGGAAAAAAAATGTGCCCTTTCAGAGCCATTAAACTATTTAAATATGTGGCCCCATCGTGCACCCCCCCCCCCCCCCCCCCCCCTTTAAGCACTTAAGTCACCAGCCTCCACCCCCAGCCACATCACCCAACCTCCAACCTCACCTTTCCCTAGCACTGCTTTTGCCTTGTTTGCTTTTGTTGCCAACGTGTGCCCCCATAATTGCCCAAATCAATGCTCAGCAGTCTCTCTCGCTGTGATTAGGCGGAAAATGAGGTTATGTGGCAGTTGCCATGGTTTCGAGGCAGCAAATTTCTAAAAAAGATCTCCCGCGAATCCAGAGACTGGCATGGTATAATGAACTTATATTAAAGCTACTTTTGTCTCAGTGTAGATTTTAATTACCCGGCGACTGTCTCTGACAGAAGGAACGAGGAAGGAAATGAGAAGAAAACGGCGAGAGAACAAGAAAGCGGGTGAAAGAATGGGTGAAAAACAGGGTTTATGTGCCAAAGCACTAATTCGATCCATTAAGGGATGTGTGTTTGCGAGAGAGAGTGAGAGAGAGTGTGTGATGTGCTACCTGCCTGGTGAATATAAAGTCCCATTCTCACCCATCAATGAGCACGGTGCAAAGGGCGAGAGTCGTGTCTTGTTAAACTCCAGGCTTCAGCTGAGAAAATTCTAATTAGCCTAATTAGGTGTGTGCAACAGTCAAAGATGGAATGACTACTCCTGTGTGGCTTCCTTGCAGAGAAAAGTGAGAAAATATGTTTCCTCTTCAGAAATTGTGTGAAAATACGCGCAGATGCGTCGGTATAATCGACAAATCCACATCCTACCTCCGGCTGTGATCACCTGCAGCCTTGTTTCTTCCTTATACACCTGCTCTATGGAGTTTTTGTGAGTGTGTGTTTTATGATGGAATAACTCCTGGCTTCTTGCCAATGGAGATGCTTCAAAAGTTAATGATTAACAAAAACCTTGCTTGACTGCTTGCATAACACCTTACAGTGAGTCAGTCACTGGCAACAGCCTCCCCGGAGTGCACTTCTTCAGATGTGTTTTACACTCAGATCACACGTGCCTGGTGTCAGCCACAAGTGCAACGTACACTCAACCACATTTTGGGAAGTCAGCTCAGGCTAGGACTTCCTGGTTTGGTTCCATTGAAGGAAAACAAAGCTTGAGCTACAATGACCATTCAAATCATTTCATTTGGATGTGATTGTGTCCAACTGTACTCCACAAATGTGCGAGTTCATCTCTGGGGAGTATTTATAGAGCAGAAAACTTTGAGGAAAGGTTTTCTAAGAAATCCAGCAGTCCTGCTTACAAGAAGTCTGACAGGATGAGCTTGAATGTCGATTAGCATAGTGCAGCTAATACAGGAAACTGAAAACAAATGGAAGGTTTTTTATTTAGATGCTTTTTAACTGGAGCTATCCACATGATCTCAGGAACTAGGAAGTAAAGATGAGCCCTGTTTCCTGAAGCTTACTGAACGTAATACTTTTCTCAGTGATTACTGTAAATAAACACAAAGAAAACTGATTTTTTTTTAAAAAAAAGTTTTAATAGTAAACAATAAAATTTGATGCGTGGTTAAAAAAAAAATACAGATAAACATCTTTAAAAGTTAATATTAAGAAATTCCTGAACTTTTTGGACTTTCTTTGTTACTGACTTTTTCCCCCAGTGTTTGCAGTATGCATAAAGTGTTATTCGTTTCATAAATGACAGACTGTGTGAGATTATTTAATTATAATATGCTTTCCCACACACACGGGTAAAAAATATTTTTTTAAATAAATGTACAATTTTTGGAGGGATTTGCAGGTGTGGGATGAGATCGACAACAATGCAAAATGTCATTATCTATCTCTGTTTTTAACAGGTATTAATATTTTTTCATCAGCAGTTAATATCAAATACATTTCTCCTGCAATATGTTCATTGATACTTGTATTATTATTGTAAACTAACCATATGTCTCTGAGTGTGATATCAGCGTGAAACTACTCATGCAGTGTTTGGATTGCTAGGAGGCGTGTCTCGGGACCATTTAGGCTTCTGTCTCTTTTTAATGTGCGTTTCTATCCTTTTCTTTTGCTGTGAAATATTAATATAAATCAAAAGATAAAGACTTGGACGTTTCTTCATGTTTATACCCTGTGTTTAACATGGTGGGTGACACATGGCCCCAGACGCTCAGCTCAAATGATAATTCGCCTGAAATCATGTTGTCTGGGTCACTTATGAAAGAGGTTAAAGAGATCACATCCGGCTCGCTTTGGGAAAATTCCCCTGATGGTGATGAGACGTGCGAGGCTATGACAGAAAGAACAAATACTTTTTTCTTCAATTTCCCCTCATTTGTACTTCAACGCCGTGAATACCCGAGCTGGAAGTATGGTATGTTATATATTAACTACGCCGCTTCAGGACTGAAGAATATCAAAGCCTCCAACTTCCTCTCGGATTTAAAATTCTGCAAACGTCTCATCACCTTCAGTACACACCGTACACTACACACTGTACCGGGCGGGAAGTCGGCCGCCAGCAGTGCGCCACAAAGATCCTCCCAAATTGTAAGCATATAAGCGCCAAAGTACAATATACATCTCTGTGTGTCCACAGATCACGGTGAATGGTGATATCTTTTTTCTTTTTGCTTTGAATAACTGTGATTACTCTAGACAACAATCCTATTGGGCTGGAGCCTTTCAGCAGCGGCACACAAAAGAAATGCAATTTTGCATCATGAATATTATACCTGCGGTCTGAAATGAAATCCTCATGCTGAATGAAAGTCATATTTTGTGATTGCGAACACTATCTCTCATGCCCGACTTGTGCAGCTACGGCACACATACGCACACAATCAGAGAGCCAGAGCAGGTTTTTATGAGTAATCCTCGCCAATGATTCAGGGCCTGTAATTGTAAGCAGCGCAGCAGGAAGTGAAGCAAGTCTCAACTATTGACCGGCTCCAGTCTCACACTGAGCTAAAACACAGGGGTGGTGGCACCGCCGCTGAGAACATGTCAATTTTGCTCTTTAGAAAAGGGGCACTGCTTGAAGACTGAAAGCAAATCAACACGTGTATCGACCCGAACAACCCAACCCTGTAAATTGCACTCAGAGAAACGAGCAAAACAACAAAAACCATCACTTGGCTTTTATTGATGACCAGCACTCTGGCTAAGCAAGCCTTACTTCCAGATGAGGAAAAGATTGAAAAGACAAAAAAAAAGAAAAAGGTTTGATAGAACATTCAGAGATGCTCGATATGAGCTTGTAACAGACTTTCAGCTCTTTTAAATTACTGCCTGCTTTTGGCATCTCGCTCAAAAACGCTACAGGTGAGGGCGTGCTCAGAAGCTACTACTCTATTTATAGAGGAAGTGACATCACAGAGCAGAGAAGTGACAGCGCTGATGCTGTGCAAACACTCCAGCGTGACATTGCTGTCAAACTCGTCTTCGTCTCAGGTCACGCTGCAGCTCCTATCGTCCTCACGTGGGAATAGATCAAATTTTTTTGCAGGTTCTCACCGTCGGCTTGTTTTATTACGACACTGCATTTCTGACAATGGCATCTTGTCATCCGGTTTTTTCACATGTTAGAGTGTGAGAAGGTATTTGAGGCCTCTGTAGCGTGTACACCATCTTCTTCTTCTTTATAAATATAGAGGAAGTGTGCAGAAAACAGGAACAAGTTGAACAAAGAGGGAAGCTTTTCTACGCCGTCTGTTTATAATAAGTGGGTTATGGTGGGGTTTTTTAATTTTCATTGCAGTGTCACGGTCATCCACTGTTTTTGGAACATTTTAGGGAAGAAGAACTATATTATGGTCATGTTCAAGTTCAGTTCAAGTTCAGTTGACTGGCATATGGAGCTACAAGAGTGTCTATGTCGTCTTCGATTAGGGGAAGCGCAATAAAGCGCACTAATTAAACAATATATGATTGTGCCTTCTTAGTAGATTTCATAGCACAGTCTCTCATTGCCAGCTACAAATTCTCCGTTGTACGCAGCAGTGGCCTGATATTAACTGACAGTCTGACTATAGGAAAGTCATTGTGTCACCGTGAAGTTATGTGTCTTCCTTGAACAAACTGAGAGCCGTGTGAGTTGAAACAGGCCACAAAGTCAAGCTTAGCCACAATCCTGGGATAACATCTAAATGCCAGCCCATATCAGCTTTGGATCAGGTTATGCACTGCTAAACATCCAGCTCACACATATTATGTATCACACATCATCTAGGCTGCTTTAAGTCTACCTAGACTTGAAGTCAAGACCGCCTAAACCAAAACCAAGACAATACCAAGACCAGAGGGTATCGAGACCAAGACAAGACCAAGACCAGAGGGTATCGAGACCAAGACAAGACCAAGACAAAGTCGAGACGAGACCGACACAAAAAGTCTTTAAACTGCAGCCAGATGCTGCTTCGTTTACGGGTGTCAGGCATATTTATGTGTTTTTGCGATGCACTCGCACAGCCCTCCTCACCGCTGTCTACTGTCTCACTTACTGAGAGGACAGACTCACGCTCCACTTGACTGTCGCGTCTCTCACCCTCTCTGTTTTTCACATAATGACATTATCCTATATCCTCGCATGTGATTGGCCATGATATGGAGGGATTGGAGCATAGCTGAGCCACTGTGTGAGAGCTGAGCAACGAAAGGAAATTAAGTGATGAGCCGGCTCTCGCTCAATGGGAGTCGACTCTTCTGATTCACCACAAAGCACTCTCTAAGTACGGCTCTTAGAGCTGATGCTTTTGCGCATGACACATTATCAAATGTTACGTTGTGTGTCATGGATACTGTTGACTCCAAGTCTCCCGACCACTATGTCGATCTGAGACAGCAAGACCGAGACAGCGAGACCAAGTCAAAAGCCCGTCGAGACCAAGACAAGACCAAGACCACGTAAAAGTTCTCAAGACATCCAACTCTAAGTCTACCTACAGTTGCGGTTCACCTGCAAGCCACTTTGCAACCCACTCACATTGCTCCATGTGCTTGTTTTTATGCTGTTTCTAATTTGGTCAATGTTATATGTGTTGTCATATCTGTCGACCTTGCTGATGTCGTCCCAATAGAAGTCCAGCTTTCAGAAAATAGATCGAGAATATGAACAAAACAAAAAAAGTAGAAAAAATTAGTGTTTGGCTGATTATTTCTTTGTTGTAACAATGTGACAATGCTTCTTGGCAATAAACCTTATACCGTTGGAATGCCTTAAATGGTGACATATTTCTAAGGAAAATGCATTTGTGGGTTGAGCAGCAGAGTTATGTATGTCGTTTGCGCCTATTAAAGACTTCAAAATCTTCCCTGCCAATGTCAGACGGTTTAATCTGCTACTGAATCCCGTCTGGTGTTGTTTATTAGATCGGATGTTTAGAATTAACAACCCTCTTTTTATGATAGTGGGCCAGACTGAAATGAGGATTTAAAGACAGCTAAAGCACTTACACCATACAGTTTAATCTCTCTCCGCTCTCAGTTTTTATCATTGCTGTATGGAAACACCCCTGGCCTGGATGAGGTTGACTGCAGTTAGCAGTGGAACATGTGTTTTCAAGTTTCTCTGACTGGTGAGTCAGCAGCTGGGGGAACATAACCAGCATCATATACTCTCAGTACCTGTGAAAACAGAGTGTTAAACCAGGCGTGAAATTATGCTCAGCCTCGAAAATCAGAGCCCAGGGATTACGGACATGTGCAGCTATTGTGGGATTTGCTAATTGGAGATTCTCTCTTTCTTCCTGTTTTTTTCAGTCTGCCTTCTATCCTTTGGACTCTCATTCTCTGGACTCCCCCTCCAAATTCACCTTGTTTACCATGGACTGAGATGAAACAAGAAGCAAAAAGAGGCTGTCACCCCTTCATTGTTCCGTTCCGTACATTTCGGATGAATTACACTGGCAGTGGAAATAATTGCTTGTCCCAATTATGAATTCATCTGCTGCCGTGGCTTTCAGACTTGATGTGGAGAAAATTCCCCAGAGCAGAACCAAACAATGCGGGGGGAATAAGGCACATGAGTGTGTCAGTGGCCATTAATATCCATAAAGGCAATTTCACAGCACACCTAATGACATAAAATGACAGACAATAACGGTTAGGGGAAAAGTGTGTGAGTGGAGGTGAGGTGGTGTATGGGGGCTAGAGTAGGGAAGGAGCTAATATAGTTCTCAGCAAACACACGTAGAGAGTTTATGTCATAGTTTCTACGTGCCAGAAAATCTGACAGGTAGGAAATAAATGTTAATGGGGTGGGCATAATATTAGGAACACTTCCTAATACAATGAAGGCCAGTACAACACCACCGCTTACAATAATCTTAATAATGTTTATAATAATAATAAGGAAAAATGATCATTTGGAAATGTAATTGTAAATGAAAGTAAGTGCAGTGAAACAATACTGAAAAAAACAAAGGTACAAATCTGCTGTGATCATTCACGACTGGATCTTTCCACCCGAGTTCTATCAGAGTTTCTACTTTCTTCGAGGTATATTTGTTGTTTAGTTGCTGCTTTTAAGATGTCTGGGTAAAAAAAATGTCTCTGTTACTTCACAGAGTCTGTGCTGCCACATTTTCTTTGTGCTTCTTTTTCTGCTTCCTTTTACAGCCCAGCTGAGGTTTTAATCAGGTAATAATATATAAAAATTGATGTAAATTTACATTTACATCAATGTTACAGTTGACTCCACCCTGATGCTTTTGTTTTTGACTCTATTCATAAGCTTTATGCAACAGCCCATGAAATTTGAATAATACACATTTACATACAGGTACTTCTTTTTGTGCCTGTATTAGCGTTATATGAAACATAACCTGTTTAACTATTGTCATGCGCATTAATGAAGCCTGTAGAAATAACCCATAAAGTGTGGGTGGTGTATGTCAGTGGGAATGTAATTCCCTGGAGTGCCAGAGTCACCGTGATTTCTTCCGGGTTCCTGTCTCGGTTTGTTTTGTTTGGGTGTATCGGCGGACAGCGCAACATGACAGAAAGTCACTCTCGGCGACTGTGATAACCGCTTTTTCTTCCACTTTTCCCACAAAATAAGATGTCTTCTGGAGTTTTATACGTCGCTGTATTTCGGTAACCTCTGATTAGTGACTTTAAGGTGATTTCATCCAGACCTGAGACACCTGTTGCGGCAGTTTCGACAGACAGGTGCCACTTTGTCCGTCACCAACACCGGGAGAAGCTCCGGGTCGAGAGATCACCGAAACTTGGATTACTTCCTTAACTATTTTAAACAATTTTTTTTTCTGAACTTGTTGCTATAATGAAAGTTACGGTAACTTTCGGGGACACCTCTGTGGTGGTTCCCTGCAAAGCTGGGTGGACAGTCCGGGATTTAATCGAACAAGCTACGCGGAGGTACCGCAGGATTTTGGAGCAGGTAAGCGCCGTCTTTGCGCTACTTCACGCTATTCTCCATGAATACAGAACCAACATGACACAACGTTTCATTCCAGTCATTCTTCGCATTTTGTGAGGGGTAGCGCTCATAACTTGGGCTGGGGTGTGGATCACGTGACACGGCTAATTTACAGGTTATGACGTCTTCACTATCGGAGCTAACGTTAGCAGCTAGCTTAAATAAGACGGAGAAAAAAGCTATTTATTGCTTACAGACAATTAATTTTGCAGCTAAAATTGAGCCGAATTCACTTTATGGCACTTATTTATGCCAAGCAAGTCAAAGTGTTGTTGAAAGTTAAAAACTTTTAAATATATTCGAGTTTTTTTTTTAATTAAGAGAGTTTCTGTCCTATTAATGAGTTTTACTGAAAGAATCACGCACTGTGTGATTCTTACATAATTTATTTATTTATTTTTTAAAAAGTTTTTAAGTGCACCTCTCAGCCACCACATTACATCTGGGTATCAGGTGAAGAGAGTAACAACAATGCAGTGTTTTGCTGATACACTGTGGATGCTGGCATTCTTGTGGATGTTACTTTGACACATAGCACCCAAACATTGCTGCACACCATCAGAGAGAAAAGAACAACCTGCTCCCCTATAATTAATAAATAAATATAATCATAAGAGTGCATCCTCCATTAAAGCAGTTTCAAGGAAAGTATAATATAATGGCTTTTGTCCCATTTTTTTCCAGTCTTCACCACTCAGGTCTTCCGTTTCATGAGGTTTGTGTTTTGTATTCTCATTGGCTAACAACACTGATTACGTGCCTCCTTAGCGGAGGAATATATAAAAAAATAAAATTTCCCTCATCACTATCCAACAGGGGTTCTCAAGCTGCTGCCAGCCCTCAGTTCTCTGTCTCAGTTGTTTCAATTTAAAGTATGTCCTCCACCCAGGAGTTTGTGGAAAGGTGGGGTTGTCTTCTTCCATTTCAGCATGATCAACTTTAGTAAAAAGGCCTGGCCTAGTTAAGCGTCCTGCAGGGCCACTCAGATTATTGCTGTCATAGGGTTCAGGGAGTCCACTGTGCTAGGCATCTTCTGAAACTATCCAGCGATCTGCCAGTTCAGGTGGGTCAAAAATAGTCCAACCAATTTAATGCTGCTCTGTTAAAGTTTATGCATTTTTATATAATACATATAATGCTCTACTGGCCCCATCACTAGGTAGCTAATGGGTAAGAATGCGAGGAGTATTGTTTTCTTGTGACTGGAGTTTTTCTTTCCAGTGTTCACGTACACACAGCAGCGTTCTGCTCCCTGCTGCAATCACTTGAGCATTAATCATTCTGCCGAACTGACCTTTTTATTAATCAGCAGCGTGCGATTGTGCTGTCCTTGTGTGATAGCGCACCTTATGTGTGTTTCATCTCAGCAAGGATGGGTGTGAGTGGTGCCGGCTGCAGCCGTGGCTGTCTACCTGTACAATAGCGCCCTGTTTAAGCTCTGGTATCTCAGTGGGCAGGTGGAAGTTTACTGCTTTATGTCCTCAATGTGGCTGCAGTTGGGGAGGTGCGTGGTGGACAGGAGGCTTTGTCCTGTGAGTGATTGGGGATTAGGATTGGTGACGGGCCCTGTTCTTATCGGTTCCCCCTCCTTCAGCCTTCTGCCCAGGCACCCTCCCTCCCTCTCCCCTCCACAAGGCGAGGCAAGAGGCTGCCATGTGGGGATTCGAGGAGCCGTTGTGGCAGGGATGGAAGGACATATTAGGTGTCTTGGATGGCTCGATGGATTGCTTCCTCTTAGTGAAGAGGCGCACACAAACATTTCCACAGCCACACGAACAGGCGGGGGAGCTCATCTCACTCAGTGTCCCCTGAGCTGTCTGCTTCACTGACAGCCACAGCCGTGCCCGCTCTGCCCAGCAGTCATGGCCGATTCTCCCAGCGGCGCGCCGCGGGTGCACAAGCTGCACCGGGTTAAAATGTGAGCCTGCTATTAAAAACACGCCTGGGCCTTGATTGCTTTTCACAAAGCATGTTAATTAGGAGCCGCTACGAGACGCTGACTTAGCGGTCTGTGGCCTTCCTCTTAATAGAGGCAGCTCATTGCGAGGACAGTCCAGCTCTGGAGCTGCCAGAGAGGGCCGAGCAGATCTGACCAGATGAGGCGGTTGCTCCTGCCAGGAGAATCCACTTAGCACCCACATTATCCGCACATTTCTCCACTTAACCGCACATTTCTCCACTTGTTCGTGGCCGCTGACAGCAGGGACAGTGTCAAAAACCTGAGTTTAATCACTGTTTGTGTGTGCGTGTGTGTGTGTTTGTTTATGACCATGTGCAGGGTAAACTGTGGAGTCTGCACAGGCCCTCTGTGCATTGCCATAATGGCATGTAGACCTCACCAATTAGCAGTTTCCAGCTGCTTTTATCTGTTATCGTGGCGAAAACGGCTATGTCTCCTGACAAAATGTGTCTGTATAGAGAAGATTTCTGCTCATTATGCAGTGTGATCTCTAAAATTGGAGCGTGCAAAGCACCAGTATACTGATGAAACATTAAAAGTAAAGGACACAGTAGTTTTCTGACTTTAATCTCAGCTATGGTGTGACTAAAACACATGATTTCTGGGGGGGTGTTATGTAAAGATTGCTAAAATTTGATTAGATGGTTAGATGGCGTGCATCTGCACACAACAATTTTTCCATTAGGACATCTCAAGTAACATATTTTTGCATGATTGGCAGTACAAATTCAAAAAGTGGCTCGCTGGGCCGGTCACTGTCTGGGCAGTCCTCATTATCATACAGCTCCTTCCCCAGATAAGATCTTATTCCACTGTGGGATTTTCCTCCAACTTTCCCTTTTTGAGTTCCGGCTGGCGACGGTATATCTTCCCCCTGATCCATTGCGAGCTGGAGAAGTTGATTCAGTGCAGACTAAGGGCTACGGTCAAGATGGTGAAGTTGGAGACTCACGTGAGAAGCAACTGGTTGTAATCACGAGTTATTTGTCACAAAGTATTTGGCAGATAAAATAATTTGCAGAAAGGAAACGTATAAATGGCGTGATTTAGTTGTTCAGATTGTATGTGTGTCTCCTATCGCAGCATGTGCCACACCTATGTGTCCACATACCCAATTTACAGGCCTGACATCCTCTAATAGAATCTGAATCTGTGGGAAATCCTGCGATCATTTATTAAAGTCAATTCCTGTAAACTGTGATGATGTAAAACCCCCATAGTTGCAGGGCTGAGTAGTGTATGTGCTTTAGCCTGGGGGACCTGTGTGAAGACTCCACGTCTTGCAAATTCTCAGGGGAAAGAGCCAGGTACTGTAGCTGTCTCGCTCTGTCTCAAGCCCTGTCTGTGCAGCTTCAGTTCTGATTACAGCCCGTATACCTCGTATGTGCTGACAGCT
Source organism: Rhamphochromis sp. 'chilingali' (assembly GCF_963969265.1). Classification (NCBI taxonomy): domain Eukaryota; kingdom Metazoa; phylum Chordata; class Actinopteri; order Cichliformes; family Cichlidae; genus Rhamphochromis; species Rhamphochromis sp. 'chilingali'. The sequence goes on along the minus strand of NC_137931.1, from coordinate 7,574,097 downwards.
CTCTAAGCAAGCTGAAAGCGCTCTGTCCTCCTTGTGTAAGTAAGCAGGTGGGAGAGGACTTGTCCGGTGCGGGTTGGTGTGTGCGTCAAGGCTCTGCCCTGTGTAAAATGCATTTCTTTTTAAAAGTTGCGAGCAGCTCAGGTCATTTGTGACATTGGATTTAAGTACACGCAGACTGTCAGCTGCATTCATCAGACTGCTGCAATTGCGTTTTAGGGGAAATCATTCGGCGCAGCTGATCCCTGAAGGAAAACCATCCCGCCCTAGAGATGAGGCTGTATTTCTGCCTTTAGGGCACTGAAGCAGGACAGGTGCAGGCTGATGCACGAGACTTTAAACTCTGATAGCCCAGCCATTAAAAAGGCATTAAAAAGCAGATGTGATCCCATGACACTTGCCACTTACCGAAAGATGAAAGTGTTAAAAAAACAAAACAAGGATCAAAATGCCACCAAAAAACGAGCATTTATAAGCAACATCTAAACAAGCAAACCCAAAATTCGTTAAAAGTGGTGGCAATTTGGATAAATTTGAACGCAAGTGCCTCAGTTTTAGAAAACATGCAGGATTGAAATGGCAGAACCATTTTTTGGTAAATGGCTTGACAAAAACAAACAAGGTTTAATCTCACCGTTGTTCAGAGGTATTAAAAATAACGAAATAAAATGTGAAATCATTTAAAAAGCATCAGCTCTTCGATAATAACTGAATTTAATGCATAATCCTTAAAAAGCCACAGACGCAGTGTTTTGTCGGTTTTGCTCCTGGATCTTCAAAACTAATGCTGGTCCAGGTTCACCTTCCCAAGTGAGCAATCACATTATTGTGATGTCATAGTTTTGCAAGGTGGAAAGGCATCACACCTAACCCTAACCCCCTGACTATAACTCCCTCCAGCTTTTCTCTCTACCCTCGTGCCTTGGCGGACGCTCCTCATCGACGTGTTCATTAAAACATTTTTTTTTTTTTGGTCATGGCTAAATCCACGCCTTGCTCCTGCAGCTTTGTAATTGCACATTCTTCTGAGGATCAAAGTGTGAAATAGCCTCCCCTTCGCTCCCTCTCCTCCGCCGCCGCCGCCTCCTCGCCGAGTTTAGCTTCACTAATCGGCCCAGTGCTTCAGCGCTCTCGAGTGGTGTCGTATTTGCTCACCAGAGTGAAGGTGGAGAAGGCGGGGGGAGGAGGTATCTCTTTAAATGATGGGGGGACTTAATGGTGTAATTTGCGGGGAATTTACTCTTCTAACTGTCACGGTAATTCCCCTCTGCCGTTGACTGACTGACTCCCGATTCCTTTTGTTATTTATTTCTTGGGAAAAGTGAGTGGAATTACCAGGGATTGACAATGAGGGACTTCAGAAGAACTTCTCTTTATTGCCCTCTTTCCTCCCTAAAGATTACTTTCCCTGTGAAGTGTCATCCGTTCATCCCTTTTCATCACTGGGTAGAGAGGAAAAAGCTTCTCGGGGCCTCCCGCGTGTGCCAGGTGTGCTTAAGCTTCGCTGACTGCGATGTTCATTAACACATGGACGTTCCCGCGCACTAATCCAGTGATTTGAATGAGTTCTTTTCCCTTAAAAACCACGCTCGCGCCTCTGATTTCACTAAGGTGTGTGCCGATGTTATGTCGTCACAAAAGCACCAATGACCGCCCTTCCCATCCTTTGCTGTGGCTGGCCTGTGCACAACCACACACACACACAGCAGTAGAAGAATGCCGTCAGTTTTTCAGGTTCAACCGGTTTTTCTGGCGTGGCATTCTCGGTCCATACTGACGTCTTTTCTTTTTTTGTTTTGTTTTTTTGTAGTAATAATTTTTTAAAAAAATGATCAGATTCGTGCTTTGTATGGCGCGGTATACTTTGAGGAGTCGTCAGTTAACAGCTTGTAACCCAAGCTCACTGCGTGTTTTAACGTGTCGTGTGTATTTGCCTCTTATCTGAAAGCAATCTGTGTGGGAAACCTGCGCTCACAGCCACGGACATCTCTCATGTCTGCTTGTTCTTTGTTGTGCGACTTTCCTGTCGGCTTGTAGTCACATTCCATTCATGTGCAGGTGTTCCTGAAAGCACCATCTGAACTTCTTTTCAGATGACTCCATGTTCACGTGTTCGCCGTGTCTCTGTAGTACAGTGGCACAAACGCCTGCATTCAGCTTTGTGTGCAGCCTCTGCTCCACAGCAGACCCTTACATATTGTGTAACACGTGGCACGACCATCTTTGAGAACATGTAGCTAAATAGGGAAAGTTCAGGCACTATTTAGGATCCAGTTCACTGTGTGCCAAACCACCAACTCGGGACAGTCCTAAGTAAAGGCTGTGCAGCTTTTTATTTCAATCTTAGCATGTAGACCTCTGCCGGAGGTTTTTTCCTGTTAAATTGTTTTTTTTTTGTTTTTTTTCCTTTCCCAATGTCACCAAGTGCTTCCTCAACAATCAATCCTTTGATTTTTGCAGTTTCCTCGTTATTATTGTAGGGTCTCTACCTTATAATATAAAGACTTTTAAGGCAACTGTTGTTATGATTTCGTGCCATATAAGTAAAATTGAGTTGAACTTTTAAAAACGACATAATGATAAAGATTTTGAAAAACTGTGCTTGTCGTAGTTATTTTCTGCGCTTATCTCTCAGAAGTGACACTTACTTTAATGACACTTCTGAGTGGAGAAAGGTTCTGGCGTTATTGCTGTGATTGATATCCCAGGCTCTCCCTGTCATTTGTTTAAGAGAATAGTCTTGGCCCACTGTGAAAGGAAGACGCTCTGTTTTGTTTTTGTTTTTTTTTCTTTTCCCCCTGCGCTCCGTAATTCACATTCGAGTGCAGCCGAGCAAGAAGGAGCTCATTCACAACAGGGCACGGTGATACAGCGGAAGCCGCTCACTGGGTCTCAGCCAAACTCATTCCAGCCTCCGAGGCTTCTCGCTTATAGTCGATATAGTCGATGCAGTCTTGTGTTGTTTAGGACAGATTGCTTATTGGTATGGGCGCTTCCTAATAAGCCATTTCCTACTCCGTGCATTGTTAGGAACGATAAGGCTCGTCAAAGACTTCTACAAATTTCTTCTAATATAAATTGTGCAAAACAAACTCCAAATATGAGCTAAATTTAACCCATCAACAAGGATGGAATTGTATAGTTTTTTAAATGTGTCCAATTTACCATCTTCCTACAGGAAAAAACAAAACAAAAACTTGGTCCAAAGCAGAGCAAGACCACAGCAGGCTGTGTGCGTGTCTGCAGGGTCGCAAAAAGGGGAAGGTGTCATTGTTCGTGTACTTCTCCATTGATTATGTTGTGTAAACAGCAGATTGCAGATTGTGGCTTTGTCAAAAGTCCCTGTTGTTTGTTGATGAGCTGCGTGTAGTTTCCTGTCTGAGGGTGTGTTCAATCTAACTTGCTCATCGGGATTGCAAAACTGGCCCGGAATGTGCCCACTGCTCCCCACGGAGCAGCAAAACTGGAAAAATGTCTCGCTCTCATCGGGCTCTCACATACTTCTGCACAAACTGTACCGATAACACGGTGACACGTATGTACAATCATATACTTACCCAACAAACAGGAAAACCTACTGTGGAGTCCAGATTTTTGGCTACTATGTTACATTAGTTGCTAAAAACATAGCACTTATAGTAAGTTGGCCAAAACGGAGCTACAACTAACATTTTTAAAGCTAGAACTTTCAACTGAATAAAGCATGAACGCATGTTTTATGAAGACAGACTGAAGGTAGTAGAGCCACGAGGGCTACATAAAGTTTAAAGGCTTGTTACAGTTTTGTAGCATAATGCAAACATTCTTACTTACAGGTATCTTGTTCTGACTTAGCTGTGGAACTTTTTCACATGCTGCCTAAAAATACATATGCACCTGACTGATGCTATGTAGGTCAGTCTGATGCTGCCAAAGCAGCCCTGAACTGTTGAGACATCGCCTCGGCACTGTGGACAGGTTCACTGTTAGCAGAGCGCCGTGTTCTTTGCAAAGAAACAGCAACAGATCATGCTAGAAAAATCCAAAGCAGAGGGATGAACACCATGTGAGCTTTATTTCCTAATGGAAGTAAAGAATTGTATGAATTTTGGTGCGATCTACATGTTTTGAGTGGAAAAGTAGACTAATCTATTGAAAGCTAATATACCAACTCTCTAAGTGTTAATAGACTTCAGCATCACACCACTATTATTAAAATATTTATGAGTTTTGACCTCCTGAGCCGCAGCTGCGGTTCCGGGGGTAGAGCCAGTTGTCCTGAAGGTCAGTGGTTCGATCTTCAGCTCTCCAAGTCAGCATGTCGAAGTGTCCTCGGGGAAGATACTGAACCGAGTTTCCCCCTGTACATCCATGGAAGTATGTGTGCGTGTTAATGTTTGGTTAAAAGTGCTCAGTCACAGATGTAGACAGGAATGGTGATGCTGTTTCCCAGTTTGGTCACTGAAAAGTTGTTTTGAACTTGAGGTCTCTTATCTCGAACATGGCGAACTCAAGAGGCCAGATCAAAACGATAGGCTCTTTGTTGTGTTACTCAGGCCATTCAGAAACAGTTGCTGTCAGGGACGGCGTTACCGTTTAAGTATGTACTGGTTTGAAACATAGTTCAGATGGGTGGTACACATCAAAACAACTTTCACTCGAACGTCAGGGCCCATCGTTGTTAGTCGCTGCTGCTGATAGTCACCTGTCATGGTTTTAAATGTTGTAGTTGATTGGAGTGTTTCTCCATCACTTTGGCGGGGAATGTTTGTTATGACTCTTCTGTAATACCGTAAATGCCAGTTTCTCATGCTTCTCACAGGCTACATAAATGGCAAATATGCTGTGGTAGTGGTAAAGCTGTTGCACAACAGCGACTATTAATTGCCTTTTAGGGTTTCCTGGCATCAGCCAGTGTAATTTGTTTGGATTTAAGACTTTGATCAGTTTTGTTGCTAATAATTAAAGTATGAGCAACGAAAAGTAAGAACTGGATTGTGAGCTAATTGGTTCTTTGTCGATGTCTGATTGGATCGGTGTTGTGTGCTTTTGGCTTAACTATGAAAGACGAAGGTGATGGATTGCAGTATGGGCTCTGTCCTAAATCTATCCATCCATCCATCATTCCTCTTCTGCTTATCCAGTTCAGGATTGGGTTGCCATTGGGTGTTAGATGTAGATCAGTGAGGGGAGTTTGATGCTGATATCTTGATTGTCTAGTTCTAATGTTTTCCAACTTGTGTCTTTTGTTTCCAGCGTGGAGAGACTGCCATGCAGACCCACCACTTGGAGTATATGGAGGGAGGCATCCTGGACATGGATGACCTGCTGAGCGATCTAGTGGAAGACAGAGACAAGGTGAGAAAGAAGCAGACAGACTCGAACTCAAACCCTGACACTCCAGCAAAAAGATTTCTTAGTTATGTTTTTGCATTGTGTTTATCTGTCTGCTGTTTTGTGCTATCCTTTTCATCCGCTCTTCGTGACATGTGATTGACAGCAGTTTCTCACAGTTGGACAGCAAAGCATGACAAAATGAGCCTTGGCACTAATATTAAGCTGTTTCTTGATTGTTCTTACCTGCCAGGAGAGACAGTCTATTACAGCAGAGAATCTGTCATTCTGAGCGCCTTGCGGAGGATTTGTTTGGACTCCCTGCTAAAGTCTCCAGCCCGGCAGGATGACAGAATGCTCAATAAACAAAGTATTAGCGAATCCACTGGTTATGAGAGTCTAAACCAGCTAAAGAAGACGTGACAAAATGAGTTTTCTGCTCTGGAGTGGATTGCGTCGTAGTTTACGTCTGCGTGGTGTGAAAGCGAACTTAATTTCTCCTCTTCCCTGTGGTTCTTTAGCACGCTAAACATTATAGGAGTCATCTTCATTTGTACTGAAAGGGCACCATTTCAGATTTAAAGAAATCAGCCTCATGCAGAGGGAAGTTCGCCCGAACAGAGCGCTGGTTGGCAGTTGTTCTGCATTCACACACATGCACAAAAAAAGACACACGGTGGCCCAATTTCCAGCAAAGAGAAAATTTTATTCCCCCTGCTAATTTCCCATAATGCATTCCTAAATTGTGCTAATAAACCACCCAAAATCCATATTCATAAGCCCTTGGTCCAGATGCATGATGAATTACCAACACTTAGTCAGCAAAAAAGGCCAAATGAAATGGAATTGGAATATTCAGCCGACCTTTTACAGTGCAATAAGAGTTGGTGTTTTAAGCTGCGTGTGTGTGTGTGTGTGTGTGTGTGTGTGTGTGTGTGTGTGTGTGTGTGTTGCACGTTTGGCACGTTTGGCAAAGTACTCTTTGTGAAAAAGGGGGACGGAGCTAAATAAGAGATGTGTAAACTCAGTGAGAACCTTTAGTGGAGGGAGAAATATTTTTTAGCAATCAGAGAACAAAAACTTCATTTTCCAGGCAGATGGAATTCTAATCATAAGATCGGCGCATACGGTGAGTCATAGATTTTAATGACTCATTTTCCAACCCCGAGCCTGCCTTTTGTCAGCGTCGTCAAAGCGGCGATGAAGTGTCATAATTGAAATCTGGCGTTTGATCAAACTCTCCCAACAACACGTTAACCCCGACATCGGCGCTCTCGTTTTCCGAGCGTGCTGAGCAAATGCTTCACTCCAACCTGCACCGTGCAGGAACTGTCCTATTTACCTTTGTTACTTTACGCTCCCAGCTTTCAACCAATTCTCTAAACGCCCTTCCTCCTCTCATCTCACTTCTCATTTCATCCTTTTGTTTTTTCTGGGGTTTTTTGCTGCTGATGAAAAGATAGCAACCGGAATAGGACGAGCGTGCGTGATCTTCACAACGTGCCAGTCATCCGACTTATCTCCGGGCTCCCAAGCAGCGTCGGCTCTCACAGATTAATGAGCCGTGCCTGGCATTCTTGATTAGTCTGACTTCCTTTTGTTTGTCTACATTTTTATTACCTCGCTGCAGCCGGCAGATTCTATCTTTAGTGCTTTATTATTATTTTTTTGTTCTGTTATTGTGGCCGGTGCTGTTTCACCATCAATCATACATGAGTGGACCCATTGTGAGGGCCCTCCACTGCACAGCATGGGCCCTGTGTTAGCTGCGGATGCTAATGAGAGATAATGGTTTGCTATTTGTACGCCTAGTGGTTAGCTTAGCTGCGAGTCTAGACCTCTTTATCTGTTTGAGCGCCCCTGACTATTATTCATCCACACTTTCACACACATCTTCGACGTCCCCACCGCCTGGGCCGAACCACAGGCGAACACGTAACGTAGCATGTTAGCATTTATGGGAGGAGTGCCGCCGGTGGTTGATGAGGGCAGAGACGAGGGGTTGGCTGTGATTTGATTACACTCCTGCCCCCCTGCATCTGCGACATGCCCGCGCACACATACATACAAGCATGAGAACACTCTGTGTTCATTAGCCCCCCGACTCGAGATACCGGCCACCAGCCTCCTCATGAATATTAATACCAATCTGATGAATGTGGGGGAGGCCACGGGGTGTTTGCTTAGGTGTGACCACCTATACACAGTACACACTCGCCGAGACAAAAGACCACAGTATAAAGAGGTCACGGTTCAGTCAATTATACTCTCCTCTTCTTTGACCTTTTACTGTGGCGGTGTAAAATGAAGGGGGGGATCTGCGCCATTCAGTTCTCAGATGACAGCTGGAAGCGTGGTGGGTGGGGTTAGTCACTGACCTGTCTAATGCCCCTCTGTTTTGTTAATGTTAAGGAGAAGTGGGCAGACACAAGTCATATCTGGTCAAGCTGTTTTGGCAAAATCACTGTTTAGAAACTAGTTTGTCCCCCTTTTAACGCATAACAGTCGATTTTTGAGTGTTTTTCAGTCATGTAGCTAAACACACACGGAGTGAGCTTGCATGTGATGCACTGAAATATACAGCGTTGGTTAATGCTACATTTAAAAGTACATTTGTTCTGTCCTCACTAAGCGTTGTCCTCGTGAACGTAGACTCAGCTATACAGACAGCTAAACACTCTCCTAATCAAAATCCAGGGAACAGGCCAATGTGTTGAGTTGGATGATTTAATAAGGAAAAAAGTGTGAAACTGTTGACAAAACCAGAAATAAACCAATAAAAATGTTGCCTCAATATACAGTATAACAAACACATATTCAAAAATATGAGCACAATATTTATCTGCTTAGTGAGTGCCCGAATAAAACATCAAATGAAATCACACTCATGATCAAAACGTTAAAGAAACCACATGACATATGAGCTAGCTTAACCTCACTAGCTTAGGTTATACATGCATTCAAATTAAATTCTAACTACAAACTATATCACGCCTTCACAACAAATAATAATGCACACAAGTTGTCTCAGTGATAACAAACAATATTACTCACAGATGATGCCGTTTATCAGCTTGTGAAGGCATGGATGGCAACAGATTAATGGAGGTGAAACTGCCTCTGGCTCGATCTTACAGAGTAAAAAAAATACACAAAAACAACCACTAGAGGGCAAACTGCTGCAGAACAGAAAATACCTAATGCCAGCATACTCCCCACCTGACATCCCCAGGATGTCAAACTGCACATCACTTGACAGAGTTTCTCTGCAACAGGAGTATAACTTCAGACACCGGCCTTAAGTAAAGTTTTGGAACACTGTCTCTGAAAACTTTCACCTCGACCTTCCTGACCTTCCCATCGTCACTTGGAAAAGTCCTTGTGATCAGTCCTGTGGGCCAGTCATGTCTCTTCAGTGAATTGTCTTTCATTAGAACAACGTCTCCGTCCATGAGATTAGGTCTCTCCGTTCTCCATTTCTTTCGACCTTGTAGACTACTGAGGTACTCCCTTTTCCACCTCTCCCAGAATGTGTTGGCCAAGCTTTGAACCTGATGCCACTGACGTCTGAAGATATTACTATCATCAAAGTTACCAGGAGGAACAGGAAGTACAGCAATCTTCTGAGTTAGCAGCATAGCAGGAGTGAGGATGAGAGGTTCGTCTGGATCTGTGGACACTGAAGTAAGTGGTCTGGAATTGACAATTGCAGTTACCTCTGCCATAAATGTTGTCAGGACCTCATGTGTGAGCTGAAAAGACCCAAGCTTGAGGAACATTGCGTCAAGGATCCGACGTGTGACACCGATCATCCTCTCCCAGCTTCCCCCCATGTGTGAAGAGTGGGGAGGGTTAAACAGCCATACACAGCCCTGATCAGACAGGTAGTTGGACACTTCCTTGTTGTTACAGCCTTTGGAAGTGATCCCAAGCTCTCGACAGGCTCCAACAAAATTAGTACCACAGTCTGACCTTAGCTGTTTGACAGGCCCTCTAACTGCAAAGAAGCGTCTTAGAGCGTTAATGAAGCTGGATGAATCCATTGATTCGATGACCTCGATGTGTATGGCACGCACGCTCATACATGTGAAGATGATTGCCCAACGCTTACTGTTGGCTAGCCCTCCACGTGTCCTCCTTGAGGTGACACACCATGGTCCGAACACATCCAATCCAACAAAGGTGAACGGAGGATCTGTACTCAAGCGATCAGCAGGCAGGTCTGCCATTATCTGCTCCTCCTCTCTCCCACGCAATCTTCGACATGTCACACAGTTGTAGACCAAACTGCTGACAGACCGTCTTCCTCCAACAATCCAGAAACCAGCACTCCTCAAAGCACCTTCCGTCAAGTGTCGTCCTTGATGGCAGACTTGTTCATGGCAGTGTCTGATAAGCAAGGAGGTAACATGATGTTTACCAGGCATGATAACTGGCTGACCCTCTTCTGCTGTGAGCTGTGACTTTTTCAGTCGTCCTCCGACGCGGAGAAGACCTTCAGAATCAATGAAAGGACAAAGCTTGCTGAGAGAGCACTGTTTAGGGACCTGACCTCCCTTTTGTAAGCAGTGTATTTCTTCTGAATAGACCTGCCTTTGGACAGCAAGAAGAATTCTGATCCTTGCATGATGCAGCTGGTCTGGACTGAAAAGCAGCTTGCAGTTGTGCCAACCGTGGCAAGGACCTTCTTTTGCTGCCCTTGTAAAGGAGTAAGCAATGTGGCAGAGCCTGGCAATAGCTCTGGTGAGTGACCTCCAACTTGAAAATCGCTCAAAGCGTTTACTGCCCAGCTGAAATGACAAATTTGTGGCACAAGTCACTACTTCTGGACGTAGTTCCACATCTGTTGCGGGTTCAACTAGGCTGAAAGCTTCCTGTTTTAAGTGACAATGTTGCTTGTCTACAAGAAAGGCTGGTCCAGACAACCAGGAGGAAGCTGCAAGCTGGTTAGCTGGAATCGCTCTAGTTGCCTGGTCAGCTGGGTTGACATCAGAAGGAACATAGTTCCATTGGCTTTTGTTGGTTGAACGTCTGATCCTTTGTACCCTGTTATGAACATAGACGTAGAACCGTCTAGAGTCATTAAATATATACCCAAGCACTACTTTACTGTCTGAGAAAAGCTTGATGTCGTCTACCTGAATGTCCAACTCTGCAGACATAACCTCTGCCAGTTCCACTGCAAGAACGGCTGCACAGAGCTCAAGCCTTGGGATGGTGATGTCAGGCTTAGGTGCCAACTTTGTTTTCCCAAACAGGAATCCAACTTCGCTATGTCCTGCAGCATCTGTGACTCTCAGATAAGCAACAGCAGCAATAGCTTTGGTAGATGCATCACAAAAGATACAGATCTCCTTGCTCTGAGCTGTGGAGAGTGGGACCATTGTGTAGGCCCTTGGGATCTTCAACTCTCTTAGGTCTTGAAGAGATGTGCACCACCTCTGCCACTGTTCAAGCTTTTCTCGGGGCAGTGGTGCATCCCAGTCACAAGTCTCAGTGGTGAGTTCTCTCAAAATGAGGCGGCCCTGAACACTGAAGGGAGCAGCGGACCCCAACGGGTCAAATAAGCTGTTGATAGTAGACAACACACCCCGACGAGTAAAGGGTTTTTCAGCGCAGTCCACACGGAAAGTTAGAGTATCTGTAGCAAGATCCCAACCAAGACCCAGGCTGCGCTGCATGGGAGGGGAGTCCTGACCCACGTCCAGGTCTTGCAGGTTGCTAGCTAGATCTTCAGCTGGAAATGCCCTCATGACCTCAACACTGTTAGACACAATCTTGTGTAGCCTGAGGTTGGATTGCGCTAGCATGTCTTGTGCACCTTTCAGCACTTTGATGGCATCTTCTGCACTGAGGAAAGATTTCAGGCCATCATCAACATAGAAATGTCTGTGCACAAAGCTCCGCACTTCGGGTCCATAGTCCTCTTCACCCTCCATAGCCGTCCTCTTCAGGCCATAAATGGCCACAGCTGGCGAGGGACAGTTACCAAACACATGAACCCTCATGCGGTACTCCAGCACTTTGTCATCAAGTTGGTGGTTACGAAACCACAAGAATCGGAGGTGGTCCCGATGATCCTCCCTCACTAGGAAACTGTGGAACATCTGTTGAATGTCTGTCATCACAGCCACTGGGTCCATTCTGAAACGCATGAGAACCCCAATTAGGGTGTTGTTGAGGTCCGGGCCTTGTAAGAGCACATCATTCAATGAGATGCCTTTTGAACTGTGCGCTTGAATCAAAGACGATCCTTATTTTTCCCGGTTTCTGGGGGTGATAGACACCAAAGGAAGGTAAATACCAATACTCTTTGTCAGGCTCTGGTGGAGGAGCTGGCTCAGCGTGTCCATTTTTGAAAATATCCTCCATGAAATCTATGAAATGATGTTTCATCTCCGGTTTCCTATTCAAGGTACGGCGAAGTGACATCAGTCGGCTGAGGGCTTGCTCTCGATTATTTGGTAAACGTGGTCTTGGACTACGAAATGGCAGGGGAGCCACCCAGCTGTTGGAATCATCTTTCTTGAACTCCTTGTTCATGATCTGGAGGAAGATTTCATCTTCGATGGAGGGTGGCAGCTTATCATCCTCTTTTGAATGGCTGAAGACCAGCTCACCTAAGCTTGGCCGACTGGAAGTCAGTGTGTCAGGGGATATTAGCTGTTCCTCTATGAACTTTTCTTTGCAGATGATCCTGTTCTCACAAGGCTTGAAGTAGCTTGGTCGTCCATTCTCAAGGACATTGGTCTTGAATGTGTTGACAGTCGGCCGGTGAGCCCCACCGAGACAGACGTCACCGACTATTACCCAACCCAGGTCCACTTGTTGGGCATAAGGTTCGTTGTGACGGCCGTTACGCTGACTGCGCACTTTGTGAACTCTGATGATGTCCCTCCCAAGTAACAAAAGTATCTCAGCTGACGCATCAAGAGGAGGGATCCTGTCAGCAATACACCTGAGATGCTTGTGGCTTTGGGCGGCTTCTGGAGTAGGGATTTCGTCCCTATTATTGGGAATCAGGTTGCACTCAATAAGAGTCGACAATGATAAGTGCAACTGTCCATCAGCTGACTCCACCATAAATCCAGAGGCCCTTCTTCCAGCAGTCTCGGTGATTCCTGAGCATGTTTTGAGGGTATAGGGGGAAGCCTCACCCTGGATGTCAAACATGTCAAAGAATGCTGATCTGGCTAGCGACACATTGCTTTGGTCATCCAGCATCACGTATGTCCTCACCTTTTGGTCTGGGCGACCCTTGGGATACACACTGACCAGACAGATTTTGGAACATGATTTACCTTTAAGACCCTGACCACACACGGCTGTGCATGAAGAGGCTGCTATGTCAGTGACACACTCGGTAGGCTCCCCACCATGCTCTGCAGAAGGTGGTCTGGAACTTGGAGCCCAAGGTGCCGGTCCAGGATGGAGTGCTGCAATGTGCCGGTCGCTGTCACACTCAGAGCAGTGGGTGTCAGCTTTACACTCTTTAGCTTGGTGAGTTGCTGAAGCACAACATTTAAAACATATGGAGTGCTCCACCAGGAAGCGTCTTCGCTCTGCAAGTGGTCTTTCTCGAAAGCCTCTGCATTTCCTGAGGGAGTGAGGTTTCTTGTGGAGAGGACACTCTCTGTCTAGATCAACGGTGAGTCCTTTGGAGGACTGAGAGGTGGGGGGGTTTCCTACCTCAGTTTTACTTACGGATAAAGGAGGTTTGGATTTCCATTGTTTGGAGAAGGATCCGTCACCTTTGAACACAGCTGAACTGAAGTTAGCAAAAGCAAAGCTAGGATCATTTCTCATCTCTGCATGGTTATACACGAAGTCCACAAAAAATGAGAAAGGGGGATATGGAACTTGGTGCTCCCTCTTATAGCGAGACCCCTGAGTTATCCACTGTTCTTGGACATTGTGGGGCAGTTTCTCCGCTATAGGGTTTATTCCCCTTGCAGTGTCTAGGAAGCTGAGCCCTGGCAAATATCCCTCTTGCTTAGCAGCTTCGATCTCTAGGAGCAGGTCTCCGAGTTCTTGAAGCTTCTGGTGATCTCTATTTGAAAGCTTTGGGAAGTGGTTCAATCTATCGAAGAGAGAAGCTTCAATGGCCTCTGGAGAGCCATAACACTTGTCCAGCCTTCGCCAAAGCATGTTCAAACCCATGAATGGATTGTTGACATAAACTGCCCTTATCCTCTTGGCGTGGTGTAGCGACTCCCCACCAAGCCACTTAATGAGCAGGTCCAGTTCTTCACTAGGTTTGAGGCTAAGTCCCTCCACAGCGTTAACAAAGCTAGATTTCCATGACAGATAACTAGCAGGCTGGTTATCAAACACTTTTAGTCCAGCTGTGACAAGGTCTCGACGCGCCAGATATACAGCTAACTCAGATACACCTTGAGCCTCCAGTGGTGAGCGGGGTGGAAGTTGGTTTGTTGAGTCTGTGCAGCGATGTGTGTGCATGGAGGGGACATCTCTATCTGTGTTAAAAGGCAGAGGGTCAGGGCGATTCTTTCTCTGGTTGCCTGGGTGCAGGCCTTCAGCCGAGCAAGCAGAAGGATACGGCTGTTGTGTGTCACGACTGACGCAATGAACTTTGATATCTGGGAGGTGTCTGTGTTGTGGTACAGAAGCAGCAGCCTGTGTTTCTTTCGCATTTTGAGCTAAAGCATAACTCTGCCCTGAAGAGAAATGTGCTTGGATGAACTCACCAGTTCGCTGTAATGACTGCTTCGTTGCTTGAGCATGACTGGCTTTACTCCCAAGGTCACAGTTGTCTAAATCCGCAGCAGCCTCAAACACTTGAGCCTCTGCTGAGGCAGCCTCAGCTTCACACTCTTCTTTTAGTGCATTCAATGTAGCCTCTATGCGTGCTTTCTCCACTTGCATGTCTATTTGACGTTTTGCATAGGCTGCTCGTGTGTGTGCAGCTTCCGCCTTTGCACGAGCTTTAGCAGCAGCGGCACTAGCTGAAGATTTATTTGAACTTTGCTTGGAAAATGCAGCTGAGGCAGCACACTCTGACCTAACCTCCAGGCTCTGAATATCGGCGTCAATAGGGTTTGAGCTGGACATCGTTTAATACAGGCAGGTGAATGGGTCTTCAAATCCCGTAAAAAGATACAGAAGAAGCGAACGTAGCCTCTTTGATGTTTTTCTTCTACTTAGTGGTTACTGGTGGCGAAGAAATAGGCTGCCGAGATTCCTTCAAAGCTTGATGTGATGATTCATCTTTTCACTGTTCTGTCCTCACTAAGCGTTGTCCTCGTGAACGTAGACTCAGCTATACAGACAGCTAAACACTCTCCTAATCAAAATCCAGGGAACAGGCCAATGTGTTGAGTTGGATGATTTAATAAGGAAAAAAGTGTGAAACTGTTGACAAAACCAGAAATAAACCAATAAAAATGTTGCCTCAATATACAGTATAACAAACACATATTCAAAAATATGAGCACAATATTTATCTGCTTAGTGAGTGCCCGAATAAAACATCAAATGAAATCACACTCATGATCAAAACGTTAAAGAAACCACATGACATATGAGCTAGCTTAACCTCACTAGCTTAGGTTATACATGCATTCAAATTAAATTCTAACTACAAACTATATCACGCCTTCACAACAAATAATAATGCACACAAGTTGTCTCAGTGATAACAAACAATATTACTCACAGATGATGCCGTTTATCAGCTTGTGAAGGCATGGATGGCAACAGATTAATGGAGGTGAAACTGCCTCTGGCTCGATCTTACAGAGTAAAAAAAAATACACAAAAACAACCACTAGAGGGCAAACTGCTGCAGAACAGAAAATACCTAATGCCAGCATAACATTAGTTCCATTAAAGATTAATGTTATCACAGCTTTGTCTACTGAGATAAAGAACTTCTCAGTAGCATTATTACAACCAACCCATTTGCAGTTAGCTGATAGTGTGCAAGTCATTAACCTCTGACTTTATGGACTTTACCGTAGCAACTTCCTATTGGTACCATTTCCTCATCGTTAATGCTACAGTGGTTGGAGACTATCACACAAAAGAAATTGTGTGTTGCCTTTTGATATGGTTGCTTCACAGACAGGACCAGGTCTGGGACCAGTCAGCTGCAGTTTTCAAACCGACCTCAGTGCATCGAAACTGCGATAAAATGGCAGTAAGATGTAGGTAGTGTATGAGATTGTGATTGAATGGGGACATGTTGGCAATTAAATGCAATCTCTTTGTGATAATATGGCCATAAACTGTGATAAATCAGCAGAAAATCCACATAAGTTGCTGTCTTCATACACAGAAAGTTACTTTAACTATTTACATTCAAAGTCCAGTCAGAACTTCATAGATCTGAAACTGAAATTTAGAAATTCCTCCACAAATACCGACACGGTTGCTGCAAGATGACGATTCAAATGCTGATAACACGGATACTTGGCAACTTGTCTTTAGGAGTATAACCAGAATACAACCAGCTGGCAACCAGTTGATCCGAGTCCCCTGGTGCAAAGAAACGAGTTGCTCTCATCGGTGCAGACTGACTCAGATTGATTGAAACGTGTTGCGTGCTACATTGTAACACTAGAAATATTTCAGCATTCATAATCATGTGTACATGCTGTACTATGATTTTTCATGTGCCGACTGTGTTAAAAGCATATTTTTTTTTATGTGTTATTTGGTGTTTTTAAACTCTTTAACAATCTGATTTTCAGAAGCTTTTTTGCGTGTCAAATGGGCAAATACAGAAAATCAAAACCCATAAAGGATAAGATACCAAAAGCTTTCATACCACACGACAAAAAAAGGGTTCACTGAATAGTTTGATTAGTATGAGAATGATTTTAATCACATACTGTAGCTTTGACAGTCACCAGATCTCAACCCTTTAATTTGTCACCCTCTGATGGTGAACTATACCGTGCTGTGCAGCAGTGTTGGGCACTAAAAATGGGAATCAGAATGCTTCAGTCAGATAACTGTGCATGCAGCTTAATCAGACACTATCAGTCCTAAAATATAGGTCTGAGAAGCAATAACATGTATAATATAAGCTTCCCACATAAACTAAAGTCAATGAGTCTGTGCTACCTTATTAGTTTTTTGCAACAGTTTATTATCCTCGAGCTATTGAAACCAACAATTCCTCTGTGCATGAAAAACCAGTTCTCTTTGCCTTGACTTTCGAAGTTTGGCTCCATATTGTCCCTCTATCCTTTCAAAAAGACTTATTTGTAGACATAATGCTTGACGGTACTACACATTTGCCCATTCATTGCTCCTGGAACTGTCTTTTTTCCCCTATTCAGTCCTTTGAGGTCCTGCATTAGTTGTGACCATTAGCCCTATATGTCTCTGTGCTGCACAGGAGCTGTCAGGCAGGCTGTCCACTGCCAGCATGCTATTAGAGTGCAAGCTGTATACAAGCTCTCATGTGTATACATGCCATTATGTGTTCATTGGTGAGATTTGTTTTATTTATTTTTTGCTGCTATGATTAGAAAGCCATCTCCAATCATTCGTCTCCTTCACCCTCAAGCAGCTCAGATATGAATGTTCGACATGTATGAGCATTCTTTCTTGTCACACCGATCTCCCACAGAGTGGGAATTAAACTCAGGGAGCATAACATTTTCTCATAAGTGGACTGTCACTCCTCATTCCATGTACACACACCGACACGTTAATCCCCACATGCCTCGCTTTTGAGGGAAAAACACATTGAGAAAAAAAAAAAAACTCTTCTTCTTCTATTTCATGCTAGCAAATAAAAAAAACTAATTTCATGGGAAATTTAATAAAAGGAAAAAAAGAAAAAGAGAAAAAAAAAACTGGAACGATTTCCTTCATCTCTCTTTAATTAGCCCATTTTAATTACTGCGCCTACAAGGCATCAGTGAACCTTCAGTACCTCTCTCTGGTTGCCTGAATGTAAATGTAAGGGTGCACATCCCAGCTGATCTCGCACTGAGATGTCAACTGCTTGATTACGGCACCGTTTCCCATCATCCATCTCTTCTGCTTGCATGTCATCATGGAGGATCCAGAGCTAGAAAAATTACTCAGTCACATGGAAATGTGTTATGATAGTTAAAGTATGTCTGTGGTGATGAGCGATGTGCTTTAAAGACAAAATGACATGTTTGAATAATGAGCTTATTTAACTTTGGACCACGCAAGGAAAGATTTATGTGTTATTTTGGAAGTTGAACAGATGTGCACTGAAGTCCGCCAGTTATGGTTGCATCTTGCTATGATGAAAGTCTGATTATTATTTCTTTCTACCAAAAGTGTACTGAGCAATGTTTTTATAGCTGAATCTTTTTGTTTTCTCTACTACTCAATTAATTTGTTTGGCATTTAATATGCAAACCAGCATGTGTTTAAAGCAGTATGTATTCCTTTTGAGTGCTGAAGATCCTTATTCGGGTGTCTCTTACAGACATACGCCTAACTTTGTCCTACTGCTTGTCATTGCAAATATCTAATCAGTGCTTTATTAAGGCATGTAGAAATGGTCAAAATGACCCGCTGAGATTCAAACAGAGCACCAGAATGGGGAAGAAAGGTGATTTAAGTGACTTTGAACGCAGCATGGTTGTTTGTGCCAGACAGTGAGTGGCACTTCTTTAGGTCAAAATGCGTTGTTCATGTCAGAGGAGAGTACTTTACGTTTATAGGGAAGACACAGTAGCTCAGAAACCACTCGTTACAGCTAATGTGTTGCAGAAGAGCATCTGCAAACATAAAGCATGTTGAACCTTGAAGCACATGGACTACAGCAGCAGAAGGCCACACTGAGTGGCACTCCTGTCAGCTAAGAACTGGAAACTGCGGCTATAGTTTGGTGGAGTAAATGTGAAAGCATGCATCGATCCTGTAGATGGATCCCATGATATCATTAGTGACCGAAATCTCAGAAGAGTTATCCCAACCACGGAGAATTGGGGCCGTTCTGAAGGCAGAAGGTTATTAGCAAAGTGTATCTGGCATGAATACAGCTGGTGGTCCTCGTTCTAATACTTGAGCTGGGCGTATTTATCAGCTCTCCACCTGCTGCAGGTACCTGTTTAAAACAGTCCTTCAGAATACCGTCATGAAATGTGTTTAACACGATTGACCTCAAAGACACAAAAAGAACCGACAAGCAAATGCTCCAAGATCCTAGATAGTTCTTTTTTTTTTTTTTTCTAAGGCCTGCAGTATGCAAATTAAAGTCAATAAAGCATGAGCGTAAAGGCTAAATGAGGACATAGAGCTGTGACCTTTGAACTTTAAAACTCAAAACTCGCAATGAAATTAAATAATACCGCTGCAAATTTGATTTGCAGGAGACCTCTCCTTGTAAATGATGTCGGGAGATTTGCCTGAAGTCATTTATTACATGTCAGATGTCAGCCCCTCTGACAGGCGACAATGAGGCTTTACTTAAAACGTGCTAACGCGCCGGAGAAAAAGTTTTAGTGAATAGGACGTGATTGCGAGGTGCAGACGTACTGATTAGCCTTTGACGCTCTGTGACATCTCGCTCCCTCACCTCCATTCCCCTCATTCACCGCCACGGCGAGGCGCGTTTGATTGGCATCTGAATAGTCACATAACTCTGCGCACTGTGTGAATGGCCGGTGATGAACAGGAGCATGAGGTTCAAGTGCACTGATTAGAAAATGTCACATACGTGCCTGCCTAATCATAATCTATACCCCCTCCACTCTCTAATCATGATCCACACATTCTTACCTGTGAAGATGGAGTGTGTTCAACACCATGCCTGCCTCACGCATTTGAATATTAATTAAAAGTCATGCATGTGTAGTTGGAGTTCTGTCGTAGCCATTGTGCTCCTTGTGTTGTCTGCTTAATTGATTTTGCCTATTTTTCCAAAAAAAGAACTTTCATTTCTTAGGGTTTCCATCATGGATGGAGCCTGGGGACTCCAAATATGTTGAGCATTTTAAATTTGATTGTCTTAAACTAAATTGCATACTGGGGGGGAACTAATCATGCATTCTTTCTAAATATTATCTATCCATTTCCTGGGAATAATCACCCCAATTCATTACTTCAAAGTCACATAATGAACTCTGTCAGAGATGCCCCTTGGATATGATGACTTCTAACTCAATTTTGACTTTAACTTGTGAGTTTAGACTTGAGGATTGAGTTCAGAGCTGCAACCTTTATGCATTACCAGAGAATGTGTGCAGGAGTTAGACTGTCATTCGATTAGATGGTTTCACCCTGCTGATGATGTTTGGTGGCAATAGCAATGTTTTTTTTTCATTTGAGACGAATCTCAGGATCAGACATTTGATGCGTGTGCTAGAGTCCTGCCTTAGCCACCCACTGAAACACAGATTAGTGTGAGTACATGTGGCATTAAATTATCAAGCCCAAAGTTACAGTTATGTAAGAGGCTACTTTAAGAATGTTAACTAATCTTTTTAACCGATTTAACACAATAATGAGTTCTCAGAAATGCTGAAATGTTGGCCTGTATTCAGAAGGTACCAGTGCAGAACTCACTCTGCAACGATGCTACTGTTCTCAAGGAAAGGGGTGTTACTTGATGACTGTGTTAAGCTTTAAGTCTTTTATCTGAATTGTACCTGATATTTAAGTAAGAAGATCCTTTTGCTGCTCCTTTGCCACCACAGCATGTTCGATTTGGCAGTTTTACCCCTGATGCCTTCCTTGATACAAACCCAAAGTGGATTTGCTCCTCTGGCTTGAATTGAACCAGTAAATGTGTTAACTACTATACTATGTGTGCATATGTCTAATACTTAAAGAAATCTAAGAAATTAAGATGTTTTTCTTTGTCAGTATTTTTTTGAGCATTTGACCAAAAGGCCTGGACTGCTAACAACTTTTCCCCACCTTTGTTGCATTCAGTTACTCAGTAATTACACTTTAAACAGGCAGGATGAGATGCTTTTTCACTATAAGCTTTGTGAAAATAGGATTTCCTGCAGAGCTAATGAGTTCCATGGAGGGAAGATGCTTTTTTTTTTTTTGCTTTTTTTTTTTTTGTTTGTTTTTTTATTTCGTTTTTTTTAACTTTATCGACTATATACTTATTATGCATTCTTGTGAACTTCAGTGATGAATTTATTTATTCGATATTCTGTAAACATACAAAATATTGAATGACATTAGATTATCTCTGCGACAGACTGTTGCCTGCAGATCAGATCAGACATTAGCCGAGTTGCCCGACGGGATTCGGTCACTTGAGCTGATTTGATCATATCTCATCAGCCGCGACCTTGATTCAACCCTCCCATGTGAGCGCCACAACAGCTCTTCATCTGACTATATTCAATTAACAATAACCCCCCCCCCCCCCCCCCCCCACACACACACACACACAGAAAGACACACACACTTTTTTACCAAAGTTGGTTTGATTGCAATTAACCACGAGGGAACTCAATGAAGGCTTAAAGAGAAATAATTCTCGCTGTGCCTGTCTGCTTTTCATTTAACTGCATGCAAGTTGCACTTTGGAATTTTAATTTCTTTAGATGATCCATAGCTCTACCTTTCGACTTTGAATAATGGCACCTCTCCAAAGTGATTTGTCAGTTCACTGAAGCGAAGCGAGTGGGATTCGGCTCGGATAAGGCCCATTTCTGCTTCTTTGCATAAGTTTGCGCGACCTATCAAGAATACGCTCGGTCATCAGGAGCGTCAGATCTTTTCGTCTTTGGCTCTCCTCCCGGTCTTAATCATAAGGATCTACGTTGCCCTCTTAAGTCACCATCACACCACCCATTAGTTTCTAATGGAGCGAGGCGATCCGACTGTAATCTGACTATCCCGTACCTCCCGTACCAGGAGGCGCCTGAGGGAGCGGACTGCTTGTTGGACTTCTTTTTTTTTCTTTCTTTTTTTTTTTGTCCCTAATGACACATGCATGTAATCATTATGATTGAGGAGGTGATCTGTGCCATGATCATGTCTTTCAAATGATGTGTGTAATCCAGACCTGATATTTAAATTTCAGCTGGTACAAAATAAACAGACATGTTCAAATTCAGTCGCAGTGATGTTGTTGTGAATCTGCAGCTTGCGCCGTGTTTGCTGTCAGTTATTGGCTTCACCACTTAGCGATGATTTTGGCACAGCAGCCTGCAGAGCAGCTACTCATATCCAGCTAATGATCTATTATAGATCAACTTGTTTACAGCAAATCTGCTCTCTGACCTTACCAGCCTCTCGCCATCTGTTTTCCTAGATGGCACCGCCCCAGAGCAGTGTATATTATGTGTGTATGCTGTTTGAGGGTGTGTGGAAAACGCGCCGAGTGTTTTTCCCCTAGCTCTCCGGACGTGCGTTCGTATGTCTGAGGTTGAATGTGTGTGTGTGTGTGTGTGTGTGTGTGTCTACTTCTGAAGCAACTAGAGGATAAATGCTTGCAAATACTCAAATCCAGCTCATTTAGGTTAAATATTTAATGATTCATGCTTCAATTACACAGCTAAAACCACATCTGCGTCCACTGTAATGCACACAAAATCACACTTTCCTGCACGAAACACACACTCTTATTGTTATCATTCATTTTTCCTGCCTCTCAACCTCATCACCTCACTGATTGGCCTAATGAATGGAGCTCTGCGGGCTGTAATGTGCCTGAATGGGCCACTCCAATTATTAGCCCGCCTACGTCTGAGACGGGAAGGACATATGGAATGAAGGCGAGATCGTTTTATGAAGATTTTTGCATGCAGAATGAATCTGCTGTTATGAAAACAAAATGCCTTATAGAACTTTCAGTGCAAACAAAGTACTTAAAGTGCAGTTTGTTTCTGTTGTTGCTGTTGATCTCACTGACATCATCCAGAGCCAAGGGCAGGAAAAAACTACCTGATGTCTGAGCTTTTGGTTCATATAGGTTATTTGTATGAATTCCAACCTTACATTTGAAACTTTGACCATGTTTGACATAAGCATCCAGCATCGATGCATGACAGAAACTAAGGAAAAGCTTAATCATTCCTCTTTAAGTAAAAATAGCTCACAAAAAAGCCATAATACAGCTTATGTTTGTTGTTAATGTCCTCACGCAAATAATAATCTTTCAGGAAACGCAGATGTGAAAAAATACAGCTACATTTATTATAAAAGCACCTTATCTAGGAGAAAAGAAACAAGCACAGGTTACAGTAGTTGTGGTCATCCACTTCTGAAGTATATCTTTCCACAGAGAGTCTTTTTATCTGCTCGTCTGTGTCTGCTCTCACTTCCAGATAAGCGAGCACAGTAAGTTTCTGTACTATCTCTCAAATTTGATAATGAGCACTGAGAATGTCCTTGAGGCCCGCAGATACAAAATAGAGGAAGATGACAAATAGAGGAACCAGTGTCAGGTCACTGTGCTTGAGAATCTCTCCACTAATATTACCTTTTCAATGGATATAAATGCCCCTTAATCAGAAGGATAAGAGTCAGGAAACATAATCTTATTACCCAGGAGAAGAGTGTGGTTTAGTTGCTGTGGATAAGAACAGGTTTGAGTTATTTGAAGTCAATATGTTTACAGGCGTGCAAAATAAACGGGGGTGTCATGGGGGGTACTTAGTTTTCACAGGATTATACAAAGTGCTGTGGAAAAGCTTAAGTACACCCTATGATTCAGTAGCTTGTAGAACCACCTTTAACTTTTTAATTGTTTTCAGTCTCTCATAAGCTTGTGGAGACATTTTTGGGCAGCTCTAGTACACAACGTCGCTTTACTGTTGCTTATACTGAGGTTTGCAGGCATTTATTTGGACATGGACTGGTCCATTGCAGCACCTTGAGTAGTATCATTGTCCTGTTGCACGAGCTAATTTTGTACATGCGTTTAGCTGGAGGTGGCAAAAGAACAGACTTTCATGACCATGTCTACCAAAACAACCTGAAGGAAAATGTCCAGCCGTCTCTTCGTGACCTCAAGCTGAAGCACACTCTGATTCTGCAGCAGGACGATGATCCAAAACACACTAGCAAGTCCACCTCTGAATTGCCCTGTCAAAGTCCTGATTGGGATGCTGTGACATGACCTTAAAAAGTTGGTTCATCTTTAAAAACCCTCCAAAGTGGCCACTGTACTTACACCACTGTAGCCCTCGGGCTTTTTGCAGTTTCTCCAAGTGTTGCATACTCTGACCTTTCAGTTAATTTTTTGGGACACACTCTGTGTCCCTGTGCTAACACACAACTTAATGCTCCAGACCTTTAAAAGGCCCAAACTACTGGTTTTATCGAGGCGCTCACACCAATGATTAGCCACTCATGGCTGCTACTTGCCGTCTTAATTCCGGTTTTAACAATAAGGGTGTACTTAGTTTTCCACAGTACTGCACAGAGACCTGTAAAAAACATGACTGCAGCAGTTGAAATGGTTCGACATTTGTTTTTATAAATTGCTTTCAAACTATTTCTTTTTTTCATTGGCGTTCTGTCTGCGGGAACAAAGAATTCTGGCATTAACAGGCATCAATAGGCAGAGAAGCGGGCTTCAGCCTCTACAAAGATAGTTTTGTGTTAATGTTTGGCTGACAACACCGTTATCAGCTGTGTGAAGTGGATTTCAGGATTTTTCTCTTCACTCAGGATAACAATGTCGGATGGTGGTAAAATCATTAAAGCCTGAGTCTTACAGGTAAAATCTACCAGATTCAAATTTGGCAACTGTGGTTTGTATACAAGCCTTGAAAGCTGTGACTGAACACAGAAAAATCTGATTACTTTTTGCTGCCCAAAACATCCAATTTGTTTATAATACAAATGTGGGAGTACATGCATATCATAAAGTATTGCTTAAACAAAGTCCTATGTTCCTATGGTATGAAAAAGAAGAACTGATTAAAGATGATGTAAGATTTAAATGGATAATCGAGTCATTGTTTCAGCAGTCTGTTTTGCACGGACAGTTAATTAGCAGCTCATAGACGGCGCGTTAATAGGAGAGAGAGAAGTGCTGGTTTAAACACATCATGATGTCTTTTTTTGCAGTCTGTCTTGGCCGTGTAGCACGAGCCTCCTTACAGCTATATGTGGTTTGATGGGGGCTGTCAGCTGGTGTGTTGCACTTGGGATGTAATGCAGCACAAATCTCACTTTTCCTCTCCAGGCTTTGATGTTGAGTCAATAACTATCTAATAAGACCTGATGGTAGGAACACGTATGCTGATGGGTGTATAGGAACAAAACTGCAGGTGAGGCTTTCTCCCCCCCTCCTACCACCTTCAGGCTGTGAGCAATGTTGGCTCTCCATGGAAACGAGAAGTGCAAAGTGTCATTAATGTGTAGTTCATTATCTGTATAAGCAAGCTCTGTGGTGAAACAGCCCCTCAACAATCCAGGGGGCAGCGACACTTTTAGGCAAATGGAAACCAAAACGAGATCCGTTTTTAATGACGTGTGTTTACAAAGCAAAGAGTGCGGATTTTCCTTTAAATCATCCCGAGAGTTTCCAAAGCTGTGCTTGCACAAGGAGGAGGGCGACGGGCAGAAAGAAAGAGGTGACGTATTGGAGGAAAGCTCAGTGTCGAGGGAGGGCAGATGGAAACGGGGGGAGGAGCAGAGAGCCACAGGTGAGAGGGCGCCAGCCTCACAGCTCAGAGTTAATCACTCCTTCTATTTCTCTGTCAGATCCCGAGAGGAAGGAGGGAGGGCGGATGGAGCAGCTGGCCTTGCGATGGCCACGGGGAGAAGAAAGCTGATTATTAGACTCTGGCTCTGACTTTTGGGGAAGAAAGCTGGATGTGTGATTTTTCTTCCTGCGTTTGTGTGGGAATGTGTGTTTATGAACATTTATGAGGACGGGGGGAGGTTATGAGTTTGTGTGTGTGTGTGTTTTTGTGTCAGTGTGTCGTGTCCACACATGTGAAACAGCACCAGTGTAACCACCGCTGATGTGTTTCATGCTGCGGGAATGATGAACGAGCCGGTGTGATATTGGTGTTGCCAGCATAAGAAATACGAGGCCCGGAGCTCCCTCGTCACCCACCTCCCTCACTCTTTTGCTCCCTCATCTCCTGCTGCCTCCTTCCTCCTCCTCCCCTTCCACATCTTTCCCTCTCTCAGCCTTTCTGGCATGTGTGATATATGAAGAGTTTGCCCTGTCCCTGTGAATGTGCTTATATAATAATGTGGCCGGCACCTCAGCGCCTCAGCTGGTGTCTCGCTCTTGTGTACGTGTGTGTTTAGCAGCGACTGCGCTCCCAGTTGGACCCCACGTGCTTCATCACTATGACTGCAACAGCTGCTAGGGGAGAGAGACAAACACTGTGGCATTATGTTTTGGTTTTTTCTAACTTCAGACTGAACACAACACCAAAATCTTCCCGTTTGACCCTCGACACGTCGTCTCAAGTCCAATAAAACACGCTCACTGTTGATGCTGCCACACTGTCCTGGTGTAGTCGTGCGTTGGCACTCTGTAAGTGCTCCGCAGAGCTTTCTAGAGCCATGCACATGGGCACCAATGCAAGATATTAAATCCGGCGTGCCTCAGTTTTACTCAAGCTTTTCGTCAGCAATGCTGTGTGCATGTGAGTCCATTAAAAGCGGCCAATCATAAGAGGACAAGTTTTTATCTGCGCTCACAAGATGTGGTGGCTGGTTTGTGCACTTGTCTCTTGTGAGTTGTGAGTCTTGTGCCATAAGATGGAAAATAAACATCTGTGAAATCGCCTGCGATTAAAGAAGTTGTGAATAAGTTTCCTCACTTGTTCTTGCTAACGCAACATTTGTTTTACAGCTCAAGTGTCCTGACTTTCTGCCTCGTTGTGATCACACCGCTCTGAGTAATCTTATATTTTCTGAAAGAGCTCAGTCAAAGCTGTTTGAGCTCTGACTAAGAGCAGAGACATTAAAGTGGACTGTCGCTCTCTGCGCTGGAAGTATTAACATCACGCCCTGGAGAGAAGAAAATGACTCCACCGGCAGAGAAATTAGTTCCATGCAACAGAGTATACTGGCCCTTCAACCTGTCTGTGTGACGTTTTTCAAACAGCCACCCTCTTCTGATGAATCCTCTCCACCTTGTGCATAAGACTGAAGAGGGAGCAATGATATAAAGCAGGAAAATGAAAATCCCCCGCCGCGACACATTTATCATGACTTTAACCTGTTTCTTTGTTATCCTCAAGCTTTTTGTTTTGCTTTTGTAGAAGGAGTTGTGTGTTTATTTGAGACAGAAGAATGATTTTGTCTTTAATATGATCATGATTTAAACGCAGTTGTTCTGCCTCTGGAAACACTCATTTTCCCAAAGTTCCATAAAGGAAACCATAAATTGAGTCCCCGTAAGACGAATTGCAACTCAGTCTCTCCCGCCTCGGGTTCAGGCCCCTGTTTTGTGGCGTCCCTCTGAGAGCCCGAGAGGACGAGCAGTCAGCCCGAGCCCCACATCTTAACAATCAAAGCATTTCATGCTGCCTGTGCAGGCGTATCCCTTTCTGTGTTTCCCTGCAAAGGAAACCTCCTTCGTCTCTGATGGGCGGTTTAAAATCATAAACACCTGTCTCCTGAAAGACTAAACATGATTCAGTTTATTGTTCTTACAGCCCGAAAACACAAACCAAAAAGTGCTAGCTAGCTTTGTGAAGTGCTCCACCTTTTGTTCCAGCTCTTCACTGGAAACGATGGCACAGTGATCCTCCTTGAGGATCATCCTTTTTATGCTCCCATAGTTAATTCTCAGATCTTTGCGTTAAAATAAAATCGTCCCACCTCATTCAGCTAAATTCAGTTCATCTCTTAGAAGAAAAATATAAATGAAAACATGTACTGAAGCTCAGCTCAGAGTGAAAGCAGCCAGGTTCTGCTTTCACATTGTGCTGCGTTCCTGTTTGTTCATCTTTGCAGACAAAGCTGGTGTTTATTAACCCGACTTCACTCGCTGTGTGCACCAGTGAGCCTTGGCTGATCATGACCCTGTCGCTGGTTCCATACCGTTCCTTGCTTGGACCATTTCTGATAGATACTGACCACTGCAGACTGGGAACACCCCAGAAGAGCTGCCTTTTTGGACCCATCTTATAGCCATCACAGATTTAGCCATGTCACTTGCTCCCCTGATATATCCCACCCACTAACAGGTGGCATGATGAAGCGCTAATCAGTGTTATTGACTTTCCCTGTAAGTGGTCATAATGTCTTTCGTCCAGATTAAACTTCAGACTGCACAGTGCAGGGAACAGCTGTGATTGGCACATTTAGAGAACACTTGATTTGCTTTGGTTTTGAATTCTGCTGGTGGAGCACGCACTTTCAATATTTCTTGATCATGTTTAATTGTGTGAAGCCACATTGTGATTAAAATTCCACCATCTCCACCAACAAACAGGATCCTGCCAGACGCACGGCGACCACAAATACGATAAAACACATTAGAAGCAAATAAGCTTGAGGGGTTTTTGCTTCATTTTTAAACAATTCTTGCAAAGAAGAGAAGGGTTGTTTTAGGAAACACATTTAATTTATATTCTAATCCAATAAATCTTTTCTTCCCCTCATATTTAACTCTCTCAGGCTCAAATTAAATTTTTTGTTGTTAATGCACAACCAAGTCCTGCAGTGGTAGTCCTGAGTAAAAAAAACTCATAAAATATGTATGTGGGGTAATCAGGTTGTTAGTTTATAACTGTTGCAAATCGGCAACGCCTGCCTCGAGAGGGTTAAAGTACAGCATTTTGAAGTAGTTGGGAAAGCCCACCTGACCTGAACAACACTTCTGTGCACATTTCCTGCTGTGCCTTATAAAGAGTCCCACAATTCCTTGTATAATATCTGGGGAACAAGGGTGGCTCCTTCCTGTAAGAAATGTGTTTAATTAGTAGTTTTAAACCTCAGTTGCTTTTTTAAAAAAAAAAATCAGGGCTCACACAAAGTATTTAAAAAACCTTGTAACCAGTACTGGAGGTGAGTCGTGTGCTCTCTAACACTGTAAACAGGTTCCTGTTGCCTGTTGGTTTTTTTTTTTTTCGTTTTGTTTTTTACATTGTGGAATTGCAGTGTCTGAAGTGTGGGAACTGGGTCAGCATTTGCTAAATTTGCATGAATGCAGATGCTTAGATCGTTGCACCAACAGACGGAGGGATTTACTTTGGTGCGTTAGTATTTAGATCAGTCTGTCAGAGGCATCAAAGAGACATTATGTTTAATGTGAAAGTACTAGCTGCCATTTGGAACTGCTGGCACCTCTTCAAACAGAAACATTTAGAGGGTCAAGTAGTGATGTCTCCGTATATGATTCATTATTTAGAAGCAGTCTTTTACCACAGGCCTGACACTTTCGATTAAGCGTTTGCTCGAGCGCTTTTGTTTGTGAGTGGGAGACTGGATGCGTCACTTTGGCCGCCTTTATGGTTTCTTTTCTAATCTTACATGCTGCTTGTGTGCGCAGTCATTTCTCACTGAGTGTGTGTCTGCAGGCCCATAGCCAGGTGTGTGTATATCTGAGTGGTAATCCCCCACATCTGGTACATGTGCTGTATAGATTGAGGCTGGAATAGAAGCAGGATTAGCCCTGCTCTCACTGGTAATACAACCAATTTTCTACTTGTTTAAATAACACAGGCTAAACATTCCTCTGATGGCCCCTGCAGTCCCCTGAAAGGCTGTGTGCAGGTGAAGTGTGTACAGTACTTAACAGTTGGGTTAGTCTTTGGTATATGCCTGAGTGACTAAGTATATCTCTGTGAGACAAGTCTGAGTGTGTGATCCCTGCTTAATGTTAGGTGTTATTTTAAGGGAAAAGCTGCACTCCAAACTCTGGAAACACAGATTTATCTTATGTTTAATGCACATATCGCTTGTTGTCTCGGGGTTGGTAATTCAGTGCATTGCATAAAAAGCCGGCTGCAAAAGTGTTTCATCACATACAGATATTTCCAAGTGGTTTCATTGGAGTTTAAATGCAATCAGTTTCCATTAGTGCTGCACAATCAAAGTACAGCATGCGTTAAACAATAAATCTGAGAATGTATTGTTTGGGGCTATAATACGGTGGTGCGAAAAGTGCTTGCCCCCCTTCCTGATTTCCAATGTTTGTCACACTTAAATGTTTCAGATCATCAAACAGATTAAATATTACAAAGAGATAACACAAAGAAAGGGTAAAAAAAAAAACACCAAACCCACATGGCCCTCTGTGGAAAGTGATGTCTCGTCAGTCCACAGAGTATTTTCCCAAAAGTCTTGGAGATCATCAAGATGTTTTCTGGCAAATGTGAGATGAGCCTTTGTTTTCTTTTTGGTCAGCAGTGGTTTTCTCCTTGAACTCTCCCATGGACGTCATTTTTGCCCGCTCTCTTTCTTATTGTTGGGTCATGAACTCTGACCTTGACTGAGACGTGTGAGGCCTACGGTTCTTTAATGTTGTTCTGGGGTCTTTTGTGACCTGGATGAGTCGCTGATGTGATCTTGAGTAATTTTGGTCGGCCGGTCACTGCTGAGAAGGTTCACCACTGTTCAAAGTTTTCTCCATTTGTGTATAATGACTCTCACTGTGGTTTATTGGAGTCCCAAAGGTTTAGAAACGACTTTGTAACCCTTTCCCGACTGGTAGATGTCAGTGTATTTGTTTCTCAGGTGCTTCTTTACGTTCTGTCGTGATGCTTCGAGATCTTTCTTGCTTCCCTTTGTGTGTTTATTGAAGCTGAACTCAACTTTTCAAAAAATGTGGTTAATCACAGTTAATTCATGATTTTACAAGATGGACAATTACTTTTTCACACAGGACCAGGTAGGTTTGGATAACTTTTCTCCCTTAATCAATGAGATCATCATTTAAAAAAACTGTGTTTTGTATTTACAAGTTATCTTTGTCTAATCTTTAAATTTGTTTGATGATCTAAAACATGTAAGTGTGATAAATAAGCAAAAGACTGAATTCGGGGGAGGCGCAAACACCTCACTCCACTGTATGTTAGCTGGTCATGATCAGTGCTGTGGATCACCTTTTTCTTTCTCTCTGTCTGCACACACTGATAGTTTGATGTGACCTCCTTGTTTCAGACTGTCAACAGTGGTTTGTATCTTGTTGTAAACCCTCTGTATTTCTCTTCATGAAGGCGGCTCTTAATTTTAGACTTGGATAATTATATACAGCTCCTTCTTCGAGAATGTCCTTGACTTGGTTAGATGTTGTGAATTTGTTTTTCTTAACCATGGAAATGGTTCTGTCATCATCCACTTTAGTTGTCTTCTGTGGTCTCTCAGGCCTCTG
The DNA here is from genome assembly GCF_963969265.1 of Rhamphochromis sp. 'chilingali'. NCBI lineage: Eukaryota > Metazoa > Chordata > Actinopteri > Cichliformes > Cichlidae > Rhamphochromis > Rhamphochromis sp. 'chilingali'. The sequence goes on along the minus strand of NC_137931.1, from coordinate 7,543,562 downwards.
CGCTGGCCAGTCCAGTCCTTCAAAAGAATGAACCAATTTGTTGACGTGGCCACTTCTGTAAAGGTTTTTCTACGTCTCTGTTAGTTCAGTTTTTTAATGATACCACCCTCACGTACATAACGTCTTTGAGCCTCATATTTAAAAATAAACTCAAAAGCTATAAATTACAAATTCATCACTTTGAATCAACTTCTGATATTTTGTTTTCTTTATTTGTGCGTGAAGTAACAAGAGAACAAGAATTCTTCACTCATTAAATTTAAGTCTCTGAAAATGGCTGCACAGTTAATGCAGATTTACTGTAAGACCCTGAATCTGAAAGTCTGCACACCAATCACATCTTGGATCGCTTGATTTAAAATCCAGTGCGGTGGTGCACTGAGACAACACTGCAACAGCACTCTCTTTGTCCAACATGTCATGGACCTAATTGTATGCATGTCCTGTGTAGTCTGTATAGACAGATGAGTAACAAGTGTAAAACACAAGGGCAGGTCATCTTGTTATAATGCAATGTTCTTCATGGTTTTTATACATACATATATCTGACACACATCAGTCATCTAAGCATTGCAGAAGACCAGTGACACCAGCAAAAGCCATGGCCACCTCATACAGGAGAAACTTGTAGAAAATGACAAAAAGCCGTTTTTCATCTGATCTCCAAGGTGCCCAAATTCTAGCTATTTAAGAATCTCTGGGATCCACCAGAACAAGCCTGAACCATTTAATGCACAGGACCCAAAGGAGTCTATCGTGTGTTTGTGCCCTGAGAGACGGATTATATACCATCAATCCATAAAAAACAAGCTATAAGATTGGGATGAAATGGAGTGAAATACATATTTGATCCTCTACAACCCAGCCAGAATTCTGGCTCCCACCGATGGGCATCTAGATTACAATCAATCAGCCAGTCAATTACAGATTCTCCTGATCTCAACTCCTTATGTGTACATCTGTCCACAGAAGACCATCAGCAAGAAGATGTGTGATTATTCAGAAATGTAAAATCAGTCGCCCTCAGTCTGGTGCTCCATCCAAAATAATCATGAGAAAGGTGGTGGGTTAGCCCAAAACTACACAGAGCTACAGTAATCAAATGATTGGTTCCCCTGTAGAGTTAGGAAGGTGATGCTAGTGTTGTACCTTAACTTTGGAATCATATTTTGACCATTTTTGTATATGTAATATGCTTCAATATTAAATATGCAGCAAAAAAACAGCCAAATTATGAAGTTTCTTGAATTTAAATGAGAAAATATGAAGATGTAATCAGTGTAAAGGGTGAAATGACTTTTAATTTTCAGTACTCAGCAGTTTTTAATGCACAGCCCTGCAGCCAGCCAGCCTCATAAACTACTCTGCATTATCCCCCATAATCCAGCATTTCTAATAATACATACAATGCTCTTTCCCTTAAAGCTGAACCTAATAGAACTGCGTGAGTTCTCTATGTGTTTTACTAATATGCCTCCTGGAATCAGCTGAATATGACTGATTGATAATATCCACCGGTACAGTTTGTATATCCGATTATCCAGCAGCCGCTCCAGCTTGAGCATTACCGATCTTTATAGCTAAGACTGTTACTAATTACATTCACCTGCTAGCTGATTTGAAAAAAGAGCAAATGACTTTCCACGCTTTGCTCCTGATTGCCATTTCTAACGTGATGTCGTGGATATGGAGAGCCAAATTTGTGCTCATTCAGCCCTCCGTACCTGTGCTCTGTCAATATTCATCAGGCTTTACAGCTGTGGAGAAACTCATTCTCCACACGTGCTCTTCCGCTCTTTGATGAACAGCCTCTAATTCATACATGGAGGGAAGATGATGGTTTTGCAAACACTTTCACACAGGGATATTCACACCTCAGCTGCTTGAAATTCAGAAACCCGAAAAACAACAGCAGATGTACAAATGCACACTTACATGTAGGAGCCATAATGAAGAAAGTGTTTGTTTTTGTTCCGCCGGCTGACCGAAAACTGCAGTTTGAATACTTTCAGCTACGGCGCGATCCGAAAATGTATACACAGAGTCAGATCGTCAGGTAGTGCAGGCTTTCATTTTCTGCAGGCGAGTCAAGACACTGAGCATGGGAGGCTTATACTCTTTGATTCAGATTTAAGTGGGTTGTTTTTTTTTTTTGTTTTTTTTTAAAGTGGATCTCTAAAATCGTCTGTACTTTAGAGAAGAAAGTGTGTGTGTGTGTGTGTGTGTGTGGGGGGGGGGGGTATATATATGTGTGTGTGTGTGGGGGGGGGGGGGTATATATATGTGTGTGAGAGAGAGAGATGATTGGGTTACCATACTACTGTGCACTCCTTCTGAATTATGCATCTCTCGTTCAAAGAAAGAATGAAGAATAGCGTGAGAGAGAGAAAACGGAGAAGAGGGGGCAGTCGTAAGATAAATGACAACAGCACAAAAGCATCTCAATAGACTGGTAACACACACACACACACACACACACACACAAATGTACACACACACACACGCTCACACAGCAGTGCTAGACAGCGATGAGAGAGGAGAAGAAAAATGGGTTGATTAGTACCAGCGGATGGAAAGGGGAAGTGTGTATGTTTGTTTGTGAGGTTTTTGTGTGCATGTGTTGGTGACGCTTATGTAAAGGTTAGTTGTATCCACATGCAGTAGCCTTTGACTAAAGCAAGGTGGCACTGTTTATCCTCTAACTGTGAAGTAGTGTGTCTCAGATTGTGTCTGCACATAGTCTAAGAGATATATATGTGTGTGTGTGTGTGTGTGTGTATATACATATATACGTATACGTGTGTGTGTGTGTGTGTGTGTGTGTGTGTATACATATATACGTATACGTGTGTATGTATATGTGTGTGTGTGTGTGTGTGTGTGTGTGTGTGTGTATACATATATACGTATACGTGTATATGTATGTATATGTGTGTGTGTGTGTGTGTGTGTGTGTGTGTATTTTTCAATGATGCCATTATGAAGTGTGTGAGCTTCTCTGCGAGTGTGTCTCTGTGCGTATCATACTATCCTCTTCCCTGTCTGTTCCATAAAGCACTTGCTGCATTTGGCTAATTAATTTTTAGCACGTACATAAATTATTTAAAACACCCAACTGGTCCATCTGTGAGTTGCAACATGTAAAAATATCAGCAGGATAATTTCATATCCCGGCTGTTTAAAAATTCAGCAGTGATAAATAGGATGCACGCAGTCGTCGGCGTTAACATACAGCTTGAGTCAAAGAAATGTCAGTCATAGTAATAGTCGTGATTTTTAAGTGTATTGATTCCCAATGAAGAAATCCTGTTTGTTTTGATCTCACATGTCAGGGAGGCCAAAGGTTGGGCTTGGGCATTTTAGAAAAGCAAATGGAGTCATTGTCCAAGATCAGTACCTCAGAGGGTACCTCTGTAGAAGGAAGGTAGGTCAACTAATCTGGACACAAAAATACAATTTAATTAAACAACTGAGAACATGTTAAAGTTAACTAAATGATGACCAATAGGTATAGAAAGCCCAAAGTAGTATTAAAAAAAAAAAGTGTAATAAAATAAAATCACAAACCAATAAAATCAATACATCCATCTGAATCTGGTCTTTAGCAGGTCTTAAAATAGTTTAAGTGCAACCTCAGATAAACAGCAATACATGTCATTATTTATTTAATTAACTACACCCTTATTCATTAAGAAGGTGAGTAGCTGGTGATCAAATGCACTGATTACTGATTACCAGCACACCCTGTGTAAAAGCAGAAGATTTGACGATTTGCTGTACAGAAATGTTTCAGCATGCTTTAACACAATACCAACGAGAACTAAAAAAATCTGTAATGATGTATAAGGTTACAAGGCCGTTTCTAAACAATTTGAAGTCGTCATACTACAATGAGAAAGAGGGAAAACATTCAAGATGGCTGCCACTTTTGAAGTTAAAATAGTGAAAATGTTTGAAGACAAACAAGTTTAGCCAACGTTAGCTAACAAATTGTTAGCTAAACAGCCGTTAAACAGTTTGCTATCCCCAATGTTTAGTGACATTAAATGGATATGTAGAAGTGGATACATGCTTAAATTGTAATCTGATAGTTATAGATGCATGGAAACAGTTAGCTAACCAAAACTGGTACATTTTTAAGCTAAATGTAATCGCAAATCTTAACTATTAGGCTGAAATTAGGCCAGATCCGAACATATCTGAACACCAGAGGTGCTGTTTTTGACAAGGTTCTTGAGTGGACTGAACTGCGGGACTACGTCATATTTTATCAAGGTGGTGTTGAACCGTGGCCTGCTCCTAGCTAACAGCCATTTTAATGAAAAAACTGTCTTTGAGTTCTCATACAGGTAAAACCTGCTTTGCTATGAGTGCGCTTCCTGCAACTACAGTATTTTGTGTGTAGTGTAATAAACAATAGATAGACCTTACAAACATCAAAAGTATTTTAATACTGAAAAGCTCCTACTGACACTCACTTTGTTGTGTTTCTATTTTGTCATAATGACAGACATACCTTTTTCAAACAGCTGAAAGCAGAAAAATCACAGGTGCCTTAAGAATATGACAAAGTTGATTTGAAAGTTTTATGGAAAATCTTAACTTACAGTGTTAAAAACAAACAAAATGTGCGGGATCACAACCCTTTGAATTCTTAGAAATGCAATTTCTATTTTGGCGTAGTCATTTAAATCTATTCAAACACAGCAAAGAAAGAATATTAAAGATAAATAAGTGTATTTATTTTACTTTATTATATCTTATTGTGATGAAGGATGTGTGTGGGAGGATGTACACTGCCTATCTTTAAATTTAAAAATCTGTGTGCTTTGTCTGCTGAAGGCTTCATATATGGCAACGTCTTATAACTCTGTGCCCCAGGCAGTGTGTACATACACAGACACATTATTTATCTATATCCATGCTTCACACATGGTTTTATATATGGCTTTCATGTATTTCTTGGTAATCACTTTGGCCCTGCAACACACACACACACACACACACACACACACACACACACACACACACACACACAAAGCCCGCCTGGTCACGTTGGATATACACACAGTGTTGTGATTTACAGATGATCATAACATGGCAGTATAGAGGACTTAGTTATTCGTATTTGTCATGAGTATCTGTGTGTGTTTGTTATGGAAATGAGACCGAGGGGTCACATTATTCAGCAGTAGTTGACATGCAGCCTCCCCAGGTCCATATCAATATCCCCCCACGGACGCAGCAGGAAAAATAAGGCAATTTGTTTCCTAGAATATTAATGACAGTCAGGAAGGACCGAGAGAAACTGATGTTAAGTAAACGCTCTCTGAACCATACAAGGTGTTGTTCTTCATCCTGGGGCAGAGAGGCCTCCAAGGGGAAGATGTTGGTATTGTAATTGAAGGACTGAATTTCAAATTGCTGTGCTTTGGAAAACTGAGCTTTTCCCAGGTTTATTTAAGTAGCATCCAACAATATTCATCTTTTCTATTCTACACCGTTTAAGGCCTGGATTACCCAAACAAAAAAACCCCACACACACAAATCCCACTGTGCTGAAATCAGGTTTTGTGCCACAGATGTTCACAGCTGTCCAAATGCAGTGGTGGTAAATGCATTTAGTTTCTGAACATGTTTTAAAAATGCATCAGCAGTTTGCTCTCTTAGAAACACATTGTTGTTCCATTAATAACAGATAATCCACCGATTTAACCAGTTTCTGTGAAACTGGGCAAAGACTGAAATATCTCCGATGATCCATTTGAAACACATTCGTTGTCCGAAGAAGATGACTCATGACTGGAATTTGACACGTTACAATAAAGTGTTTGTAAACTGTTTAACACATGATACTAGTATGATTTATGAATGCTTTTTAACTCCCTAGTTTCTTATCTAGAAACATTGTCTGTCCAAAAATGTTAAAATCTATAAACCACCTTTAAATAGAAATGGTTTTATTTGTCACTCGTTGTGTAATAGGGGACAGTTGTTGCTATTGGATGATCCAGACTTTGTGGCGTATGTAACCCTCTTAAACATTTGCCACCCCATCTTACGCTGATATTCACTTCATTTGGTGATAATGTGGTTTTAGTTGGCGCACTTTTGTGTTGCTGATGGCTACTTTGTTACAGGGATGTCAGAAGAATTGACACTTTTAATGCCAAAATTCTAAAAATGAGATGTTACTTGTTTCTTTTTTCCTTTTTTTTTTTTTCCATTTAGTGCTGTAGGTACATACTGTAGGAAACTTATGTGATGAGACTGCAGTTGTTCCAGAGCTGACAGGGGCAACACCTACAAATGGCTATAAGCGCTACTGTACTTTTCACACAAAGGGAAGGAAAAACTTCCAATTTAGTGAAGCACCTAAAAGGCTAGCATCCAGATCTGAATGAATTATCCTTCTGATGTTACCCTAAAATTTCCATGACCATCTTGTTTGGGACAGCTGGTCTGAAATCAGTTTTATTACTTTAGCTAAAATGTTTTCTGTTATAGAAATGCTTAAGCTAAAGTCCCGTAACTAACATTATACCCTGTAGTAGGCTACTCAGCAGCCATCCTAATATTCAATTCAGTTTTATTCAACTAGTTCCAAGGTGCTTTATATTGTAGGGTTTTACCCTACAATGACACAGAGAAAATAAAGAAATCCACAACAATCATATGACAGTCCCGCTGAACAAGTGCAGTGGCAACAGTGGGAAGGAAAAACTCCCTTTTAACAGGCAGGAACCTACGGCAGATCCAACCAGTTGGGAAAATATTTCAGTTTCTGCCCTGTTGCTGCTTTTATTTGCCAAAATGACATTTTTATTAAACGTTTAGAAGGTTCTTAATAATGGATCTTTCATTACAATGGATGATGATTTTGATTTCATGTTGACCTTGGTATCAAGAATCGTGTAATTCTTTTGATCCTCGACTGCTAAATTTCTGGTATCAGCACATCCCTACAAATAGCAGAACCCCACTGAGATTTCCTGGTCTCTGCTCACTGTGTACTTGGATTGTAATCAGCATGTTTGTATTCGTAATGTGAACTTGTTAGCATGCTACTGTTAGCATTTAGGTCTACTGAGGTGCACTATATCTTTAAACACATCAAGCAAAGGTACATTTATCTTAATTTTACTTAGGTGGTAGGAAATGCTGCTGTTCCAGGGTAACCAGAACAGGCTTGGTGTAACTGGCTCTTTATTGTGTATCCCTAAAGTGTTTTTAGGTCTTCTTGGGGTGGTCTGTTCTGCTCTGAATTCAAACTGTAGCTTGTCAGCAAATGACTTGACTTTCACCTTCGTCAGCACCCAACAACCATCACCTATAATGGCACCATGTTGGGATACGGCACCCTTTATGGACTTGTTCTAATTAGCTGTTAATTACATTTTTTATACATAGAACCAGTTTGTTTAGGAAAACTTTTTCTTTTTATATGTAAGAAGTTTTTTCTTAACTTAATAGGATTTTTCCTGCATGCAATGCAAAGGCATCTTGAGCAGATGCTACTTGATTGGATTGGGTCAAGTTAAAGGTTACGGCTTAGCGCCGAGCATCTCGTGATCAATGGAAAGTCATCGCCGAGACTGAAAAACAGTACTTCATTTTGTTGATACTTTGTGTTTGATTGAGTGATGAGCGGAAGCAGCGGGGCGGCCTTCATCAGCATCACTCCCCTGCCTGTGTCAGCCATAAAAAATTAACTCCTGAAAAGCAAATCATCATCATCCCTCCATACATTAAAAGAAGTTGTTCTTCAAAACAAATAAATCGTTCTCGAGGGGAGCTCATCATCACTGTGTGTGTGTGTGTGTGTGTGTGTGTGTGTGTGTGTGTGTGTGTGTGTGTGCGCGTCACGTTATGCTCGGAGACTTCTTCTTTGATTGATGCTGTCAACGAGTTTGGAGAAAGAGACGGAGGCTCGGGAGAGTTGGAGATAAGCAGAGAAAGAGGAAGGAAGATAAAGAAGAGAGAAGGAGCTCGCGAAGCATCCATCAGCCAGCGCAATCAGATTGCTTTCCTGGCGATCTGTCTTTTCTTTTCCCTTCTTTGCATCTGCCAGCCGCTCAATCCCTCATCTCGCAGCTCACGCCAACGCTCATACGTATGCGCGCATGAATACAGTTGACGAATCTCCTTTGCATGGCGTTGGCCAGGTGTCATGAGGATATTGAATCACGGGAGGTTGAGGTGAGAGGCGGCGTCACAGTGTGATGGATGATGCATATCTCTCCGCCTACTCCGTGCGCATTGTTTATACACACACACACACACACACACACACACACACACACACACACACACACACACACACACACAGGGTCTGTTTGGTTATTGTTGTTGTTAATTGACGCCCTAAACTCGTCTTGTTTTTTTTCCTTCCCTCGTTCCATCGCGGTTATTGCTTTTCATTAAGTGGTCATTTCCCTTCGCCGCCGCCATCTAATGAGAGCGTCACGCCGCCACGCGCCCATTTATCAAACCAATCCGTGCAATAGCACAGATCGCAGCGGGCACACACAAACACGCGCTCGCTCCCCTATCTGCCATCATGTCCCTGTCTCAATTAGGATTGTTTGTCATTCTCCTGCCCTCCATCCCCTGTTCATTTGGCCGCCCCCGTCTCTTCCCGTTGTCTCATTGTGTCAGCCGTGTCATTGTGTTTGACAGCTTCTCATTCTCACGTCAGATCTCATTTGAGCGCTAATTTCATACGTGCACACCTCGCCCCGGGCCTCGCCGTGTGTCACGTCCCCCGAACTGGACGAAATGGCCGGTCAGAGTTTTTCTCCTTTGTTCACGAAATACAGAAGTCATCGTGTCGCTGCGGAGGCACCAGCCGGTGTGTTATGCACTGTAAGGGGTTCGAGAGTGAATGAGCTGTGAATCCAGCTCTGTTTGCTTTCCTCAGACACACACACACAGTCACACACGCATCTGCATACTTGGCAGAACGAAGCAGGTTGCATCCCCACTGCCGGCAAGATAAATCACATAAAAGCCTTCCTGTGATCACGGCACAGTGGAGATGCTATATAACCTGGCTGTGTGTTTCCAGCTTGTTCATATGCCAGGACTCATATTGTTTATCCTGTCACGCTTGTCTCAAGAAAAGCTTGTTTGTTTCAGATTTGTGTACATATCATGTTTAATATTTTCGAACATTTAGGATGCAGTTTTAACTTTTTTGTTTGTCTTCCAGCTGGTGGCAGTGTTTAACAAACCCCAGCATGTGAGGACGGAGAGCCCCCGAGAGAGCATGTCTAACAGCTCGTCCAGTGCTGCCCCGAGTCCAGAGCCCTTCACCTACTACCCCCACCTGCAGTACCAGGATGAAGACAGAGGAGAGATCGAAATCAACGAGGCCGTCCTCAAAGCCAGTACGTCCCTACCTGCTGTGTAACTTTTTCGTGTGCACGTGTTAATTATGCAAGTTGAGCCTCAACTCGTGAAAATACACTTTTCCTGACACAGATGTAAGAGAAGAGTCTGCAAAAATCTCTTAAACACCTGAACAACCGAGGCTATACTCAATCAACACATTTTTTTGTGCATGTGAGAAGGGGTATCATGGTGATACAGCTGTGTATGTGTGTGTAGGTGTGTGACTGCATGTGTGTGTGAGAGAGGGCGAGAGAATCAGAAAGTGCATTTCTGGAACAGATGCAAGCCGAACACAGAAACTTTTTGCCTGTAACTTGATGGCGTGTGAAAACAGATGCAGCGTTGACGCAACCTGCTCTCCTGGCATCCTCACTTAGCGTTCTTTACTTAGTCTGAGCAAAGTGTAAGAACGAGAACCAACTGAGAGCCACCGAGGCAGCAATTAATTTAGAAAAACAAAAAACAACTGCTGAGGATTGAGTTGCATTTTAATTTTAAAAAAACACAATTGGAAAATGCCCATTTACACATCAGCCCTGTTGTTTTTGACACTGAAATTACACTTTGGGATTGGGAGGTCTGTTAAGGTACTTGACTGATAAATGTTATATCATTTTCCTATCGTCCCCTGTTGATTTTGGATATTATTCTGCTTCTAAAATAAGTGAAGTGCTTTGGGGGAAAAAAATCCACATCTCACATTATTTAGTTTTGTATTCTGACCAAGTGAACCTGTTGCTGCTATAAGTTAGCCAAGCTATGGCAATGATACCAACTGACAAAGAAGATGTGAAGGTAAAGTCAAAATTAAGTCAATCCACAAGATGTCAAAGCTTGCAGTTCCTCTACTGGCCACTTGAGGCAGGCTCTAAAAGCGAGTCCATCCCTTCAGATTCATTACAAATAGGTTTAGCTTACCTAGTTTTCCCTTTGTGACACCTACACAAGGTTGGTTACTTACCTGATTAAACTTTATCAACTAGTGCATGCATAACAGAAGTTTTGGGTATATAAATGAGATGTTATTGTTGTGAAATAAAAATTATATGATGCTGTTATATGGTGTCTTAAGTACATAAATGCTAAAAACAACTCATCTTAGCAACTGCCTAGCAATAGGCTAGGCAACATAATAACAGCATATTATCTGATCTGGATAAGAACCTTCAGGGGCTTTCTTAGTGACAAGTAGTTTTAACTTTGTCTTAGTGCAACTAAACAGTGAACAAGACAATCCAAATGTATATTTAGATTACACTTTGTGTTGAGCCTGTTTTTTTTCCATCATTCATATTTAGTCCTGTTTAATATCATATTTAATTATGGATCCACCATGCTGATCAAGCTAACTTGGCAGTGCTAGGATTAGATGAGACTTCTCCAGCTGTACCCATGTGATCAAAGGTGGTCACATTTGGTTTAAAGAGGTAAAACATTAAGACAGTAGTCTACATACCAGTGCACAACTTCAGTATTATCTTTATATCCAGTCTGTCTTTTATACTTTTAATAACAACACTGTTTAGCATGTAGGTTGTTTGATACAAGCTGCTTCACCATGCCTTGTATATATAAGTAAGTGATGACAAATACATGTTAAAAATGAGAAAAGCTGATCAAAGTTGACAGCTGATTTAATTTTTAAAATATTCAAATAATCAGAATGGTGCGAGTAGGAGGATGTGTGGTTACCATAGTGTGAATAAAGCTACTAGAGAATTTTAAATATGCATTGCAAATATACATGCCAACCTGCTGCACAGCTTCTTTTATATTTATTAGTCTCTGTTTTTGGTTTAGCTTTAGTTTTTAGACAGACTGGTTTAGCTCTGTGTGCGAGCAGAGAAGTTTAAATTCCTGTGGCCTTGAGTCACTTGTAGGACTTTTCCTCTGATCTGTCCTGGTCTTGTTATGTACTCCTTCTGTAGGAAATCAGACGGTGGGAATGGCTATGAAAAATGAGTCTTACCAAGGCTGTTAGAAGCTCGGTGACTCGATCAAGGGGGATTGATGCTGTTTGGTGCCGCTCATTCCACAGTCAATCTGATGCACTCATCAGTTTAATATGGAGGATGACAGATTACTATGTTTGTGAAGTGGAGCTGATATAAAAAGTAAACGTCCTTGCAGTCAGAAAATAAAGTATAGAAGTTACTGGGTCTACAGAGGGGAAACGGCATAAGAAGAGTATTCAGTCAGAAGCCTGAGGGAGCCTCTGGTGAAATATCTGCTCTGTCTGGGCTGTAGGCTGCTCCGGCTATAGATACATTTTACTGTAAATAATCGGAGCAGAATTTTTCCCTCATTCTTTTCCATTCCTGGGCCTTGGATTGATTAATTTTTGAGTGCCAAGTGACCAAGTGAAAGATGAAAAGCAAGATAAAAGAGCCTTGATGTGATTTAATAAGGGTCTGTCTAATCACTGGGTCACCCTGCAACCCCTTTCATTCTCCTCCCTCCATCTGTTAACCGTAGAGGAACAGTGTGATACCCCCACGCATACAACTGGCCTTTGCTAGCCCTCTCTGTGTGCCCACTTTCACCCATGCCCCATCATCTGCCTTCTCGCCTCTCGACCCACTCATTTTTTCCCTTTTCTGCTATTCAGCTTCAACCACCTGCCATCTAGCTCCACAGCCGAGGCCCTAGACCTTGACCCCCCTCACCCCCAGGAAATCTTTTCTCTCACCCTCCCATCCAACCCCGCTTTCCCTGTGTCTGCATGGCTTCCAGCTCTAACTAGATTAGCACTGTAGCCTGTTAGCATGCCCAGGGTCCAGCCAAGCATGAATGGACTAATTCCAGCCAACCCCCCCTCTCCAAACCCGATATGCCTATTCCACCCTGTCTTTAACCCAGTGGGACCTCTTCCTGCTCCCACCCCGCAACCTGCTCTCCAGCCCTGCTGAACCTTGACTAACTTAGTTATGATGTGACCCTGTGACGCCCCTCATAGGGAGCCAGACGCAATAAAGGACACTTTTGTCATCCGGACATGCACGCGCGCACACAATGACACAAAAGAATCTGCATGCAAGTTAACCAACCAATCGCACCCAAAGCGCCCATATATCTACTGCCGGGAAAGTCTTACGGGAGTGTGTCTGTGTGTGTTTGCTGTCCTTCTTGCTGTAACGAGTTTGGTTGTTAACCGGGTGTTACATCATATCTTGCTCTGGAGTAACATCATGTCTGGAGACAAGGACAAAGCGATGGGTTGTAAACAGTCAGACCTGATAGAGGTTTAATTCACAGGATCGCATAGGCTCAGGTTATGCAGCCTATGAAATACATGCTTGCGCAGGTTGTTAAAATTAGCCCTAGGAATCGATTGACCCATTTCTCTTATTTAAACCAGAACACAGAGATATCATAGACATACTGCAGGAATCAATATGAAGAATAGCAAATGAAGTGTCAAAAGTAATGTTGTTAATTGATTGTGCATCAGTGCTTAAAGTGCAAGCAAAGATTCAGGGTGGTTTTTAATGCTGCAGATTTATCAAAAGATAAAGAAATATAGGAGTAGGAAAGCGAGCATTGGTCTACAGTAATCTCATAAAAATAGAGGAACAGTGATGGCAGAAAATCTTTTCTTCTTATATAAAATAATAGAAAAAATAGGACTTACAAAGCCCATGAAAACCACTTTTCAAATGCACAATGGCAATAAAAGGCTATTCTGTTCTATTCTATTCTACTTTATGAAATAAGTATTTGCTATTCTAATTGGAGCCTGACAGATTGATGGGGCTGATATATTGGTTGATATTAGCTATTTGCCAATATTTTGGTGCTGTCATTTCTAATGGCTAATATATTAATATATTATAGTATAAAAATTGTATTGCATTGATTCAAGATGGTTCGGTCTGACATCCTGATCAGTGCAAAGTAAACAGAGTGAATTGACACAGGCTATAAAATTCATATGAGAAATAATGTTAATACCCTGAAATGAGAGGTGGGTGGCTGACTTCCCCCAGTTGTTGGGTGTGATTTGGGTAATTGGCATTCAGTCTCAGTGATTGAAACTGATCATTCAATGAGTCTATGCTAGGCTTTTTCTAAGCCTTTACCCTCTTTTTTTTATTTTTTATTTTGGTAAAATAAATCAAGCGTAGAATCGTAGAAGAGCTTCATATGGTTCAGCAGTGGTTACAGATGGCAGGATGGTCCCTTGATGGCGAGACAGAGAAGGAGAGAGAGCAGTGGGTTCAGACATTAGCAGCACCGGAGCCAGCAGCTATGGTCTTCCATCGTGCTAATGTCTACTTCTGGAGGGGAAAGGCCCTCCACCTCGACAGTGCAAATGCGCTTTGAGAATTTGTTTTGCTCTCCATTTTTCTCTGGCTTGGGAACATTGAGCTGGTCCTGCCGTTCATGCCCTCTCCTCAGACCCTCCCTGATGGCTGTAAATGGCTTTAATTCCTAAACAAGTAATGCAATACTTTTATTAAACCCCTTGAGTTAAAGCTGAACATTGTGCTTTTCACTTCACTCGTTTGATTTAAATCCACTGTGGTTGTTTTTGTCTAAAGGCTTCGAGACCTCACTGTGTGTAAACACTTTAACTCGATTATCTTAGTCAAACTACAAGTGAGAACATTAGCTGATAGCGGTGTTCCTGTCTCATGTACCGACCTTTCATCTTTCTATTATCCAAGAATGTTCATAGTTAACTGATGTAGAGAGCCTCACAGCTGTGGGATAATAACATGTATCATGCAGGCTACAACACATCCTAAAGCATTTACCAACAAGTCATTGAAACGAGAGTTAGTAGGAAAATTAAGTTACCCCAAACCATGTGAATGCTTTAATCACAGAGTTACTTAAATCTTATTATTCACAATAATCTGATTATAAGAAAGCGTGTAATCGCGCTGAATGCTGGTGGACAGAACAAGAAGTAATTCAGTAATCAGTCAGGCATCAAAGTGTTTGTGTGTCAGGTTGGGCCAGTTGTTTGAACAGGGTGATTGGACTTCACGCTGCCCCAGTGGGGTGATTAGACCCGCATTGATCTGCTGCTACACTGACACACACGCGCACACACTTCTAGGAAAAGAGTCCTTATCGCATCATCCCATGAGCAGCCTGAGCTGGGCTGCTCTATCGATTGCCAGCAAAACAAGACCACACAGGCCTGTGGCATGAAAACACACACACTCACGGATATAAATGTGCACACGAGCAAAGCGCTGTCCATAATAATAAATGTCCGTATAGCAGACGCATGCTTGCACATACAAACACAACGGCAAACAAAGGCACACAGTCATAAACACAGTCAGTCAGAAACATGATGCATCCTTGTTTTCATCTTGCCCTGGAAGTGAACTAGCAGCATTGCAGAACTTTTAGAACTGAAAACAAGAGGAAATTCTTAAAATAAACCTCTGTGTTCCCAGAATTGCATAAGCAGCCTAGTTAGGCACAGAGCTGCAGATGGAGAGTCTGAGGCAGATAAACACAGAGCTGGCAGAGTTTACAAGTTTCTCTTCAGCTCTCTCCAGTTACACAAACCTCAATGGAAAGATAAAGGGAAGAACATAAGTTGGGTGCGTTTCAGCGCGCTACCGTTTTCTGGCCTTGAAGTGGGAGCTGAGATGAGTTTCATGGGTGGGATCTGTTTTGACGTTGGAGGTTACCTTGTGGTTGTGGGTGCACGGTCCTGTCGAATTAGCGAAGCTAAAATAAAACGTTCTATGTTTTTAGTTCTGCCACCTGGCTTCTCGAAATAGACTCCATACTAAATTCAGAAAATGTGTGTGTTCTTAAAATACATAAAAAATTCTGTTCACTTTGCCAAAAGGGCAAGAATGATACTCACTTCCTGTCCTGAGGGCACCATATGTCAGGCTGCTGTATTTAGACGTATTTTTAGTCTGTTTCCAAAGCCTCCTCAGTTTGTTTAAATATTATTTTTATAGCATATGCCAGGCCTGGGGTGCTTTTGCTTCACTCATGTATGGCACAAACGGAGATCTATGGTTAATTTATCTTGTTATACTTATGTCTTATACTGCTGTATATCGTCAGATGGCAAAAACTGGTTGTTTCTAAACACCTAAAAATGGAGCGACATAGACATGTAGCAATTATGTATACATTTTTAGATTTATTTGTATTCTTTGCAAGCTATATAGAAACCTGTTTAGTCTGAAATACAATATAAAGTGCTCTGTAAACCTACAGTTACCAGATGCCAACTATTAGCTATAACGCTAATAGCTTAAAAAGCTTTTCCTGCTTCAGTGCAGCTAGCTAACAATAAAGAACTGCTTACTGATTAAGAAACAGAGTGAAAGTGAACTGTATATACTTGTTAACATAAAATTCAGTGTTGGAGCCAGGATTGGTACAAAAGTGATCCCCTTAGACTGTTTTTTTTAGTTTTAGTTTTCTTTATTTTCCCCTGAGCTAGTTCTGTCACGAGTTAGCTAACATAAGCTAATGTGAGTCTGCTAGCAACAACCAACCCAGTGACATTGCATTCTTTACTGGCACAAGAGGGCACTACACACGCTCTCAAACCTTTAATTTCAAACACTTATTTATTAAATCCATTTTCACCGACAGTTTTCAAATCTATGACAGTTTTATAGAGCACGGTGTAAATTATGGTGTAAATTCTGGTGTAAATTACCTTCTATACATTTGATGCGTCATGTCGACCTTAAGGACTTCATTTCCAGTTCTTCACTCTGTATTTAGTGGTGACTCAAAGAAAAGTCTGTAATTTACACAAATGTTGGTGACCGTTAAGTTATGTGCCAAATCAAAATAATTTGGCTATAGAATCTTTATTTTAAAAGCACATAGATGTTAATAAATGCTCATCATAGATGTTAATAATCACTGTATATGTGATGATGTTCATACAAAACCCAGCCGCTAAGGAGGAGATGGGATATATACAGACATATATGC
The DNA here is from genome assembly GCF_963969265.1 of Rhamphochromis sp. 'chilingali'. Lineage (NCBI taxonomy): Eukaryota > Metazoa > Chordata > Actinopteri > Cichliformes > Cichlidae > Rhamphochromis > Rhamphochromis sp. 'chilingali'. The sequence continues at coordinate 7,527,233 of NC_137931.1, read as the reverse complement.
ATACATGCACTATAATCATTAAAGAGTTAATCAAAGTCTTCAAACAGTTTGGTCAGCTCCTACCTTTTGACTCGTTAATATGTATCTTAATAAATTATTCCTCAATTTGTGTAACCTAAATTATTCTAATGACTCAGTTTAGATGTGATTCTGATTTCAGGGTTTCCACTAATGTATTACAAGCCTGTCAGATCAAAGTTGGGCCTAGGGATTGGCGAATCTTCTTATGTAACATACATTTTATAACATGTTTCTAGATATAAGCTTCAAGTTAACTAATGAATGTTCTTAATGCATGGCCAATATTTTGTTTAAAGCAGGGATTGTTCAACACTGGTTTGTTTACATGCAGACTGCAATTGGCAATAGGAGCTCCAGATGTGCCTGTTCAGTTAGTGGAAGTTGAATGTGGTCATTGCTGCTGCTAAGTTGGGTATTTTTCAGTGTACTAGCTCAATATTAAAGACCCTATTAGCAGAACAGCCAGCTTTGATTAACAACTCCTCTGAGAGAGTCTTGTTTATGACCGTTCAAATAGTGACTGACCCGAGAGAGTCACAACTGTCACTCTCATCAATATTCCCGCCCCTTAGTGACACCGCTTGACCGTCCAGGGGTCACTGCAGGTCAGAGTTCAATGCTAATGAGCCTTAGGTTCCTTCACATTGCTGTGCCAAGCTCTGGGACTCTAAGTGCTTGGAGGATTGATAGAGGCAGATTTGACTCCAATAGATAAACGGAGGAGGATTTATGGGGCTGACCACTGGGCAGTGGAGCCTGACTGTGACCATGGAGCAGCCTTGGTCACTTTACAAAGTCGCATCATTGACATTGAAGCAAAGTATGTGTGTGGGAGGGGGAGGCTCTTGACTGAGGTTTCACAATGATGCACCTTACTTCTCAAGCTCATTTTAGAAAATCAATTATAGCCATTTGGAAAATGGGTTAATCACTCAGTGTGTCTAATCTCAGGATCCGTCTGTTATGAACATGATGTCATGTATTTTGGCACTTAAAGAACCTGTCTGTCTGTGCAGTTTGTTCCAGCGTTTTGCAGTTCATCATTCAGTAGGACTACATGTGAGTCATTACCTGCATTCACTTTCCATAAATCTAATGACAGGTTTTTACTGCATTCGATAAATGGCCCCTCTGAGCTTGGAGACCTTTACAAATGCATATGCTGATCTGGAAATGTTTAAACAGTAAACATGCCTTCTGTGGTTAAATGGAAGGAACAGGGATGCACTAATCAATGCTCGTATAAAATGTAGCAAATAAATATAGCTGTGTACGTTTTTAGAATTTATATTAGTAAGATAATGCATACAAATGGAGCAAGATAAATAAAAATGCTTTAGTTGTTCATCGAATTTATTTGCATCTAATTTAGACCAAAATACCCCAAAGGTGGAACTGAAACTCAATTTTTGAGGCTGTATCAGTTATAAGTGGGGTCTCTGTCTGCGAGTTAAATTAGCTCATATGTCAGTGAAAACATGGCACTTTCATGTTGTATTCACTTTCCTAAAAGCAATGTAGTACTATATTCGTTTGTCCCTTTTATAAGTCTAAACTGACTTGGCAAACTTGTTGCTTTTTGATGTTAAGAACCGTAGGTCTCAGTCATACAGGCCTAGAGATGGATCAGTGGATCAGTCGGAGGAAGGGAAAATTGTTGATTCTTCAACGTGTTGGCAAGTGGTTGCTTGAGATTTCTGGCTTTTGCAATGTGAAATAAATTGCAAAGATAGTGCAAGGCTGAAAACCTAATTGTGATTGGTTTGGTTGCGAACAGATTGCTGCAGTTGCCTGCAGTTTGCATGGAAGATGCCAACTTGTTTGCAAACACTTGCCAACTACTTACTAAACAGATTTTCCCTGCACCATCATATGCATCTTTGCCACCAACCGTGAGTGACTTCCAGAAACCATTTGCCAACTGGTCAGAGACTTGTGGTTGTCAGGGTATCGTTGACCAGTTTCTAGGCCACTGAACTGCTTTTGAGGTCATTGTATATTCATCCCACGCAGTGAATGTAACTGTAGCAGCCATTGCATTAGTGCTGTGTGCGTCATACTTGTCTCTGTGTCTTTACAGCTCAACCTCCACCTCTTAAGTTTACAAGGAACTTCCATTCATTTCTGATTTATTCCTCCTGACCCCTCTCCATGTTTTCTTATCTTCACAAAGCTGGTGCTGATTTTTGGTTCCTGTTGAAACTTCTCAACCTGCACTATTGACATTTCTTCCCCTCATTACCTCCATCAGACAGATTTATGTCTGAGATGCACAGAGTTGCACGTTTGCAGAGAGTTGCTGTTTCTAAAATTCACTTTGTGTTCAGTTTGAATACACTTTCACTAAAGGAGTTGTTTTTTTTTTTTCTTAAATGATGAGAAGTTTGTGCAGATAGCGTGACCCAGTTTAGACGCACACAAAATTAACAAATAGCAAGAAACAGACAAATAAAGAGAAGCGTTGATGCCGTTTGATGCGAGCTCCGAGAGATAGCGTTTTTTTTTCCCTCTGGATGTTTCTCTGTTAAATCAAAGCACATTTCATTATCGCAAATCATTCGGTTTCCTGTGTAGTTTAAACATTTCTACACAAAGTCTGCTTTTTGAAATTGGACCACATACATTCTGCTTTTTCCTCAACAAAGCAGGAAAAAAAGAAACTGAATGTAAGAGGGAAAAACAGGAAAACTTGAGTGCTAATTAAAAGAAACCAACATTTTTGAAGCTTTTCCTACTTTTCGTTCGGAACGTCTTGCTTAAATCCCATCACGTCGGTGGTAGCGAGTCAGCGTTGAGTCTTTTTTTGACATTCAGCGTTAGCAGAGGTAGAAGGAATGTGTCAGACAGAGAGTCAGCAGAGAATAGCTGATAGTTTAGGATAAGTAATAAAAATGAATTAATAAAGATGAACACAAACTCAGATTATTGAACGTGTGGATGAGTGTGTTTGAGCCTGAAAGAATATTTGTTTATGTGTCTAGGACAATTGGAGTGATCGTTTTTCATCTGTCCACACACACACACACACACACACACACACACACACACACACACACACACACACACACACCCCGACCTCTGCCAGTTCCTTCTTTCCTTCTCTATTCTGACCACGTTAGACCAGGACCCTGTCGTTGACCCTCCAAAGAGAGATTGATTACATGAAAGGAGAGAATTTTGTTTGCCTTCCCTCTCCAGGTTTTCACCCTGCTCTTTCTCTGTCACCATCTCTTGGCTCTCTCCTCAGCTTTTCCCCCCCTTCTTTCTGTTTACTTCACACTCTGCCTTTTTATTTTCCCCTTGACTTTATTTTCTCCTCTGTCGAGTTGCATCTGGAAACACTCCACCGTGGGTTTTACCTCCACAAATACCCGTCTGCTCCCTTTGGGGTGGATTTTAAATGCAAGAGGCAGCACAAAAGTCCAAATTAGTTTCTTTCGAATTATTTTATTGTGGAATCAGACCCACTGTTGTTTCCCTCTCCCTTTCTCTGGGCTGAGGGGTTGCGGCGAGTGTGCGCATGGGAGTGTTGAGGCAACAGCTGGTCATATGTAAATGCTCTCTGCGGGTGGGTGTGAGGCTTGGGCATCTTGCTGGGGTGGCTGCGTGTCCACCCTCAGGGTCTATGAGTCATTCTAAAATAAATGGGAACCCTTGAAAAGAGATCAGTGTTTTTTTTGTCTGGTCGTGTTTTCCAAACACTTTGTCTTTCTCATCATTTCCTGTGTCGTTTCTCTTCGCATATACATTAGCCGTGCTCAATCAGGAGTCATTTTCTCTTTGTTTTCTTTCAAAATATCTTCTTTGGGTGTCACGAGATGCTTTCAAATGAATTTTTATTCATTTCGGTCGTGCCAGCGCCTCAGGGGCCTGTCTAACCATCACAGTTTTTCTGTCTAGAAACGATGGAGGCCAAATGTTTAGCGAGGTAGACAAAAGCCAACTCTGTTTCCATTTTCTTTTCCTCCTCTGCTCTTCTGATTTCATCTCTTCTCATCACCCACAGTGGGTTTGGAGTTGAGAGAGCTAATATAATATTGATTCTTTTCAACAGCGTACCACACGAAAGACAAACACAGATGGAGCCGACGGCATCCTCTCATTATCTTTGTCTCTAACGCCCATGTCTCTCATCACAGATACACCTCTATTGGTGAGGAGCAGCAGCGACTCTGCATTGGCCCCGCCCCTTGAGACGACAGCCACACCTCCACCTGATAAGCAAAGCAACGGATCTCTTGAACCGGTGAGTTACACAGGAAATAACTTCAAAATTAGATTTTTTTTGTTTCTCAGTGAAACTGATGTGTGCCGTTACCTTTGGCCAACTAAACGTGATGAGAAAATAGGCTGTTAGATATTCCGATTATTTATATTAGGTATTCTTGTCTTCCTCATTTCATTGCTTTCTAAAAGGAGCAATAAAAGAGCTCCATCAGAAATTCAATGTTCACTCTCCATTGATTAAACTCCTGCAGGGTAAAACTAGTTTTTCAGTGAAAGCAAGAGAACAGTAAATAAATATGAGAGATGAACATATTGTATTTCCAGTTGCATATTTGGTCTCTGCCTTTCACTCACTGAAGACAAATGAAGAAACCTCTTGAATATCCCTCTTGTGGTCCAGCTTTCTGCCCCAGGCATTACTTTGAAAGGATCGGCTTTTCAAGCGCTCGGCCTCTTTTCGAAACGGGCCGCCATTAAGGCCGACTTTTTTGTCCTCCGTGGGTTATTGAATGTGCGTGGAGGACTAGATCGAGGTGAGGTCACGCTTGTATGTGTGTGTCAGGAAAACTCAGGTAGCGAGAGGGAGGGAGGAGAAGGAGCCCTGCTGTTTACTCCTGCTGTGTTCAACTCAGCGGTGACTAAGCAGAACACAGGCATCAGTGGGCATCGTGTAAACACAATGACAGAGCCCGTATTTTCTGTCCAAGAAATGTCGGGCCTCGTGTGCTTCAAACAGCACGCCTGGACCAAAATGAACAGGCTCATTATAGATGATTTAAAGTGTCCTTAGAACTGTTTACATAAATCCACATCTCTTTGCTGCATGACAGATGAATCCCTGCTTTCGACTGCTGCAGTCTTATTTAAACCCAGACAAAAACAAGGCCTGTAAAGATGTTGTTTTTAAAATGTGACTCTTTTTAACAGTGTTTCTTTATGTTGCTTTGTCATTTAAAGCCACACCAGTGGCTTGGCTCTATGGACAGCAATGGCTGTAGGCTCTTTTCCTACCAGGAAGTCACATTTTGCCTTTTTGTAAGAAGCTGCAACCTTACAGAGAGGGTCTTTTTTTTTTTTTTTGTTGGGTATGCAGTAATATCAGATACAGGAAGAAAACAGTCTGGTCTGACAGAGCATATAAGTGTGCATGGAGTCCTGTGAGTGAGTTTTTACTGTGTACTCCCTTAAAACATAAGTACACTCTTACCGCTTCCATAGGAATTAATAGGTTACGTAATCAAATGATCATCAGCCAGTGTGAACACCTCTATAAAATAAAAGTTTTGGTAGTTAGTTGGTTGTGAGAATTCAGATGGGTGTTAACATAGTGCCACAATCTCCTAACAGCAATTTCACACCAAGGTCAGACGGTGCAATGCTCAGAGCCATTACAAAAAACCTGAGACCAAACCACATGACTTCTGAAACAATGTTCTTTGTCCAGATGAGACCGAATTTGAGATGCTTGGGTATAATGAGCAAGACCACGTTTGTCCAGAAGTAAAAAAAACAAACAAACACTACTAATCAGCACAAATGCTTCATACCAACTGTAAAGCACGGTGGTGGATGAGTCATGATTTGAGCTTGCTTTGAGGGCTTTGCAGCCACAGGACGAGGGCACTATGAACTCCTTTTGTATACCAAAATATTCTAGAATGGATATTAAATGTGAGGCCATCTTCGACCAAAACAGGCACAGCTTGTTGACATCATCAACATGCGCTATCGCGATAGAGCGGTACAGTCAAAATCTCTATCGTTGGCTAAATTTATATAGTTTCTATCGTATATCGTTTATATCGCCCACCCCTAATGTCATGTATCCCTTTGTGCATTCTCCTCCCAGGAAGCACCCTCACCTCAGTATTTTCCATAGTGAGAACATAGTGAGTCTGATGTGGAGCTTTGGTGCTATTGTGAGAAAGGGTGACTGCAAACAGTGTCCCCACATGAACTGCCCAACTTGTCTTTTGTTTATGTGTACAAATAAGACGCTTAAGAGTAGTTGTGCTCCTGACTTTGAGGATTTTCTGGCCTGTTTTTCCAGTGCCACCATGGATTTGAGTGATTCAGAGTGAGATGACCTTTTGAATGGATTGCTATGGGACCTGCTGCAGACAGTGATGCTCCCTTATGAATGAGCTGTAATAAACTGTTATCTGACAGAATACCAGCAAAACTTTCACATTACCGTTGGCTATACTTTGTGCTTAGCAATATTGGTCAAATACTCTCAACTAAGATGACAATTACAAGATAAACTTTTACTCAGTATCAGTGGATCTAAGAACAGTCTGACAGAGATGTGACCTCTAGCTCTTGAATTAATTTCCAACATAAACCACTTTTCTTGACCGAGATTGAGTGAATTTGATTATTAAAGATATCCAGCTCCAGAGAAAGGTGTTGGAAAAGGCAGCTTTTGTTGTTGTTTTTTATAACCCATGACTCACATTTAAGTAATCATCATCTGTATCATCTTTAAGCACTTGGCCTTGAGACTGTTGGTTTAATTTTTTTGACTTACTTTGTAGGATGTTTAAGAGTAGAGGCAGAGCCTTCAGCTTTCAGGCCTCTCTTCTGTGTAACTAGTTTCCAGTTTGGATTTGGGAGACAGACACTACTCTAGTCTCTACTTTAAAGATTTGTCTTAAAGTTTTTTTTCACCTGGATCAAGTGACCCTGAATCCTCCCTTAGTTACGCTGCAACAGGCCTATGCTGCTGGCAGCTTCCCAGGATGCACCAAGTTCTTTCTTCTCACTAGAGACGGACCGATCCGATATTAAGTATCGGTATCGGTCCGATACTGTACTAAATTACTGGATCGGATATCGGAGAAAAATAAAAAATGTAATCCGATCCATTAAATATCACGAAAGCACCTCACAAAACTTGCAACACGCCGTAACTCACCTCAGAACGTTAGCACGTCGGAGCAGTATGCATCACGTGATAGAGCGGCTGTGGCATGCGGGACCTGTCGGTGGTCTGGATAGCATGTGGAGCTTCGCTAGCAACCTGGCATTTCATCTCCGACAAAGTTATCCCGAGAGAAGTAAAGCAAGTGTGTAAGTCCATCTCTGAATGTTTGTAAAGCATTCCTGCGTTAAGCTTAACAAGCGACTGCCTCTTCTTGCTGCTACTTCGATCATGAAACTGCTTAACGATCAGCTGATTGGCTTTTCTGTCGCGAGTCCGTGTCTCTAGTTTGCTTTTGGCCCACTTTGCACCAGAAAGAGGAAACCAGCGGCTGAACAACAGCAGCACGTTTAAGCTTGATAAGCTGTTGTTAGAATTTATTTAATATTACTTTCTACTCCAGGATCTTTTTCTAGCTGACGGCTGGTAACTGTGCAGGGGCGGATCTAGCAAAGTTTAGCCAGGGGGGCCGATAGGGCATTAACAGGGAAAAGGGGGCACAAAGACATACTTTTCTTTCTTATTCTCATTTAAAATGTCTAGCTTTAATAAATAATTATCTGACACCCAAAGTTTTAATTTGATGCAAAATGAATAGAAGTCCATTACTGTATTACTTACTAGGATATATCTATCTATCTAATCTATCTTATCTATCTAATCTATCTATCTAATCTAATCTATAGTACTTTTTCCTTTGGGAAGGTACCATCTGTGCAGTCTGCAATTTTGTTGAAGAAAGATGTTGAATCTATTTAATATTTCTTGAAAAATAATTGATTTCTGTGCATTTTTTTTTTCACACTGCATCAAATTAAGGTTGATTACGTCGATTAAGCATCATGAGGTGGCGCGTGAGGGGTGGTTCCCTATTTTTTATTTATTTATTTTTGTTGTTGCTGGGAGTTGGAACCCTATTAGTTAGGTTGCTTAATATTTATGCTAAGTACTCTTTAAAATACCAGAATAGGGAGGATGGTGTAGGTTTAAGTTTATTAGATTGATCAGTATTGCTGAACTATGAAATATTTTTTTTGCATACAGGTATAACAGAATAGCTTTAGTGTAGTTGTTGCTTTAAACTTGAGTATGAACTTATACAAAATGCAGCAAGATATTTAAAAAACAGTTTTGTTGATTAAAAAACACTATATCGGATTCATATCGGTATCGGCAGATATCCAAATTTATGATATCGGTATCGGTATCGGACATAAAAAAGTGGTATCGTGCCATCTCTACTTCTCACTAGCCTTTTTTTACTTGCCGTGTTTATAAATTGAATTGAAGTCAAATTGACTTGAGTTAAGCATTGAATGGTGCTCTCCCTTTCTGATCCACGTGAACTTACTAAGATCAGAAAACAGTTTTTTTTTCAGCTGCTCACACCCGGGAGCTTCAAGATTTTTATTTGTGCTCTTGAGTGCGTTACCGTGAACCTTAACTCCTGCTTATTCACTCATGTGTTTCTTTAGCTGTTAAAAGATTTGCAGGGTAAGAATCAGGGATTAGTCTTAAAGTAATTAATGATTGCTCACGGCTGCAGTAATCAGTAATCTGATCAAGACCTGCGATCCAGCCTGTGGAATTTATGTATGATGTAGGCGACGTGTGGAGGAGGAAAGGGAGCCTTAGTGTCGTGTGTGTGTGTTTGTGTGAAAGCTTGTGAGGCCGTCACAGCTCTTGGGCATATTGAGTCCTCGGCCTGATGGACTCCTTAGATCAATACGCTATCACTTCATCCTCCCTCATCCACTGTACCAACTCCTCTGGAAACCCCCTTACTCTCATCCACACACTCACTCACTCAAATCAACACACACTTAAATCAACACACATACACACTTTTGTCCCTTTCTGTCTTGAAGTAGGTATTGAAAGCTAGATAAAGTCTAATTCAGCCTGATAAGGTGATAAATATGCATCCTGCCCCTTTAATTGATTTCACTGCCTGCTATGGTGAAAGCTAAGGTTGTTCCACTTCTCTCTCTTTGACTCGCATGCAGCACACACCTCTCTTAGCCTTTCCCTTTATATCTGAAGAGCTAATGAAACTTGCAAAAGGCTGAACAGTGCTAAACATGCAGTCGGCCCTTTAATTGATCCAGACTTCCTGCTATGTTCGTAGCTAATAAATGAGACATTTAATGCTACCCCGCTAACTGCAGGAGCTGTTGCTTTTTCTCTTGCTCCTCTCACCTTTTGCACTCTCCCTTCTTATAATGCTTGGATAATATTTCTTCATTCACTTTTTCTCTCTCACGTTTTTGTCTCATTATTAATATGTCGAGGTGTAGCAGTGCAGTTGAACAGTCATTCGTACTTTATCGTGTTCATCTGGTGTTGACGTTTCCAAAGCTTCAGCATTTAGCGGTGCATTTGTGTGTTTTTTTTTTTAAAGACAATGTGTGAGAAAGCGCACAAGCAACGGCAGTCAGTTGATGTGATGGATATGACGAGGGTCAGGGGGCACCGGCGAGCACATCGAAACTGTGATCCCACGGTTACACATTCCCCTACACGTGCACGCACGCTATTTCTCAAACTAGGCTGCTACAGGAAATACACGGAAGAGGCACACACACCTCATTACTCATCTGTCTGACAACAACAGCTCACACACACAAATATCTCATCTCTCATATGTCTGCGCACCGCCCTGTCACTCACAGCGTCGACTCTGCCTCCAAACAGAAACGTGTTTGGCGCCGTGCGGCACAATAACAGAGAAGACAACCTGTTAGTCGTGCTTAGGCAGCTTTTCAGACAGGTTTCGCAAATTATTTGAGCGTTCGTCCTGGCACCACAAAGCCTGCCACATTTTAATCACTCAGAGAGGAAACTAGATTACATAATGATTTCTTAAAGAAAAACAAGTGTCAAAACTGCACTTGAAGCATCTGAAACATTTAAAGTTTTGATTTTCATCAGGTTTTAAAAAAAATTATATATTCATATGGGATACCCAGACAATAGCAGCTGAAGAGACGGTGCTGAAAGGAGCTTACGTGATAGCACAAAGAGTAAGCACAAGCTGAAGCGTTGGAAGTATCACTTTAACCATAAGTGATAAAAGGCGCTGTCCGTTTTTAAGCTAAGACAGAAGCTGAAGTGTCAATCGGATGTGTAAGCTCAGAGGGGGTTTAGATGTTATCAGAGCTAAACAATACTTGAGTTTTAATGCTCATTATCTTATGCTTGTGGAAAAGGACTGTGGCTTCATATAATATTCTTTTAAAAATAGTGAAAGAAGCTGAATATGAACTTTAATCAGTCAGAAGTAAACAAAGTGTTTGCTGATGGGACATTATTGTACACTGGTGTAAAAAAGGTAAAGATAAGTGTTAAAATAACGAATAGTGCTGATCACACTAAAGTCATCAGTGTGAGGTGCAATGAAAATCTTTTACAACTCAAAAACCTGATTTTAAAATGAGCTCCCCTTCATGGGTGTCTCCTAATGCGCCGCTGGATCTCTTTCAGTGTTGTTGCTTATGTTTCATTTGCATATTAAAAGGATGAAAGTGGTGCACATGGTGCGGGAAGATTATGTTATGCTACAGTCACGCATGGGGAAAACAGTGGTTAAAGACTGCAACACAACCAAACTTACTGTGACTGTTTACAATAATTGCTTCACTCATGGGGACCAGGACTGCAACCACTTGCAGTTAGTTGCCGTCTTCAAAGTGACTTTGGTGTCAATATGACAGTAAAAGATGCAAAATGATGCAGTTGGTTTGCTGTTAGTGATCATCAGTTTGAGCTGGGAATTGTGTTCGTGGTGAATTGGGGAAATTTCCCAAATCTGTTGCCTTCTACATACAAACAAGTTCACCTAAAGCAGGAATCCAAATTAACTCCTTTTATTCAGAATCCAGCATAACTTCATAGATTTAAAAATTCAGAATATCCTCCACACATAGTGACATAATTACTGCAGGACAGAAATTTAACTGAAAAACGACATAGGTACTCAGCAACCTTGCTTTTATACAGGCATACAACCAAGTCAAGTCCCTTACTGCAAAGAGATGTGCTGCACATGGGTTATAGTCAACACCACAGACTGACTCAGATTGATTGCAACATACTGGCATGTCTGTGTCTGTGGTTATAAATGTGCAGACCTTTGCCAGTCTGTCTCTGATTGCAGAGCCAGAACACGGTCCCGTGAGGCCCCTTGTTCAATTTTGTGATTGTGGTCACTTAGAATTTGAATGTTTCACATGCTCAAATTCAGGGCAACCAGTTAATCATTGCAACTATTTGCAGTCCAATAACTGAGCAACCATCACGTTATTCTTGTCGCAAGGAGGTTGTGCGTGCCCATGAGCATAATGGCAGGCGCACGTACCACAGTTCAGATAGTTTCTGCCTAACGTCTTCCCTGAGATGCCTTGATAATTTGGAGTAGGGCGGCTCAGGAGGTAGAGCGGGTCATTTTCCAATTGGAATTTTGGTGGTTTGATCCCTGGCTACTCCAATCTGCTTCTCAGAGTACCTTTGGGCAAGATACTGAACTCAGAGTTGGCCATTATGCATCCAGCAGTGTGAGTAAATGTCCCATTTAACTAATTCAAGGTTCATATACTACAAACCTTAGCATACACACCTCCTGATCTGATGCATCATCTTTGAACTTGAAAAAGTCCAGTTTGTTCTGAGTCATACTGGGAGACCTAGCTCCCATAATGATCCTCCATGTGAAAACTAGATCGTTTTTGTCTCAGGACAAATCTGTAAGTTACAGAAAGTGCATACAGTCGGTCCGAAGGGGACTTTCAGGGAGCGATGTTAAAATGGCAACTGCACTGGGATCAGTCCAGACATGCACAAGGAGACGACCTTATAGCCCAGTAGCACATGGGTTAGTATGGGTATCCGTTACATAAGTACACTAATATAACAAACATCTCATCTCTAAAAGTTTTACTATTGCAAACCCAAACACTGCAGCCTTTTCACTCTCCTTAGAGAGGCTGGAATGACACTAATGTTCCTCTTAAGTGTGCTGAGATATAAACACCGAGAGGGGCAAGCTGATTGGCTGAGCACAGCAGGGATTCTGCTGTTTTTACAACCACTTAAACCTGAGTGCTCCCAATCAGAGATTGGCGCGATCCCTTAATGTTAAAGCATTAAATATATGCAGGTTTATGTGTGTGTTTATGTACCCTTCCATCTCCTATCTTATATAACGTATGTAATTTTAGAAGAGACGCAGGCACACGGGGAGGATTTTATGCTACTGTACCTAATGTGTGCGTGGTGCTGCAGTTCCTTTTTATGGTACAGTTCCTTTAAAACGGGATGTACAGCTAAGCGCGCATGTTCACGTTACACGTGTTCACCTGCACTCCTGCCAGCCTCGCATTCCCAAGGGCTCCATTCCTCACTCTGTGATGAGGATGTACCAAAGATGGAGAAGCATGTGTTGCGTGTGCGTTAGCTAATGGCATTGCGGGAAGATGCACAGCAACAATGGAGCCTCCAGCTCATCTTTTCTGCCCCCGCACACATGTGCTCCATTGTAGGTGGGGGGTAATCTCACATAGCCCAGATAAGTGGGTCACTATTTGTGCAGGCAGCATATGTGTTTGTATTCATAAACACATCATGTTTTTTTCCACGTTTGCAGCTCTGCAGAGACGGTATGTGTAGGTAATATCTGCAGGAAGCGCGTGCGCGCGTGAGATGTAAAGCATATATTTATTCTGTACTGTGACAGAGGGTCCATAGGGGAGTTGGGTGTGGTGGTGGGGTTGCTAAGTAGTGGGCTGGTGGGCGGGGAGCTTTTCAGCCATTAGTACTGGTGACACAATGAAAGTGACAAGGCAGAAGGACCTAATTGCTCCCCTCTTGTCTTTACCGATCTGGGGCGAATTCTCAGTCCCACCCCTCGAGTGTGTTTGAGCGTCTCACAACAGTTTGACGCTGTCGCTTTCTTTCTTTGCTCCCACATTTCTCTCTCTCCCTCTTCCTTTTTATTCGTTTGCCCCAGGGTTGTTGATTTTTTTTGTGTTTTTTCTTCGTAGACTTAAAAATAGAGGCTTGCCCCGACAAACAGGGCAGGGATGGATGAAGGAGGGGGAGGGAGGGCAGGGAGAAGTACATAGATAGAAATGTACACAGAGTGAAGGAAGGACAGCGGCGTGTGGTAAGAGCTCAGCGTCCGGTGGTCATTCTCCCTTCACTGTCTCCAAAGGTGATTGATGGCGGCGTGAGATTGTTTTACTAATTGGTGGCGGGCCTCCTCGTGTTCCCCGACCGGCTGCTGTTCAGCGCGCGTACAGGTCAAAAACTGTTCATTTGTCATTGCAGCTATCAACGACTTAATGTTTTTGTTTGTTTGTTCATGTCTAATACAGGAAATCGGCAATGTACTGAAAGGAGCTCTGGACCGACTTGCAGAAGACCCCCCTGCCAAGATGAGCAAGATTAACTTCAGGTAAGTGTGTGTGCAGGTGTCACTCTTAAAGGTAGCTTGGTGTGGCACAGGGATGGAGACTAGGATTACGACTCTTTTCTTTGTTTGACAGCCCGACACTATGACAGGATTAAACAGTCGTGTGTGTGTGTGTGTGTGTGTGTGTGTGTGTGTGTGTGTGTGTGTGTGTGTGTGTAACCCATTATGAGGTTGTGGGTGGGACAGTTGTTCATCTGTTTAGGCTGCAACAGAAGTGAGTGTGGGCCTGGATTATTGCATAAATGCAAATAACAGTTCAAATTTATTCTAGCAGATACACTGGTACTAATAATATTGCAGAGGAATATGAAAAGCCAAGATTAAAAGCTCATTAAAGAGTCTTTTTCAGATTTCAGATCTGATTTTAGATCTAAAAATAGCCCCAAGCTCAGTTTACAGCAGTGTTGCACAGCTGTGCTTGGAGTCTAGATGAAAAGGAAGGCTGGGGATATTAATGTTACACCTAGGGCTACTAATAATGTTTTGAATTAATACTTAATATCTTTATTTTACTTTTGATTAATCAGACTGTCAGTGTTTAGCACATTATCTGTAGATAATGTGGCGTCAGACACTGGCTTATGTCACTGTCAGCATACTGAGTATGATTAATTCAGTTAAGTTTGATTATAACTTCTTCCTGTGTGCCGTGCACTCCGGTCATCCCAGCAATCTGCATATCTGGTTTAGTTATAACCAACTCAAAAACCTCCAAAAACTGAATTATTGCTAAACTCGTGTTACGTCTGAGGTAATCGAGTATATCCGGGTAGGATCGCTCCTTCGATTCCTGAGAGCAACCAAGCACCGAGGCACCATTTAGTATCAGAAACCAGCGTATCTGTTGTCTCAGGTGTGATGACAGGGTGTAGCATTTAGGCAATCATTAAAAGAAAGAAGATTTCTAAAGATGTTTGGTTTCCCGTGTTAGCAGTGAGATAGCTGACAGGGTTAATTAGGCTGAGTTCAGCGCTTTCACAATTAGGTTAATTAAGTCTGACTAGGTGACACGCAATGATCTGGTAAGCACTGTGGACAGCAAAGGCCGTTTAAAGTTATTTCATACATTTAAGGGTGAGAGTTATATTGTCTCATTGTCTCAAGAGCACACCGAGGGTCAGTCAGCACCAAGTTTCCAGGATCAGCACAAACATGTAAAAACTCCCTGAAGACACAAAACAACCATGAAGCGGGCAGACATCATTTATGGTTATTTGTGTCTCTGTCTGTGTACCTTGCAGATGTTTTGTGTCACACAGTGGTCAGGATGCATCACTTATTGTTGCTCGGGTTTTGGTATTTTTTGGCTAATGATGGTTGTTTTGTGTCTTTATGGAGGCGTGGCTTCTGGTGGTTTTGGTGTAATAATTCTGGGATAATCTGATCATGATTGGCCAAGCACTGCTGGCTGACCTGTAAAAGTCAAATGTGTGTGAGTGTGTGTACAGGTGAGTGAATGTACAGTATTCAGGCTTGAATAGACGTCTCACCGTGGAAGCATCCGCCTTTTTTTTGTTTTTTGGAGTCATCACTTGCAGACGTCCGGCTCGACGGGAGTCATATCATCATTTTTCATCTTTCTCTGAGGCTGTCAGTCACAGTAACCATGGTAACAATTAAACCCTGCACCACAGCCCCTTCACCTGTCTCATCCAGGAAGGCCGTGACTGGAAAGCCGATGGTTGTGTGACATTCCTGTGCAGCAGCAGATCGATCCCCCCCCCTACACCATCACCCCGATTAGAAAATGGCTCTTTTCAGAGTCGCGGGCGCTCAGAAGGGAGGACTTGGCTGGAATGACAGATGGTGATTCTTCAGCGTTTTACAGTACAGTGGTGTCTTGACAGCCCCGTGATACAATGGAGGCACGGCTCTCACAGATAGTTTGCCATGGTAACAGATGGTTGGCAGTTGAAGACACCACGGTGAGCGAGCGAGGGCACATTTTCAGGAGTCCCGGCTGCGAGTGTGTTAGACACTCGGCCTCTGTCGACGTAGAGGAAGTCAACCAAGAGTGGGAGCTCCATCTGTCTCACTCCTCGTTGCTCTTTTCATCCATCCCACTGCTCCCCCCCCCTCCAGTCCCAGCCCTCGCACCCCTCCCCAGTGGAATGACTGTGTTTGTTTGTGTTTGTGTCAGTGGGATGCTAAAATGGGTGAGCGGAGCTATTCTGCATATTAGTGTGCAGCGCTAACAAGCTACTGTTGCCTCTGATGAGCTTGTCTGTGCCACCGTTTGTTTTTTATATGAATGTAAATGGGCTAAAGCTGTGTGTGTGTGTGTGTGTGTGTGTGTGTGTGTGTGTGTGTGTGTGTGTGTGTGTGTGTATGCGTGTGTTTGTTTGTTAACCCCCCCAACACCGCGTGAATACATTTAGATCATGCAGGACTAGCTTTGTACCTGTGTGTTTGTATGATGCTAAACAATCCTGGCCTCATTGTGTACCCTCTCTGAAAGTAAATTCTCACGCCGTGTGTGCATGCGTGCGTTTGTGTAATTCATGGTTTGTGCACATCTGTAATTTAGATGTAACTGTGTTCTCTAATAGATGTAAATGCGATGCATATGTGTATCTGAATTTTCAATTTGGAGGAATGTGACTGATGGTGTTTGCGAGCGAGCGATGTAGCAATAAGAATGCAAATTGGATGTGTGTGTACAGTATGTGTGTGACCCTGGCAGAGGTTAACGAGAGCAGGGTGACAGTGACGGAGGAGTGCGTTGTAATGATCCCAGCTAGTCCTTAGGCTTGTGTACGTGCGTGAAGCACATAAAACTTGAACTTCTGTGCTTTTGTTCTCAGACTCGTTCTTGTGTTTCCTTTCAAATCCCACACACACACATAATTTTTCTTTTAAAAAACTTGTGACTTTTTGCCTTGTAACTTTTTTGCTATGTGGGAAACTTTTAAAGAAATGCAGATTCTGTTGTAGTCTAAACGATGGAAGACAGAATTATTATCTTGGATAATATAAGAACAAGGAGACTTCTTCTACCTCCAGATCTCCTTGAGTTTTAACACTTTCCTGGGCTCCTGTTTCATCTCACATCTGGTTTCATACTCGCCGTTATGTTCCAGGCTGTGTTCTGATGACCAGATGGCCTCATCTCACTGAGCCTGACTCTGCCAGAGGTTCCTTCCTGTTAAAAGGGAGTTTATCCTCCACACTTTTGTGCTCGCTCATAGGGGCTGATTGTTGGGGTTTCCTCTCCATTATTGGCTTTACCTTACAATATAAAGCACCTTGAGGTGGCTGCTGTTGTAATTTGGTGTTATATAAATAAAACTGAATTGAAATGAAAATATCCCTTGAAATAAGGACATGAAAGAGTCTCCCTTTCCCCTGCTACAGGCTAAAAACACAGCTGTGCTTTCACCCAGTGATGTCGGGTCAAAAGTACCTTTACTTTACAACTAAACAGATGTTTATTTGCTCGTTCGTAAAGTTTGGACGACTTCTTTCTGTGGAGGCAGAATCCACAGACTCACAGTGGACAAATGGCACACGCCTAATGAATGTAATGTAATATATTAGGCTTTGCTTCATTCTCCAGATGACTGAAGTCATGGTTTTACGTGTACACATAACTTTTTAAGAGGTATGGGGTGTTTGTGGCTCACTGTATTATTCAGAGGGCTGGCGGTTCAATTCCTGTTTGCCAAAGTATCCTCGGGAAAAATACTTCCATCTCAGGATGTGTTCATCAGAGTGTGAGTGTGAGTGGGCGAATGAGACATGAAGCTCTTTGTGTGGAGCAGAAGAGTACTACATAAGAACCAATCAATTAAATCCATTTAGTTACAATAAACTAAGAGACTTGGTTTCCAAACGGACTTATAGTTTACAGTTTATAGTTACACACATTAGTAGCAATTAAGGTTTCAGTGACTTGTTTAACTACACTTGAGTATGCAGTTAGGAGGAAATGGAGATTTGCACACTTAGATGAGCCATGAGGATAAAATATTCAAAACTTTCCATTAATTAGATCTCTGTGTTTAACTGCAATTTATTTTGTAATTTTTCACAAACAATCTGGTCATGTTTTTGTGAGAAGAAAGCACACCACATCCATCCCATGTAGAGATGAGGTCCAGCAGGAGTCTCCCTGGACTGTGATGTTCACAGACGACAGGGTTATCTGTAGTTATAGCAGGAGCCTGGAGAGGTGGAGGTATGCTCTGGAGGGAAGAGGAATCAAACTCTGTAGACGTAAGAGAAAATACACGTGTGAATGAGAGGGAGATGGAAAGAAAGGTGAAGGGAGATGAGTTTAAATGCCTGAAAGCGATGGAGAGTGCCCAAGAGAGGTGAGGAACGGAGCGCAGGCAGGGTGGAGACGAGTGTCTGGGGCGATTTGTGACTGAAAGATAGGAGCAAAGAGTGAAAGGGAAGGTTGACAAGATGGTAGCGAGACTGCTGTGCTGTGAGGGTTGCATCACATCACAATGCACAACAATGAAATGACAAAAATAACATGACACACAGCAGTAGTACTGCTTTAAAAATAAGGACCTGTCACTTGTCATCCACATGTTAAAAATATCATTGTGGGTAACCTCCACTGTGTTTAGGCTTTGCTCTTTCAAACAAAAAGGTCAACAGTTTAATTTCCACTCTAAACCCATCTAGATAACAACTTTTTTCCACATCAGCAACAAATCTGGTGCCCAGAAGAACCAGATATACTCGAGATTAGTCCAAAGCATACAAATAAGTTAAAAAAAAAAGCAGTTTTAAACTTAAAGAATGCTTTTAATCTGCACGCACTAGTATATTAATTCCGTACTGTATTAATTTGGTGAAGACACGATCCATAATTGTGTTTATAAGAACAAACCTGCAGACAGAGATGGAGTTCTCTGATCTTCTCGTAGCGTGCAGGTCCCCCTCTCTCCTCTAGCCAATATCAAAAGCAGCCCTCTTCTTGTTTATCTTTAGTGGTATTGTCCTTGTTTATCTGCGGCTAAAAGCCACAGTTCAAGGCTCTGCAGAGATTATTAGAGAACCTCATTCTGTTTCATCTGTATCTGCTCCTCTATCTGTCTCTTTCTTTTATCTCCTGCTCTCTTCTTTTGTCCACCGGCTAGATTGGGTAGTTGAGAGGCAGGTAGATAAGGGGTGAAGTAGCCACCTGCGTCCTCAATCGCACACACCCCACACACAAAAACACACACACATAATTCCGATTTTTGGCAGGGCTACCTGTAAGCTAATTTGTATCCCTATCTGTGTAGCCTGGAGGAAAATGCAAATGGAAAGGTTGAGTGTGTGTAGCTTTTTGTTGTTGTTGTTTTTTACTGTATCTGCGTTTTCAGGATTTCATGTCCCCGATTTGTGTATTTTTTGGCAGTAGTCTTACGAGGACAGTCGAGTTCCCTGGTGACCGTGGGCCCCTGGGTATACACGTGGTCCCATACTGCTCCTCGCTCAATGGACGGTAAGCTCACATAAACGCTCTCTTCTTCACATCCTCTCATAATCAAGCAGGCAGGCGCAAGGAAAGGCAGATGGCAATGTTGACTCATAAAAATGCAGAAGTTACTCAAATGTTGCCATGTAGTCATGCGTGTTTACCTCCGTGATTTCATATTGACTCCATACTGTATTTGTCGCAAGACCCCTTGGCCTCCACATTAAAGGCATCGAGGAAAACAGTCGGTCCAAGAAGGAGAATCTCTTCAAGGAGGACGAGTGCATCGTCCAAATCAATGATACACCACTGCAGGACAAGACCTTTGCACAGTAAGTAGGCCAGTGTGTGTGTGGGAGTGCAGTTTTTCAACACAGAAACCAAAATCAAAGCTAATATTTGATCTGAAACATGTACAGTGTATTAGATTTACTTAATAGTTTCAGCATGCAACCTATGTTTCATGCATGGGGATATGTTCTTAATAAAATAAACAGATTAACATCTTACAGGCAACACTGCTCAACGTGTAATGGCCTGCTCAGGTTGAGTGTCTGCGGGATGCGCCACAACACGTCCAAGCCCCCATGCATCCATTCACAGAACTCAATGAGATCCTGGTGCCAGACACTAAAAGACGACCCTAGCGGGCTCATATCCCCCTCAGTGCGTCTGTTCTGGTCGCATGAGGATGTTTAATGTCATGGCTGAGCTTTTAACAGACATGGGAAATGGAGAGAAGCAAGGTTGAAATGGTTTGGACATGTGCAGAGGAGGGAGAGTGAATATAGTGAGCAAAGGATGTTAAATATGGAGCTGGATGGCAGGGAGAAAAGAGGAAGACCACAGAGGAGATTCATGGATGTAGTGAAGGAGGACATGTAGAGGGGTTGGTGTGACAGGAGGATGCTTGAGGTGAGCTAGAGGCAGATGTTCTGCTGTGGTAATGGGGGGGGTCGTCAGATGTCGTCTTTTTGGAGGAAAGAGTTAAAGGATTTGCATCAGCTGCTCCAGAAATGTGTTTTTAGCCACCTTGAAGACGTTGGTTGCCACCAGGTGGGAATTGCATTACTTGCTTAGACGGTGACAATGGTTGCTCGCGTTTGTTGATGTTGCTTATCTTTAGCTCTCCTCTGAGAATATCCACAGGGCTAAAGGAGACGTAATTAAACCGTGGACCCAGACTGTGGAGGATCTTAAAAGCTTACTGAACAGAGCAACTCCCCCTTTCCCATTTGTTTCCCCTCGTCTATGTTTCCCTTTCTTTCTCCATTCTTCTTCTTCCGGACCTGGCTCCTGTGAGTTTTTTGTTTGCTGTTTGCTTAATCCGTCCTTATGCGCTTTGGTTTTGCTGATTGTCTGATTATTCTTTTGTTCAAATGGCAAAAATAAGTGTTCCAGGTGATTCCATTTGGCAGAAGATTATAACCTTGTTGCTAGGAAAAGACGAAAAGATTTGAAATTTATTTGTTAACATCATCCAAATTGGATCTGAGGCGGATCGGCTTATCCTGACACAACCCAAGACATGTGGTGTATATGTGTGCGTGTCAGGGATGTGATGAGGAGCTAAAAACGTAAAAGCAAAAAAAAGTGTGTGTGTGTGTGTACTCCCACTCATCCTGTCACCACTATAACGCTGTAGAAATACCCCAACTGTCACTCACTTTGCTTCCTTTATTAACCAGACAAATCCTTCACATTCTCTGCTCTATCCTATCTCACACCACATCTGCTCTACCGATGGCGTATTTTTTTGTCTCTGTATTATTCTATTTTTTTCTTCTTCTCATGTTTTCAGCGCACACACTTCAAACTCCTGTCCGTGTCCTTTCTGGGTTTTTTCCCCCCGTCCTATATCTCTTTCTGAATGGGTCAATTTAACTGCATCTCACTCTGTTCTCTGTTTTGTGTGAATGTGGGGCTGATAGTGGTCTATTAGAATAGAATAGAATAGCCTTTATTGTCATTGTACAGAGTACAACGAAATTGGAGTGCCACTCCCTTGGTGCAAGTTTCAATAATAAATATAAATGTAAAATATAAAAAGTACAAAAAAAACCAATCGTAAGTACTCAAACAATAGTATGTACAAGTACAAGTATTAAAGCTGGAATAGGATCCTGCTTCAAGGTCTCACCATCTGATAGGGACCACAGTGTCCCAAGCCAGCTGGAGGAGTCACTGTTGTTAATCCAAACTATAATACAGCCCTTTAGTGAAGCACAAGCCTCATTCACCCTCTCCTTCTTTGCTTTCCAATTCTGTGTTCTCTTTCTTTCTGTGTTCAGCCTCACTTTTGAGTTCTCCTTTGTTGGTTTACAGGTTTGTAATGTTCCACAAAGCAAAGAGAGAGCGATTAAAGTTGTCATCTTGTTTTTTTTACTTTTCCTAAATTATCCTTGTCTCCCTCTCTAGGTCTCAGGAAGTGTTCCGCCAAGCTATGGGCTTGCCTTCAGTGCATGTGGAGGTTCTTCCTGTAGCCAACAAGTCACGCTATGAGAAAAGCTTCATAGGTCAGCTTTTCACCAGCGACAGCAAAGACTCGTCTACCAAAGGCAGTCCAGTGGTGACGCGCACTAAAGCCGACCCCAAGCCAGAACCCAAACCAGAACCCAAACCAGAACCTAAAATGAACACCAGGACAGATATGAGGCGACCAGACGCACACACGAAGACCCCAGAGCCAACTCTGGTAAACTCACAACCGGTGGAGTCTGTTCAGTCTGTGTACGGCTCTTTAGAGAGAGCGTCTCCCACGTCCACAGCCAGGGCTGCGAGCTCGTCTCCGACAACTTGGCCCCGCAGTGAGAGCCCACTGGCCAGTAGGAGTCCTGCTTCCGCCAACATGTCTAACCTCACAGGAAGGAAGGGTGGCAAGAAGATGAAAATTGACTTGAAGAAAGGTAAATTTCTTATATACATGTGTTGTATTCACTGATGATCATCATGTTCCATCATTAAGTTTTTTTTCTCTCTCTCCCCCATCACCCCCAACCGGTCGTGGCAGATGCCGCCCCCCCTGAGCCTGGTTCTAAGGTTTCTTCCTGTTAAAAGGGAGTTTTTCCTTCCTACTGTCGCCAAAGTGCAATTTTGTTGGGTTTTTTTCTTTACCAGGCAATATAAAGCCCTTTGAGGTGACTGTTGTTGCCAATTAGTGCTGTATGCATTGAATTGAATTAAGCTAAGGATGTTATGTTTCTCCAAATCCATGGTGTATAAGCAACTCCTTGATTATTTGAATTAGGTCCTTATTGTAAATATCTGATTGAAGTGCAGACTTTCAGCTTTAATTCAAGAGGTTTTATAAATAATTTTGCAGTAACTGAGCAGGAATTACATAAACTTTTATATACACAGCCCCTGTTTTCAGAAGCTTCAAATTAGTTGGACATTTAATTGACAAGTAGTTTCATATCCAGCTGAGACCTGTTGTTTTGCTACTTCATGACAAATGAAGCAAATGTGAATCTGAAGTTGAAGGATGAGGTTTAAACAGATGTCTGTGTATGTGAGGTCACTTAACACCCGTCTTTGGGCTGAAACACCAAAATAAACCAGACAACCAAATCTTAGTTGACTAAATCAGCTATCTGGTTCATTCTTAGAAAGGACGAATACGTCAGTTCAGCAACACTTAAATGGTGAAAAAAATGAATAAATCATCATCTAACCAAGTCAAGACCAAGAACACGTATCATTGTCGAGGTCTACGCTCAACTGATGCCTTCATGAATGGGAATAAAGAGGTTTTACAGCCAGATTAGACTTTGCCCAAAAATTGTGAGCTGTGTATAAAAAACGGTGCTGCAGGTGGTGCAAAGAGGCAAATTATGATCTCTGTCTAACAAATTATGGACCAGACTGTTAACTATGTATTTCTCAACAAAGTTGAACCCACAGCTCAGCAGTGTCTCAGACAGCTACAGCGATTCAGCAATCCCTCGGTTTCTCTGCTCCTCACTGATGTTGAGCTGTTGCACTTCATGCGACTTGAAGTTTTCTTATCTTAAAATGGCCTTTCCACAGCTCTGTTAGCAACCTAACGAGTCCATCAGCAGTAGCAGCAAAGTTGAGAGGTAACAGCCTATGGGAAGATGGATCCTTGACTGACGACCGCTTCTTTTGTATTGTGGATTCAGAGCCACTGGACCCCTGTGAAAGACTCTGACTCAGTGTTTTTGTTCAGGATTTCTCAGGCTCTGCTACATTGATACTATTCATTATTTGTGAGGCCTCCATCTTCACAAGTGCAGTACAAAAATACTGGAGTTTTCCCATTTATTTTGCCATTGCATTTTCCTTTTAAGGACTCTTGACTGCTCGTGCTTTTTTTTTAAAAAAGCTTTTATTCTCCAGATTTGTTAAAGTCAAAGCGGCTCACTTAGCCCTGGATGTTGTTCTCACCAGTGACACAATTGATTGATTTTTATCACATTCAGACTCCAATAAAATTGCCGTCCACTGTGGTTAGCTTTAATATTTCACTATGAAGATTTTTTTCATTTTTCCAATTCCTCAATAATGACTCAGAGCTGTCTAGTTGTTACGCCCGTAGGTTTAAACCTAGACTGACTCAGTCTGCCATCTCAGGCACCTCATCTCTTATCCCTCAGTGCTGAAGTGTTGATAGCATGGGAATGGGTTCTTATGACTGTGAATAGGGTCTGTTCTAGCAACCTGTAGTGTTACGGGGCAGTGAAAAGATAGCTGTAATTGGGCTACATGCACACACACACACACACACACGTGTGGTATCCAGAAAAAAAGGCAAGACATCCAGATGAAAGGATAGAAGAAATTGGGCCTCACACTTTCCAGCTCAACGCCCATTCACGACTGTTTTATTGTTAGTTTCTTCGTTTTTCCATCACACTTTTCTTCCCCATTTCTCTTCACCCTCTTTTTGTTAGATTTTTTTTTTCTTCCCTGGCTTCCCCGTCTATCCCTTTCACCTGATGCAAGATCAGAGCAGAGGATATTATGGGGTTTCTAACACCCTCTCCCTCGGCAACAGGCTCCTTCTCTCCGTGATTGACAGGCGGTGAGGTTTAGGTGCGCTAATGTAGGGCAGGCAGAGGCTTAGCTCGGAGACCAGATAGCATCGCTCACCGCCTTTAGTATGCCACGGCGGCTTTGCTCTCCCCACACACACACACACACACACACACACACACACACACACACACACACACAGAGTGTGGCACATTTCACTCATGGCTTGGGGCTTGTGAGGCCGTGAAAAAGGGAGAGGGCGGAGGCTCTGGGGGATGATGGTTCATGCATGTGTGTGTGGGCTCAGAAAACACACACACACACTTGTAAATGAATACACACAAAGTAAATGTAGGCTCAAAAGCACAAGGAAAATCTTTGTGGAAATCACATCGCAACCCCTGGGGAGAAAGCTAGAGAAGGGAATAATATCTCTCTGGTTTTTCTCTGCTCGTCACTCTTTTTTTTTCCTCCACCTCCACCTTTGTTCCATCTTCTTCCTCTACCTCCCTTCATCAGCCACCGTTCGGCCTGCTCACACGTGAAATTAAAGACAGAGTCTGTCTAATCCGGCTAGGAGAGAAGCCGGCTCCCGGGGGCTCAGAGGCTGAGCCAGGCAACTAACCCCCATAGGGAAACAGGCACTTAAACAGTAGTTAATGGGGAGAAGATGCAGACTGCAGACAGAGTTCAGGAGAGGAAGAGAGGGGAGAAAACTTGGAGAAGGAGAAAAGTGAAAGACTGGGATGATGAGAGGGAAATTCAATTAAAATGAAATTAAAAAGTCATAAAATTTGTAATTAAGTCTCATTTTCAGGAGCAGAGACATCCCCCGTGCACAGTGTGACTCATGTTGCCTCTTTCCCACAGGCTCTGAGGGTCTGGGTTTCACCGTGGTAACAAGGGATTCATCTGTCCAAGGGCCGGGGCCCATCTTGGTGAAGAGCATTTTGTCGCGAGGTGCAGCAGTGAAGGATGGACGCCTACAGCCAGGAGACCGCATCCTGGAGGTAAAACACAGGTTTTTATGAAGATCATCCAATGTGTGCGAAGTAGAGCCGAGACCTGTCGTTATCAGCAGGAAGTTTAACTGTCTCTGGATCACACAGTGTGCAACGTGTACTCAGGGTGAGCCTGCTCTCACCTGTGGAAAACACACCTGCCAATTCTGGTATCTTATGGCAAATGCCAGTTGCCGGGCAGTGAGTGCAAGGCCCATTAGGATATTTTGGTCCCTGATACTGATTGTTTGGTCAGAGACATTCACACCAGCATCCTATCCGAGGTCATTTTGTAGCTCTAGCAGTGCTCATCCTGTTCCTCCTTACACAAAGGAGCAAACACTGGTCCTGATGATGGGTTAAAGGTCTTCTACGGCCCTGTCCAGCTTTCCTAGAGTAACTGTTTGTCTCCTGAAATCTGTCTCCTGTGCTGGGAGAAACGGCAAGCCTTCAGGCAATGGCACATATTGATGCACCATCCTGGAGGAGTTGGTATACCTGTGTAACCTCTGCCAAATGCAAAACTAGGTTTAAAAAAAACAGTCAGAAAAGATGAAGAAGGAAAAAAGTCAGTGACCTCTAACTGTAAAAACCATTCCTGTTTTAGTGGTC
Organism: Rhamphochromis sp. 'chilingali'; assembly: GCF_963969265.1. Classification (NCBI taxonomy): domain Eukaryota; kingdom Metazoa; phylum Chordata; class Actinopteri; order Cichliformes; family Cichlidae; genus Rhamphochromis; species Rhamphochromis sp. 'chilingali'. The sequence goes on along the minus strand of NC_137931.1, from coordinate 7,501,569 downwards.
GTCCCATTGTTGTCCCTTTAGTGCACCTGCTGTTAGTTTCATTAACACCAAAGCAGCTGAAACTGATAAACAGACTCCAACTGCTACTTAACTGACCAGGTCAATATCCCACAAGTTCAACTGACTTGATGCTTTTAATGTTTTTGAGCAGTGTTTCCTTTTAATTAGAGCATATTTTTTAAAATCTGATTTTCTGATAACCAAACACTTATTTTATCAAACAGCTAGTGTTTATGATTTACAGCAAATTATTTTGTGGACCCCATGGCTGTGTGTCACAGATGCCATTTTGAGAACCCCTAAGCTAGACCGATATAGCCAAGCTATCGCAGAGAAACACAAGAACATATGTTTTATTTTCATTTTGGAGAACCAGCCCACACACAGAAGCATCTCCATCTGATCCTCTGTTACTTTCATTCGATACGTGTTAGTGGAGCACTGCCAGTGGATAATACACTAAGCTTTAATCTACTCCTGTTTGTGTGTTTGCCTTTTTTCCCCGTCTCGTGTGTGTTTGTGTGTAGGTAAACGGAGTAGACATGACAGGCCGTAGCCAGGAGGAGCTGGTGGCCATGCTGCGCAGCACCAAGCAGGGAGAGAGCGTGTCTCTGGTGGTGGCTCGGCAGGAGGACATGTTCCTGCCTAGGGAGCTGGTAAGAGAGCGTGAATACGCAAAAACGCAGCATCCACACAACGTCCCTTCACTCTTCTTTGTTGATCACTTGTTTTCTCTGGTGGTCTCTGCTTCATCCCTACATTGTGACATTTTCCCTTTCTTTTCCTTTCAAAGGAGCAAATCCTCTTCATCTTGATTTTTTTTTTTTGCACCACAGACACACAAACACACCCGGAGCACGAGCTCTGGCCTTCCTGTTCCTCTCTGGTTTGTTGACACAGTGATGCCAGAGGAAGTCACACACACGCTCAGACACACAAGCCACAGCGGGGCCCCAGAGGAAACGCGCAAGTGTGTCCATGCTTGTCGGCACGCCCCGGGTGTTAAGTGACCGTTTACCTGTTGCGGCCGGCGGGGTCAGAAGCCGGCACAATGTGACCGAGCCTCACAAGGGACATCTTATCAATAAACACACACAGAAAGCCAGCTGGCCCCTTGAAAGTCACTCGCTCTGCGTAAATGATGTTTTCGCCTGTTCTCTCCTTTCTGTCCTCTGGTTATTCTGATTATTCCCTTCCCATTACTTCAAAGCACTGTGAGAAAGACGCGCGGGGGCTTTGTAGTGACTGATGCATATTCACACCTAGGCGAGCTGCGCACACTTAAACTCCCGAACACCTAGACTTTGATATAAAACTCACGCGCACACACGCGCGCGCCGAACACATCGCACATCTTTAAACAGCTAAGTTGCTGCTTCCGAAAATAGTTTGCCCTCATTAATGGCCCAGCAGTCTTGGCATAACAAGTGCACTTTGAAGAGACTCTACAGTCTTCATCTAACACTTGCTTGTATTTGTGCATTAGAGAGAGACTTAAAGAGTTGGGGAGGGAGGGAGGGAGGGAGGGAGGGGGGGCCTCTCACTCCTGTATCTGTCGAAGTTGTTGAAGTTGTTGGTGCCCCGTGAGATCTGGCCCTTATCTCCAGCACAGTCCTCCACCTCAAAGACATTTTGATGTCCCCTAAGCGCGCACGCGCACACACTTAGAGATAGACTCACAAAGACACTACACACACTCTCTCTCTAGTGGTTCTATTGATTGACTTTAGATGTGCAGACTCCTCCCCACTAAAAACAAAAAACATAAATACGCAGATGCGGAAAGAACTGCAGAGAAAAAGTTTGCAGTTAAATGCATGCAAATGAGCAAACGCACACTTAAACACACAATGCTAGAGGACACACCTCCCACCTTCCTGCGCTCTCCTTAATGATACTGGATGTTTCCAAATGCTTGTACTGAATTATTGTGGAATTTCGTGCCGGTGGTCGGATATCAAGAAGATGCAGACACATTAAAAGTGCCCGTCTGCCTCTTCCATCCTAAGGATGTGTTTGAGTGCCTGCCCGACTAGTGATTATTTTTCCATGCTTTAGAGGCTTTAACGTCTTGTAGAAAGCGTCCTTATGCATCCACACAGCAAACATTCGTGTCTGTAGTTCAGCACAGCGGTTTTACATCCAGCAGCTGCTGAGGTTAATTAGCCGAGTCCATCGACCAGCATCATATTGCTGCTGCAGGTAATTCGTCTGCATTATGAGCTTTTGTATCTATCAAAGCTCATTTTGCTCTTGAGCAGAAACATTTTTGTTCAGCTGAAAATGCCCGTCTCTACATTTATCTGTCTGTCTGCTCGGTTCAAGGATCACTTAAGGAAAGTGCGTTTGCGTGCGCTTGGTCGATGATGCGATGTTATGTGAAACCTGAAAACAGGTTAAGGACTTTGTGTTGTTTGTGCTGGATTTTGCATAGATGCGGCATGGAAAACACTCGAGTATCCCTGTCAGAGCTGTACAGTGAGTTGAAAGGATAGATTAGTGCACAGATAGTGTGTCCTTGTATCCAGAGTCTGACTGAAACTGACACTGAAACAAAGGTTCAAGGAAGCCATTTTACACTACTTGTAAAGCTCAGATATGTTTAAAGTGTAAGAAAAATTGCTTGGCTCCCCTTATGACCCTGTTCTCTCTCAGTGCTTTTATGAAAGAACCTCTTTGGAGTATGAAAGTATCTTATATCACTGTTACACCCAGTCTGTGCCGTGTTTTTCTCCTGGTAGCCCGATTTCTTCGGAGCTCCCGGAGTTAGTGTCAAATGTCCGAGGTTTGAGCTCAAACGGAGTCTGAAGGAATTTGTATTACAGTGTTTCTTTGTGACCTTCAGCATTCCATTCATTTCATTCACATTAGAAATCGAAAGCATTTGGAGGCCTTACAAAATGTTCATGGTGCACATTTTCAAATTTCTCTTCTCGGATTAGATTTCAGGGAGTTTTTTTCTCTTGCGTGGTACAAAGACAGCTTCTAGGGGAGGAAATCGACGTAAGAGAAGCTCACTGTATTTATGTAAATGTAGAGGAGTCTGAGCATTGAGCAACTTAAAACGGGTGAAGTGTTTGCTTCTTTATTTTTCTAGAAGTTCATCGTAAACAGTGTATCCCCCAGCTGTAATACCTGCTGCTTTTCATGCCTTTTAGCACTAAAACTAATCCTAACAATATATAGCCACTGGATTGTTTAGGTTTGCTGGTTTGTGTTTAAACCCATAGTGGTGCTTGATGGAATATCCTTAGTGTCAGGGTGTAAGTAGTGGAGTAGTGCACAAATCCAGTTTTTCAGGTGAAGTGATTATCAATATAGTGTCTGTAGTTCAGTACAGTGGTTTTACATCCAGTGGTTGTTGTTTTCATCTGCAGCTAATTTATATTTGGTTTTATGACTCAGAGTGTCAGTGACAGGTCTAATCAGAAATAGCCTGTAAAAGAGGAGCTGGGGTGGAGGTGGGTTGCAAATTGGCTTGCATGTCACAGCAGGCCTGACCAACTTAGGCCATGTCCACACTAATAAGTTTTCCTTTGAAAACGCATCTTTTTCTCTTTCGTCCTTTCGCCTTTCGTCCACACTGAAGCAGCGTTTTTGGTTAAGGAAAACTGAGCTTTTTGAAAACGCTCTCCAAGGTGGATACATTTGAAATTTAGACTGCAAAAACAGAGGCTTTTGAAAACAATGATGCATTTTAGTCATATGATGCAGTCATGTGACCAGTTCAACTAAGGTGGCGGACGGCATTGTACAGCAGTTGTTCTATTTGCTCCCAATTTTTACAGCCCTATTAAAGATTTGTAACAGTTTGTACATAGCTCCAGATGCTCCAGATAAACCTCGACGTTCCTCCTCGACGTGTCAAAGAGACGGAAAGTAAACAAACGGCTGACGGAAATGACGCAGGTCGAATAGTTTTCATGCGTGCGCACTACAGGAACGTTGCGTTTTCAGTGTGGATGAAAACGATAGTGTGGACGCAGAGCGTTTTTAGACGAAAACGCCGTTTTCAAATTTATCCGGATTAGTGTAGATGTAGCCTTAAAGATTGCATCCTACATGCAATTAGTCAGGAGGATGCTTTCAGCTGATCCATCAGCTGATGTGGGCTGACACTGAGAGCAGCTGATCTGTCGGTCTATCAGGCCTCACTGACCTAATGCGGTGCTCACTTTGTGCCAGAACTTCAATGTCTTTGTGAAATTTGGTAGAATTCATTACTTTCAGGAGGCTGCACGTATGCACGCATAAAAATTAATCAAATTTAATTGAAATTAAACAAGTAAGGCCTTGACTGAGGCACACGGGGAGGTTAGAGGTCAAACCAGCTGTGGAGCAGCTGATCAGGGTCCAGTGTTTTGCCAAGGGGCACTTCAGCAGAGCAGGCACTTGGTGGCACAGCAAGTTGAAGCGAAGCATGACACTGCAAGTCTAGTTTTTATACTCCCCGTGCGACCGCTGCCAACCCATAAGATTCTCTCCTCCGGTGCTCATATAGTCTGTTTTATCTCGCTTGTACAAGTAAAGTAGACTTTTAGAGGAACTGGCTGAACTGCTGATTGATTAGTTTCAATGGAGGGAGGGGAGTTACTGATGTTTCATGAGCAGCGTGCGGTTCTGTGAAAGCGCTCAGCGGCGCTGGGAGGCATGCTGGTCTGTTGTAGTCAAAAGAATAACAATAAAGCGTGTGAATTAGCCTCCTTATTAGGATACAAAAAAGCCGTCGATTTTCTACCCCATCTCCTGCACCAGCGCACACTCTCTGAGTAATTAAAAAGTGATAACTTCTAATCACAGTTTCATTCCTGTCAGCATTTCTGCATCTCCTCCGCTCGGCGCGCTCATTATTTCACGGGGCCTCGTTTTGTTTCGGGGCAAAGATTAGAGAGTTGCTTTGTAATGTTTTTTTCTGTTTTAAGCGGGTTTTTGTCAAGAGCAGGATATATATGTGTGCGTGAGAGAAAGTGTGTGTTTGTCATGCCAAGGACAGGATGGGGGGGTCACTCTGCACATGGCTGACCCACTCCTGCCACCAAGCCCAGGGCCAGCTCACAGGAAAAAGCAGGTTGTGAGGAGAAAAATAACTTTGCTGTGTTGCTGTTGTCTTTTTCATCAACTTGGCCTCTTTGGCTGTCTTCTTTTTATTTGTACACATCCCGTCATTCTTCCTTCTCTTTTTATTTTCCCTGTCTGGAGCTCTTCACGCCGTTCCAGAATTATCCCCCAATCAGTCATTTTTTATTTTCCTTTCTCTTCATTGTGAGGTAAAGGTGTAAAGCGGCGAGGAGGCAAGACATTAAGGCGATTAATTGGCAGCTCCATCGTCGGCGTCAAGCGCGGCGAGATCGCATCTTAATTGAATGTCGCTCTCACCGCTAATCCCCCCCGCTTTGAAACCCCCCATTTAGAAATCCTCAGCGACAAAAGGCTCTGTGTGTAATCGCCGTGTGTCACCCCTCCTCCTCCCCTCATCTCCTCTTTGCCTCCCGCCCTGGGGTAAGAAAAAGCTCCTTTTTGTCCCCTCATTTGGGTGTTGAAGAGGGTGGCCTCACTCCTGACTAAAAGCTTGTTAAAGATCCATTGCTGAGGGCTAACAGCGGAGGGGAGAGGCAAGGGGCCCCACTCGCCTGGAGGATGCCATTTGCCCCCAAGGAACGGGCATTAGCGGGGATATCAGCGATGTGTGGGAGTGGGTTTGCGTGGTTGGACCACTACTGAGAATCACTTGGTTGTGTAAATAAATATAAATAAGCAGTGAGTTAGAATAAATAAACATCTTGTTTTAATAACTTCTCAGTGTCTTTTTTTCAAGAGCCTGCTGTGCTCTGATGTGTCCACCTTCACCTCGTGTGTTATTGCAGTTAGATCACAGAGGTATTTAAAACCTCCCAGGTTGCCACCTGAGTCTTCTCAAGTGTCTCTCAAGCAGGAAGAAGCAGATTGTCTTTGTAATGCCTCTGGTTTTGAGTAGCAGCACTCTGAAATGCCTTGTTGATAAAAATAAGCCCCGACTGAAAATCTCAAATTATACTCGAGCAGAAAATAGATTCTGTGACTTTTGAAGGTTGGGTTTTGCTCGTTATTCGTATCGTGGAACTGATTATGAGCACCGAGTTAAAGATGTGTAACGATAAAGCTATCGTTTCATTTTTGAATGTTTTGTGCAGATTGGGGTACCTCTGTAGGCCAGAATGTAAAATGAAAACGCAGAAATGACCCTATTTCCGATTTGAAGTCTCCTCTTAACTCAAACACATTTTTACGTACTGTCATTTGAGTGCAGCCTGATGTATGTGCAGAGTTTGAGACCAGCGAGCTGTTGGCCCATCAGAATGAGAAATGTTTCTAACTCACCTTAAAGTTTACTTCATGCAAGAAAATGATGTGACAAGAGTAATGGAGAAACTGGAAATTTTCAGTGCACGTGCACTGAAAACGGAATTTTCCGTGAGATAGGAGAAGGAGAGCTCTTGACCTCACCAGGGAGATGAGGGCAATTCTGGGCTAATCCATATTACTCTGAGGTGGGTCTTGAACATTTTTGAACTGAGGTTTCTTTAACCTCTGTTTTCAAGACTGGAAAATGAGGTGTGAGAGACCTGACCTGAATTAGGGACATTGCAGTTTGATAAGAAGTAAGTCCTTATTACTGGGGTTTGCTAATAGTTGTAGTGAGAGCACTAACAGGGACTGGAAAGACGGAGCTGTCTCATTCGTTGGCTCCCTGTAAAATCCAGAGTGGAATTTCAAATCCTTCAAATCCTTTTCCTCACATACAAAGTCCTGGATGATCGGGCCTCATTATATCTTATCATCTGGATCAGGTTATAGGCTCAGGCTGCTAAACTACCTCCACTTTCCTCTCCTGTGCATGTGCTGCTATTGTCTTCAACTTTGTCGTCTCTCTGCCAAAGTTTGTGCTTTGTCTGGTTTGTTAGTCACCTCCCTGTGCTCTTCTCTCGACTCCCACTCCAGCTGGTTGCAGCAGTGAGCTGGTTCTTTATTTCCACCTACTGTTGCAGATCTCTTGCTCATACTGGATTGTCGGGTTCCTAATGTCTATATTGTTGTGGGGTTTTTGGCCTCGAGATGACTGCTGTTGTAACTTGGTGACGTACAATGAAAATGAGCTGAATAAATCCCAGTCAGCTTGCCCACCCGGTCCTCTGCAGGGGTGGGCAGTATTTACTTCAAGTCAAGAGTCAAGTCAGCTTCCTCCCACCATCCAAACACATGCGTGTCAAGTTAGCTGGTGATTTACATTGGCTGTAAGTCTGAGTGTGAGTGCATCCAGTGCATACCTTTCATCATGTGACAGATGGGATAGACTCCAGCCCCTCTGAACTGGATAACTGGAAGAAGATGAGAAACAAATAAGGATGAAATCAAAGGCAGCCATCGTATATTCACATGGAAAAAAAGTGCTGACCGTTTCTTTTTCCAAAGACGACACAGGATGCAAATGCTTATTAATTCCCACCTCTGTCTAATTCTTCTTTATATTGTGATGAAACTATAAGTGCTCTAGGTTTGCTGTACTGTACAGTGCATGCCACTTTGAAACCCTCCTCCAACTGAGCTCATCTTTGTTTCTGATTTAATCAAGGGCATATCTGATGACAGTGATGCCTGCTGTATTTGTTACTGGTGTTTCTCTCAGGTGGTCCCAGAGCTATAACACTTTTAATTAAAAAAGAAGAAGAACTTGATAACACCTCTTTGTAAAGCAGCCTACAAGTAAGCTGAATTTGAGCACCTGAAAATAGGTGACTGTTTTTATAGAACTGACCAAGCACAGTGTATCGGATCAGTGCTTACCTCTTTGCTACCATGCAGACGGCCTTCTAGGTTTCCCTCATTTCCCATCACTTAGTCGAGAGGTTTGACTCTCTCTTTGGAGCTGACTATCCCTCCAGGCTCGAAGGCTTTAACGGGCTGTTGTTTTAATTAAGCACCCAGACAAAGCAGCGCTGACAAGGGGGGAGACGGTGTTGCAGGTCTGGAGGATCACAGCGAGTCAGGAAGAGTGAATTTTTCTTTTTCTCTCGCTAAAATTATACTTGAGGACATATTTGACTCCCACATCCTTCAGCACTGTGCCACGATGAGAGGGGAATGTGAACATGGATTCCTGCTTCACTGAAGAGTGAGGTGTGTGATGTAAGGCTCCCGCAATCCTGCCGTGGGTACTCAGATCTTTAAAGCTGTGACAACCGGCGTGGCGGTGATAATGTATATGCATATTCCTAACAAAATCCAATCTGACATTTACTTATCTTATGAGTCAGAGCTGACTTTAAAGCGCCTATTGTCTCTGCCGTATTTTTTTGAAACCTCTCGCATACTTTCCGCCTCAACCCGAGCAAGAATAAAAAGAGAGAGCGAGAGATGTGTAGCACAAGCATATACACACAACCCCTCTTAACCTTCCATCTCTTTTCTCAAAAAAAAAAAAGAAGCTTGGGAGTGAAGTGGTGTTGAGGAGACTCCCCTCCGCAGGCTCTCTTTCTTTCTTTTCCCCCCTGGGTGTCTGAACCTGGCATTTTCCCTTTTGCTTGCTCTCCATTTTGTCGTCCTCTAATGACAGACATTTTCCTTTTCTCTCTTTCCGTCGCCTCTTTCTCCCTTGCTTTCACTCCCCTTCGTCTCATTTTCGGAGCAGTGCTGCTGTTGGTCATTTTCCTCACATTAAATGGCAGCAGACGGGTAGGGTGTGGGCGTGGGGTGGCGGATGTGAAAAGAAAAAAAGAGCGTCAGAAAGTAGAGGAAAGAACCCACAGGTGGAGAAGGGAGGGACGTATAGTGAGATTGAGAGATTAGGACGAAATGTAACGAGGTGGGGGGGTGAATGAGAGAAGAAGTGGATATACCTCAGGGACGGGTTATTACTTTTAAATGCTCCTCTGCGCCACCATCCTCTCCCCTCCTCCTCTCCTCTCCTTCCCCTTCCTCCCCCACAGGGCTCCAGGAGGAGGTATGAAAAGGTTATTATGTTTCCTTTAGAAATGGCTTGCTCTCCGTCTACGCCTTTCATCTCCAAATGGAATAACCTCTCTACAGTAGCGTGCTTATTTTTCTCGCTACACCTTCATCTGTCTTTCCAGTACACAACACACACTCCTGCCGTCTCCTTTCCTTTTCTCTCAGTTTTTTTTTTTCACTCCCCACAGCTGCCTTCCATCTCTTTAATCCATCTCTCACTCCTCCTTTTTTTTTTTTTTTTTTCGTGGTGTTGAGTATAGTCGGTGCACTGTGCTGTAGGTACATGCCTTATCAGTCAGTTCAGTTGGGTATGGTGCTCCTGCCTCACTCATCAGCTATCACACTCAGCAGTTATCATGTAAAGTATGCTCTAGGTGTATGTGTGAACAGATTATAGTGTTTTACATAACACCTGAGCCTCTGTTCTTTACTGTTTTTCAGAAAGGGGAGGACTTGAGCAGTCGGGTGATGGAGGATGGCAGGGAGCAGCTGATGTACGAGATCCCGCTCAATGAAACGGGCTCGGCCGGCCTGGGGGTCAGCCTAAAGGGGAACAAGTCCAGGGAGACCGGAGAGGACCTGGGAATCTTCATCAAGTCAATCATTCATGGAGGGGCTGCTTATAAGGTATGAAATAGACACATCCATGTTTTCAGGCCTTTAGATCCCACTTTTATGTAACATCCATCCATTCATCCTTTCTTCCTTCCTGCCTTCCTTCCTTCCATCCATCCATCTTATCCAGTTCAGGGTTGCTGGGGGGCTAACAGACAGCTCACTTTGTGAGCTCAGTGTAATTGTTAACAAATGGTTCCCAGCCTGTTTCACCTGACATAACCCTCACAAACTCTTCCAACACCTTTCACATTCAGGTGACTGTATTTTAAACTGGATCTGGATAACTTTCAGTATTTCAGCCATCTACAACTATTAACTTAGTATTTCAAATATTCAACCAACCCTCTGACCTATTACTCATTTTAAAAGGCTATTCATTGTATTAGTAATTTCATTATGGAAACTCTTGCTAACCCTAATTGAATAAGTAGGGCTTGTTTGGAAGGGTTCCCAGGAGAAAGCCTCTTCTCTCTAAAAATGGCTTAGGTTTCCAAAGTTGTATCTGAGGAAACCACAAGACTCAAAGTACAGATGGAAAAAAGGAGGCAGAAAGGATAGACTGCTAATTGGAAGGTTGGTGGTTCGATCCCTGGCTCTTTCACTCTGCGCGCCACAGCATCCTTGGGTAGAATGGTGAACCCAGCATATTTCTTACCACCTCTAAGGCACGATGGTTGAGGGGTGATGATTTGGGCTTGTTTTGCAGCCCTGGGCACCTTGCAGTCATTAAACTCATAACAAATTATTCTAGAAGTTGAATATGAGGCCACCGGGACAATGACCGCAAGCAGAAAAACCTACAATGAAGCGGTCCAACTCAGACCTGATTAAAGTGCTTTGGTGCGACCTTAAGAGAGCTGTGCATCAATAAAGTCCCCCAAACCAACGCTGTAAAGGAGAGCAGGCCAAAGTTCACAGTGATGTGAGAGACGGAGAAAACCATCACTTCAACCTATTGCTGCTAAAGGTAGTTCTGCAAGTCACCGAATCATGGAGTGTACTTGGTTTTTCACAGGACTCTATGCAGTCCTGTGAAAAACTATATTTTTACAGGACAGAAGAAGACCTGTATGTTGACATGTTTCTTTAAAAAAAAAAAAAAAATCCATCTCACCAGAACAAAAAAGGCATTTTAATTGTCATTTGAAATGAGCTAATATTTCCCCTGTTCTAAGCAGAAACGGCTCCTGGGGGATTTACAGGTTAGGAATCGATCTGCAATTTTTTTTTTAAATCTCAGACTTAAACTGTTCAGGCTTCTTTGATTGATCGTTTTATTCAGTTTTTGTTTCTCCCAGGTACATAGAAGAAATGTCATGGGGATTGTTCTTATTGTCTTTCTTTTTGTTTCATCTAGTTTTATTTAGTCGCTCTATTTCCCCTGTTTTCTGATGTCTTTCTCTGTCATTTCCTGTCATCTCCTCTCTCCCATTTCCTGTCATTCTCTGCTTCCAACCCCGCCCCCTCTTGGTTTCCCTTAACCTTTGACACCCATTGACCCCAAGTGGCCTTGTCACATAAGCACTGCAGCAGTCTTATCTATATCACTCAGTGCTCACTTCAAGTTGTGAGTGCATCAGGAAAAAAAACATCCTATTTCAGCACTTTGGAGACTCCTCTGCTTGGCCTCAATCTGTGTCCGCCAGCAAATGTCACAAGTCTTTGCGCCTCTCGTCGCTGCCCCCAGATCTGCTCTGCACGACAAGGAGGCGCAAAGACGAGTGTGCCGTTGTAGATAAATAGCTGTTCTGGGATCAGGCAGGCCAGACAGAGGCTCCCAAAAGTGCCTTCAGAAGTAGTTTTCAGACATCTGCCGATGCGGATAGCGCTCCGACAGAATGTCGTCGTAAGATCTGCGGCTGGCTGCGAAACTGGTCTCTGGGACAGAGTAGCGAGGCAGGGGAGACAGACAGCAGCGAGGAACGGAGGGAAGGAGCCTAATGAAAGAAGACAGCGGGTGAACGAGTGCAAGAAGGGAGGGAATCTGAGAAGGAAGAGATGAGCTGTATCGAACGAGAGAGCGACGCTAAGAGGCGAAAAAGAAAATTGAAAAGTGTAGACACTCAGCAGGAACGCAGCGCGTAAGAGTAGATACTGTATGTGTGCGTGTGTCTCCTCCTCGACGTCGATTCATGCTAATGAAAAGCAGCTAAGGGCCCTGATGAGAGTTTGCAGCGGCAGGCCGGTGCAGAGGGGGGAACCCGGGCGTCCCCTGAGCCTGACTGACACACACACATCATCACACAGCAGGCACAGAAAAGGAGGAGATGAGGAAGAGACGTGGCGAGATCTAACCTATTTCCATTAAATAGTTTTAGGGTGGGAGGAGGGGTGTCAGGCCGGGGGCCTCAATTATATATATATATATATTATAAAAAAAAGAAAGTTCTTTGACTTTACCCCTAATCCTGTCACACGATCATTTCAAAGAGTATGCTGAGAAAACAAATTAAATTTACATGTATCGTGCTGCAGCTGCTTACATGGAGAATGAAGGAATTAATGGGGAATATCACAGGCGTCTGCCGTATTTGGGATAAGCATCAATTTTTGATGCCATCCTTGAATTTGATGCCAGGCCTTAAACTCTGGGTGTGCTTCTGGGTGTGCGCGTACGTGTGTGTGTGTGGTGTCATTTTTGAGGTCAGCCTAAACGGTGCCTTGTTAATGCGGTGGGGTCAAAGGGCAGCACTGACCATAATGGGATCTTCAGACTTTCTCACACACAGGAGTCTCTCCCTGTGTCGTCTTGTGTTTTCTTTCATTTATTGCCTTTTTGCATCACTCTCTTCATTTGATCCCCTCTCTCTCCTTCTCCCTCACTGGATCGTTCATTTCCCTCCCTCCCTCGCTCCCTCGCTCTCCCTCCAGGGCACTATTCTGTGTTGCCTCTCTACAAGAGGCTGCTATTTAAAACACTTAGAAGTGATTTAGTGCCCACGGAGGCTATTCCATTAGCTGCTCTATGTATTTATCATGGCTCTCTCGCTCTCAGTAGATTGCTAACTCTACAATTTTCTTGCCTACCCCTTCTTCCATTTTCTTCTTTCCCACTCGGCCTCTCTCTCACACACCCACACACACTTTATACCTCTCCAAATTTCTCTTCCTTACTTTTAAAACTTTATCAGTACCCATTCTAGTTCGTTTTAATCTTTTTACGCTCTGCTCACTTTGATCTCATTTTATTATTTTACTTAAATTGAGTAAATAAAGTGTGACCGCAAAGGACACGTTCAGGTTTTCTCTTAAAGCGCACCTAACGGTCGTCTTCTCCCAACAGGATGGCCGTTTGTGTATAAACGATCAGATGATAGCGGTGAACGGCGAATCGCTGGTCGGGCGCTCCAACAACGCCGCCATGGAGGGCCTGAGGCGGTCCATGTCGTCGGAAGGAAACACCAGAGGCACCATCCAGGTGGTTGTTCTCCGAGCGCCCAAGCAGGTACAGCAAGCTTTGTTTTTGTCATCCCAGAGCCAACTTCTGTGGCATCGTGGGATTTTTTTTTGAGAGCTGTATTTCAGAAATCGAGAGCTTCATCGCCAACTAAGATGTTGCTGTTAATAAAAAAAATTTAACTGATGGAAAGCAGTGACGTTTTTAGGCCACGGAAGTGCTCAGGCGTAATTTTGGAGGTCTTTGGAGTCTGAAGCCTTGGAAAGAGCAGAGAGGTTCACATCAGTGGCTTGGAAGGAGCCACGATGGCTCTGTCTTGATACAGTCCTGCAGACATCAGTCTTTTTCAACTCTTTAATCCAGAAAATATCCAAGGCGATGAGTACGCCCGTTTATTCCAAAACTTTTGCATGTTTTTTCATGTTTCCTTATGAGCTAAATAAAAGTTTTAGATTCCCAGAGTCGGGCTGGATGAATTCGGGTACATTAGGGAATGCCTGCTGCATTATGAAATCCTCTGCACACCCTTATACGTTCAAAGATTATTCACATCATAAGCAGCTGCCACAGTTTTGACAGCAGAATCAATTAAACATATAATTCGCTTTAGGATGATTTTTTTCTCTCATGTTGTCATCATTTGAGGCTTACACTTAAAAAAAAAAAGTGCTGCTTATACAGTAAACAGTAAGTGGGTTGGCAATGTGAAATCAGGCTGAAGTACTAAATCTTTTTACAAAACCCAGTTAAATTGATTGTGGGGTGACACAGATGGTGTTCTTTCTTTCTTTCTTTTCTTTTTTTTTCTGTGACAAACAAAACCTTTTCCAGTATTCAGAAAGCCCCTCAGCTCAGTCATCGTAGAGAAGTGCTTCTCATAAACACTTTTGGATAGAAATAATGAAAATAAAGGCTCCCCGTGCGACTGTCATGCTGTGTGATTTGTTTGGCTGTTAAGACTGCATAAGCTACATTCTCGTGACAGTTTTTTTTTTTTTTTTTCACGCAAAATAAAAAATCAACCCAGAGAAAAGGTAGGCGATTTTTACAGCTTTAAGTTTAAGTTGACACCCAAACAAGAAGCAGCAGATAACAGTGTTGTTTATTTAGGAGGCCTTCGATAAGCTTTGTGCCACTTCAGTCGCTATAAATGCGTCAAAATGACTTTATTTTGCTTTGCAGATGGGGAATGCCAACTCCACTTCAAACATCTCCACCAACCATCAACCCAACATTCAAGCCGGCTACAGCAAACAGGTACGAACGGGTGATGGCCGCCACCAATCGCAGCCATCTCCGCCTCCCCGCTCCTCGTCTTTTTTCCTCCCCTCGCTGAGGCGGCGGGCGACCGAGCCGCTGCCTCCGAGCCACAGGCAGCGTTACGCACAGAGGCCAGGGGAGACGCACACCAGATACACCTATGGATTTAGCCGCACTCACGGGCGTAGCGGTTACACATTTGGGTTCAGACAAAGGGGTAATGAGTGCAGCGATGATGACGGAGAGTACGCACAGCACCGCCAAACAGTGCGCAGCTCAAACAAGCCGACAGAGGGAAATCTAAATGGGGAAAGGTGTGAATGCAGCCAAACGCTCACGGACGCGCACGCCCACAGCACGCTCGATAACGCATGCGGTCACAGTGTGCGCGACTCTCAGGGCAACACGCAGCGTGACGTGGGCACACGCGGCCACGAGGGCAGGCGCACGCGTAGCCGCACACTGGATGATCTCCACGACCACGAGAGTAACAGTTACACCGAAAACATCCGAGCGATGGCAGAGCAGATGTACGGGGACTCGCCTACGCACAGCAAGATACCCACTCGCGGTCAGAGTAACATAAACACACACAGATCTGCAGACAGCTACGTGGACGCACACTCGCATAATTGCATTCACAATCAGTCTCTGACCAGACGATACTTTCAGCTCTGACCGAGTCTTAAGTGTGTGGATGATCTCATGCACACAGAAAAGATTTAACTGAAAATTAAGGAATTGAAATGAAACCAAAGCACTTTGGGAAAATATTCATTTTTATCTGTGTAACGTTATGAGCATTACCACCAATGAAATTATGGGGAGAACGTTTTTTCTCTTAGTGTGACTACAGTACAGTTTTTTTAGCCATCAGTGGTTTGGAAGCAGATTCATCTATCTGAGAGCTTTCCCTTTGCCAGCACCGCTAACTGCCACACCATTTTGTTCCCCTTTTAAAAAGTGACTCATAGCTCGATGCAGTACTAAATTCATCACTGCGTCTGACTCTCCTCTCTGTCACATTGGTTTAAATCACTAAACTTAGCTCTCTTTTTCTGTTAAACCCGCTACTTTGTCTGTGTGAAGTTTTCCTTTTTTATTTTCCATGTTTTTAAGAGGATGTACTCTTGCTTTCCTGTCTCACCTGCGTGTTTCTCCTCTGTTTAAATAAAGCTAGTGTGAAGCCTCCTGCATGCCTGTTTTTCCTGTTGGGTTTTCAGCAGCTTTCTTCTTTTTGGCTCTGCTCTTATTTATTAAATTTATTGCTTCCCTCTTCCCCCTGTTTTGGGCTTGGTGTCTCTTTTCTGTCTGGGTTTTAGTCCTTGTTCCTTCATGCATAAACGAAGGTGTTTCCTCAGAATTGAGCAACTTAAAATTCCCAATATTAACATAAATCACACGACTCAACATTTTTGTTTTATTACGTTTATTTATTAAAATATATGAAATATTTTATTATAAATAAAATATATTTATAATACATTTTTAAGACATATTTTAATATACATTTTGTTTAAAGCTGTAACATAGAAAAATCTATATCATACAGCATATATATCATGTATATTATGCGATGAACTAACAGGTCATGTTCATAGTCACTAACAAGTCATTTAATTAAATATGCAACGAAAAGTACGTTACAGTGCAACGCTTTTTAATACCAAATGGTTTTCTGTGCAGAGAGTTCAGAGGACTTGTTTGTTGAAGCAAACTAAAAGGTTCTTGAATCACACAGGATGCAAAAAGGTTATGTTCATCTTAAAAAGCAGCTCAAGTTCGTGGATCGAAAAAGCTGAACTTGACACAAACGTTTACTCCAAAAGCTTCAAAACACATTTCACAGCAGCTTGGTGAGACTGCGTGACACAGAGGGAGACTTCATGGGTTGATTGCCATTGACCTGCACATTGTGGCATTTACATCTCGTCTATGCCTCGTCCCAGTGTGCGTGTGTGCATCTTTGTTATCAATCCAAGCCTTTGGATAAAAGCTATCAAACACAGTTCAAAGTTCAGTATTTATCTGCATAGTCCTTCTTGTCTCACCGCTTAACAGCCAGTCTGGTCTTTTGATTAAACAAACGGCTCCTAAAACGAAACGCCCTGACCCCCGTCAGCATCCCCGCCTCTGTCTGGAGCTGGCTTTGGGTGAGCACTGGATTATAGGGCCTGAAGTCCTAAACATGATAAACTGCCACATTTACCTTGTTACATCTAAGAATGACTTTTTTGCTTTAAATACACCCAGATGTTGTATTTCATTGTTTAGGTTTAAGTAATGAATCACTGGACTTGCCTAGGTTCTGATTTACTCAAACTTGTAGTCAGATGTAATTGGATGTTGTAGGTATTCTCAGCATGGATATATAGGGTTTTAAATGTTTTTGACAGATGTAAGTAAACATACACAGAAGGAGATCTATAAAGCTTGTGATTTTTCTCTCTAGTGCAAGCATGAGTTTGACATTTGCGTTTTTTCTGATGTAACTTTGCATCATATTCGAGGAAGCATGTGACGACCTACCGTAGGTATCTAAGCATTTATAAGGCTAAGTAGACTGATAAACAGTGAAAAAGGGATCGTAATTGGCAAAACGATAGACATATAAGTCATGT
The DNA here is from genome assembly GCF_963969265.1 of Rhamphochromis sp. 'chilingali'. Classification (NCBI taxonomy): domain Eukaryota; kingdom Metazoa; phylum Chordata; class Actinopteri; order Cichliformes; family Cichlidae; genus Rhamphochromis; species Rhamphochromis sp. 'chilingali'. Next base: position 7,484,688 of record NC_137931.1, on the reverse strand, counting down.
GGAACGGTTTCTGTTCCTCCGTTGCTCTCCACGTCTAGCCAATTGATAAGAGGGTTGGGTGGGTGACGCGGTAGGCTGAGGCAGGACTAAGCCTCTCTGAAGCCTTTTCTATGCAGCTGTAGGTTAAGACTGTCTGCAAAGACAGATCCCCCACACCCCTGTTTACTTATTGTTGTGGGATTAAGATATCTGACTGCCTGTCTGCCAGGCAGCTTTAAAAGCCTGAGGCAAACCGCAGGCCAAGGGATGGATGGATAGACGGACGGACGGGCAGATGGGCAGCAATGATGGGATTTATGTTAGTGACAGATGCGGAAAAACTGTCACAACTTTGTGTGCACATTCATACGGCACCCATATACGAGCTCAGTGTGATTGACAGCTGTGATGTTGTGACATATTAAGATGTATGGTAGCTACTAATGATACCCCAGGGACTGCGTGACATTGTGAATGCACCCCACCCAACACTTTGATATCAGAAAGCTGCTGGAACACCTTTCATTATTGTACGCCGAGTCTTAAGCCTGTGTGTCGGTGTCTGCTTTTGCTTGCTGTGTGTGTGTTTGACAGCTGTAGCGCCCATCTCTTTGACCAAAGCAGGCTTCTTTCATCCGCCAGCAGCACTGATTCCCATCACCGTTGCTAGTCCCTGTCTCCAGCTGCGGGGTGAGGGTCCTTTGTAGTTCTGGATGGCTGTTTTATAATGTGCCTGTCAGCACTTTCAGGATTATCTTAATTATTGTGTTTTCAGTGTACCCATGAACGGTATCACATGATTTTCCACTGCAGTTACTCATTTTTTCTAATAAGGACTCCCAGAAGTGCATCTAAATGTGTATGTTTGCTAATTTTGTTAGCGAAGCTACCATCTTCTGTATCAAAGTTAGGAAATACTTCAGAAAACATTAGCTGATGAGGGACCTGGTCACAGCTGAGTCTCCATCAGTGACATATTTCTTCCTCACTTTTGATCAACCAGAATTCTTTTTTTTTGTTTTTTAAACTCCACTGCACATCTGATCCTCAGAGGATTGTTTTAGTCTATTCACATTTCCTCCGAGCCCTGATCTAGTATTACCATCTGAGCTGAATTGTAATCCATTAGTTGCAAGAAGTGAGTGAACTGCAAGAAGATTATTGCAAATCCGCCCTTTTTGCTGTTGACTTGGACTTGACTGCAATTGCTCTTGGCTCGGGAAAATTCACATTTGATTTTTCATTTGTAGGATTTCCTTCATGAAAATTATCCCAGGCGATGTTTCCTTGCTGCTTTAGTTTTGTGCAGTTTGAAGCCACTCTTTTATTTATTTATTTATATATCTATATATATCTATATCTATATATATCTATATCTATCTATATATATCTATATCTATATATATATATATATCTATATCTATCTATCTATATCTGTCTGTCTATCTGTGTATAGAGATAGATGTATATAGATGTATATAGATGTATAGATAGATAGATATCTCTATCTCTCTATATATATATATCTATCTCTATCTCTATATACAGTGGGGCAAAAAAGTATTTAGTCAGCCACCGATTGTGCAAGTTCCCCCACTTAAAATGATGACAGAGGTCAGTAATTTGCACCAGAGGTACACTTCAACTGTGAGAGACAGAATGTGAAAAAAAAATCCATGAATTCACATGGTAGGATTTGTAAAGAATTTATTCGTAAATCAGGGTGGAAAATAAGTATTTGGTCACCTCAAACAAGGAAAATCTCTGGCTCTCACAGACCTGTAACGTCTTCTGTAAGAAGCTTTTCTGTCCCCCACTCGTTACCTGTATGAATGGCACCTGTTTGAACTCATCATCTATATAAAAGACACCTGTCCACAGCCTCAAACAGTCAGACTCCAAACTCCGCCATGGCCAAGACCAAAGAGCTTTCGAAGGACACCAGGAAAAGTATTGTAGACCTGCACCAGACTGGGAAGAGTGAATCTACAATAGGCAAGCAGCTTGGTGTGAAAAAATCAACTGTGGGAGCAATCATCAGAAAATGGAAGACATACAAGACCACTGATAATCTCCCTCGATCTGGGGCTCCACGCAAGATCTCATCCCGTGGGGTCAAAATGATCATGAGAACGGTGAGCAAAGATCCCAGAACCACACGGGGGGACCTGGTGAATGACCTGCAGAGAGCTGGGACCAAAGTAACAAAGGTCACCATCAGTAACACACTACAACGGCAGGGAATCAAATCCCGCAGTGCCAGACGTGTTCCGCTGCTGAAGCCAGTGCATGTCCAGGCCCGTCTGAAGTTTGCCAGAGAGCACATGGATGATACAGCAGAGGATTGGGAGAATGTCATGTGGTCAGATGAAACCAAAGTAGACCTTTTTGGTATAAACTCAACTCGTCGTGTTTGGAGGAAGAAGAATACTGAGTTGCATCCCAAGAACACCATACCTACTGTGAAGCATGGGGGTGGAAACATCATGCTATGGGGCTGTTTTTCTGCCAAGGGGACAGGACGACTGATCCGTGTTAAGGACAGAATGAATGGGGCCATGTATCGTGAGATTTTGAGCCAAAACCTCCTTCCATCAGTGAGAACTTTGAAGATGAAACGAGGCTGGGTCTTCCAACATGACAATGATCCAAAACACACCGCCCGGGCAACAAAGGAGTGGCTCCGTAAGAAGCATTTGAAAGTCCTGGAGTGGCCTAGCCAGTCTCCAGACCTCAACCCCATAGAAAATCTGTGGCGGGAGTTGAAAGTCCGTGTTGCTCGGCGACAGCCCCAAAACATCACTGCTCTCGAGAAGATCTGCATGGAGGAATGGGCCAAAATACCAGCTACTGTGTGTGCAAACCTGGTAAAGACCTATAGTAAACGTTTGACCTCTGTTATTGCCAACAAAGGTTATGTTACAAAGTATTGAGTTGTATTTTTGTTATTGACCAAATACTTATTTTCCACCCTGATTTACGAATAAATTCTTTACAAATCCTACCATGTGGATTCATGGATTTTTTTTTTCACATTCTGTCTCTCACAGTTGAAGTGTACCTCTGGTGCAAATTACTGACCTCTGTCATCATTTTAGGTGGGGGAACTTGCACAATCGGTGGCTGACTAAATACTTTTTTGCCCCACTGTAGATCTATATCTATATATCTATATATCTATATCTATATATATATATATATATATCTATATCTATATCTATATATATATATATATATATATATATATATATCTATATATATATAGAAAAAGAGCAGTTATTCAGGGGAGTGTATTTTTCTTATTCAAACAGGAGTCAAAGAAAGAGTCACTACAGTGTAATATTACAGGGTATCTTTTAGGGATCATTTAGGACATCTGAGTTTCCACATCTCTTAATGGTCACAGTATCCATTTCTTTGTGTGGATTTCGCATCAAGTTGAGAAGATTAGAAATTTAAATTGGACCAGCCGGTTTGGTCAAAAACAACGTGACGTGAGTCACTGAGCAGCCGTATTCTGAACAACCTGCAAATGTTGCACTGAGTGTTTGCTTAGATAAGTGAACAATTAATTGCAATAATCCAGATGTGATGAAAAATGCATGAATAACAATTTCAGTTCAGAGTGTAACTCGATATGAGTTAACATGGCAATATTTCATAACTGATTAAAAGCAAGAGCAAACCTGAGATATGAACTTCCAAAGTAAAAGTCGGGTTACTCCACAGGAAAAAGATTTGGCAAATATGGCAAAGCCATCGAGAGTTTCCATTACCTTAGACATAAATCTGTCAGGGGCACAAACGAGGACTTCTGTTTTTTCTTTATTAAGTTGGAAAATAATGTCACCCATCCTTTTAATAGAGTCAAAGCACCTCTGCAAGATCTGTAGCTTAGAAACACCTTGAGACTTAATGGAGATATATAACTAAATGTGTAGCTGTGATAACAAATGTCCTGAAAAGTTCTCAAAGTGCTGCAGATGGAGCAGATATAACAGAATCACTAAGGGCTTCGAAACAGAGCCTTGTGGCACACCATAGGTAAGAGAAGTGGAAAAGACCTGTACTTATAAGCAGGCACAGAAAAGGGTTGTTCAGACAAATATGATGTAAAGCACTTAGGAGAAGACCTGAGACGCCGTACTGTCTTCACAAGACATACCGAGGTTGAGGGTGTTGAACTCTCAACCGTGGGCTGACCAGTTGGTCACAACAGCTGTTTGCAGTTGTTAAATAAAAAAATTTTTGTTGACAGTCTAGTGCTAGATTTCTCTAGCAAATTGACTCTGTTTCGACTTGCAGAAGGATACAGGACAAGCTAAGGACCGCACATCAAGCACTGGTTACATATTTTCCTGGTACATACTCGTTGCACATCGGTTCTTGTTAACGTTTACACCACGATTGGTGGTTACGTTCATATCAGGAAGTGGTTGGAGGGATCAGATCATTGTGCATTTTGCTGGTCGTTTGCGCTTTTGTTTCACAACTGCCCCTTACGATGTGCTCAAGCTGATAAATCTGTCCTGGAGCCTCTTCCCCACATTGTGGTGACATTTAAGATTAAAGATCGACAATTTATTATTGTCCTTTTGACCGAACGAACCAGACTGCTTTACTGGTTTGACACCAGTAGACAAAAACGTGTACGTCTTCAAGAGCATGCCTCCAGCATGCCAAAACACAAAGACAGTATACCTTTGAAAGCAGGATTCAGTTAACAGGCTATAAATTTGACGCTTGTGTACTTTGGAATCTGGTGCTAGTATTCTGTAGCAGTGATATCTAAAAATGTGGTAAAAGTGAAATAAAAGAGACTCATTCATTACTGCGTAATAAAAGAAACACATTTTCTTGCATCTGAAACCTGACAACCATTTTCAGAGTTTCTCTTCTTCTCCCTCTTTGCTGACAGGACCTTCGAAGCCACGATTCATACCAGAGACCTTCAGGACCCACCAGAGCTCCGAACACTGAGTCCACCATGAATGGTGCGAGTCACACTCCAGCTACGCCGAACAACTACACACACAGCAAATCTGGAAGTGGTGAGCACACAACTGCACGCTGTTTGTCCATTTGAACTGTCAGATAGTCAACATTAGGCTTAGAGTGTTTGTGTACTCCCCTTATCTGCAGCTGAGTATGTACACACAGTATGTTTGTTTGTGTGTGTGTGTATTCGCGTTAGCTTATTTACGTGTGTGTGTGTATTTGCCATCACTGCACAGCGTGACATCCAGCCAAGGCTCCTGATACCATAGTGTTTTTTAGGTCACTGTAGCAGCCACCCTGAGCATTTTATAGCACCGCATTACAAATTTGTCACATCTTTCCCCGGCTCTGTCTTTGGATCTCTCCTCACTCTCGCCCCTGCATATTTTTAGCAGGAGAAAGGGAAGTCATTAACTGTGTTTTTCTGAACGCGCCGCTTGCTTTTCATGTGTAAAAGATCTGACCTTGGAATCATTACGCTGATGAAAAAGCTCCTGAGTGGGCCAGATTTGCATACGGGATATTGTGCGGCATGCGTGCTGTTGTGTTAAAGAAAAGGGGAAAAAAAGGACTAACAAACTGTTTTAAATTCATTCTTTATCTCTTTCTCCCTCGTCTCCCACTCCCTCACCCCCATGGGAAGCCCGGGATGTTTTTTCTCACTGTCGGCCCTCCGTCACAGTGGAACAGTAGTGGAGTTTTACGACGAGGGTGGATTTCAACACAAAAGAGTTTACAGTGCGATAAACTCTTGGGGGTTTACAGTTTATGGAAATGCGTCAGGAAGTGTTTCAAATAAGTTACAAACGATTGTTGTGTCTGTTTTTTAGTTTGCATCTATTTTTGACGTAATGCTGAGCTCTTCATCGTCAGTATCGATCCTCGATTGAAGGACGCGCTATTTTTCATCGCGCCTGTAATTAAATATGTGACGCGCCCTGTCACCACTGATTGATAATATTTAGAAGTATACAGCTGCTAAAATGAGATCTCGTGATTGTGTGCTGCCGCTCATCGTTTATTAAGCTTTTGTTGCGTTCAGGATTGATGCTGGAGTTAATTCAGGCAGGGTTATTTTTGATATCGTCTCCAGCAAAAATCAAAGTGAAAGCTATGAACAAACAACCTGAGAAAAGCTTTGATTCATCCTGATAAACAAAATCTGTGTTGTTGTTGTTTTTTAAAAAATGTTTTACTTTTTTTTTTTTGTTTCTGCTCAGCTCCATCTCCTGCTGCGGTCGCCGATGACAGCTATGGTCACTACGGCAACGACGACGAGCAGCAAGACTTCCCCCCGCCGCCCTCCCCTGGCACTGTGGAGGAAATGAACAGAGAGTTTTTGCTAAACCCTTCATCCAACAGGTACCCCACCCCATTAAAACACACACACACTGCATAGAATACTTCATAATCAACCCTCTATTAAACTCCACACATAGGCTTACAGAGTTATTATGTTCTAATGGCGCTCTTAATATGGCCCTCTGTGTTATGAGATAAAGTAGAGCCATTACATTAAATATGACATTGTGAATATGCATTATTTAGACTAATTGTCTAATTGCAGTAGCCTATTTGCATCACGCAAAACCAATTATATGCTGATAGCATAATGGAATAAATTCTGTAGGAGTTCATGGGCTCAGAAAGAGCTGTGATATTTCTGTTAGTATCCTGCTGTACAGTTGGCTGACACACTGAGAACAGAAACACAGGAAATTTATGTGAAACGCCAATTTCCTACCTGCTTCATTAGGATTACCTGCTAAGGAGATGTTCTGTCAGCAGGCTGTCAGGGCCTTTGAAAAACAAAAAAGGGATCTCTCCCCCCCCCCATGCTTTTCTATATTCGGTGGATGTAGACATAAGTTTTGATTTGACGCTCTAGATAAAGCACTCAATTGCATAAGTAGATCGCCCCTTTGTTTTGGGGCAGTGTTGAGCCTCAAATCAAATATTGATTTTTGTGTTTTGGATTAAAAAGAGGTGGTCTGATCATCATATAAAAATTCCATCCGACTAAACTAAAATGAAAACCTAATGTAAGGCCGTCCAGTAGGATTGCCCCTCTCTGTAAACAGCGATCTAGAAAGTGCTACCCAGATTGCTACAGGACTTTAGCATAGCATCAGGAAGATATATGAAGCTAGACAAAGCAATGAAAGCATGGTAGCGGTAATTTAAGACTCGGGTTACTCAGAGTGGATGTCCTGCAAAAATCACACCGAGGTGAAGAAGAACACACGCATAATATTAAAGTACCTGCAAAAATGTACCCAACTTCCTAAAATCTTATAGTATGTAAACAATATAAGAATAACACTTAATAAATAAATGAATGTAAATTGAAAGCAGTCACAATTCTCCAAAGATATTTTGTAGCACGCCTGGAAGCTTCAGTTTTCACCATTCTTTGGACAAATGTAACAAAAAATGTCCCTGCACGCTAAAAACACTAAAAGGTCGTGCCTGCTTGAAAGCATGGATGGTGAAGGGAGCATCATGATTTGTGGAAAAAAGAATAAGAGCAGGCCTGCACACCGTGACCTGAAGTTTAGCTGTGTTCTGGTGACAAACAAGAAAACAACCCAGGGAACGGATGTCAATGAAGAAAATGTCACGTTTTGGAGTTACCAAGTCTGAACTTCGCCCAAATAAGATGTGGCAGGAACCGAGCAGTGATTACTCAATAACAGTTTACTTGTTATTAAAATTGTGTTTTTCCATAATGATCATATAATAATTTGGGCATAGTTGTGCATTTGTTAGCACTGGCACATCACAGGAAAAGGTTGCTGGGTTCAAATCTAAAGCCGGCTGGCTAGCTGGGGCCTTCCTGTAATGATGATGATGATAATATTTATAACTTTATATGTAGAGCATTTTTCAAAGCACAGAGATTTGAAAAAGAGATTTCATTCAATCACTGAAGCTCATGTACCCCCAGGGTTATATAACACAATACTATCACTGTGTAAATTCTGCCCCTCCCTAAGCTTCCTTCTGCACCGGGGTTTCTTCCTGTTAAAAGGGAGTTTTTCCTTCCCTCTGTCGCCAAGTGTTTGGCCAAAGGACATCTGATTGTTGCTGTTTTCTCTCACTTTCAATGTAAGGCAACTGTTGTGATTAGGCGCTATATGAATAGAACTGAATATAATGCACATATAAGCGTGGGAACTCTGTAAATCATCACTCTCAGTGCTGCTTCATCATATGAAAGATCAAATAAATCGAACAAATCTGTCAATCCAAGTAAATCTGGTCAGCGTGATTGTGATTCGTTGGCTCTAAAAGGCTACAGTGCATGTTTACGTTATCCCACTGAAGTGTCTGGCATCAATATAGTAGTTTCCCTTTAAGTTGAATGGAGACGGCGCGTGCTGGTGTTTTATTGAATCATGCCATCTGGACTGCAGGAAATTGAATCGTCTGTTTGAGTTTGATGCTCAAATTTTGTTTACTACGACTCGTTGTTTTTGTGCCAGGGCACAAGCTCGAACTTGACTCGATTAACCGATTGATTGTTGTTTTGCAGTGAGATTCAGAAGGTGTCCCGCGCCGCTCAAGCTTTCTACGCAGAAAATGCTAAGGACAACGTACCTCGCAACAGAGCGTCCAAGAGCATGGACATGGGTAAGCTTCACTCCCTCACCTCCTCATCAGTGAGAAAATCTCTCGTGTTTGTACATTTTCTGAGGCAAAAACGCTGCACGAACCACATTGTTGTCCCAACCATCACAAACAGCCCAAAATCCTCCTCTAATCATGGACTCAGCCTAGAAACAGACACACGCACAATCTCGGCAGCGATCACACGCGTCTTATCAGTGCATTTCTTTGTTGTGATATGTAGCCCTCTGCTATTATCCTCCGCCTAAGGGGATTTGACCCCATGAACTTATAAACCCCAGGGGCTTTCCAGCAAGCTCCACGAACACAGCTTCTGGTGTGTGCGTGTCTTTCCGTGCGTCCTTTGTATTTGTGTGTGAACGAAAGGGCTGAGGTTTCCAATCTCATAGCTTGCTGTGTGTGGAAGGCGAGAACGCAGAGGCTGATTTCCTCATATTAACCCGAGTTGACCCCTCATTCTCTCCCCTCTCTTTTTCTCCTCCTTTTTTTTGATATTTTTCTTTACTTTTCTTGTTGTGCTTGCATCTTCTTGGATAAGATCATCTTTTTTTTTTCCCTTCCTTTCCCTTCATCTTTGTTTATCTCCTTTTTCTTTTCAACACTTTGTTTCCTTACTGCAAGGCGATGAGTTCATTGCTCTTGCTCTCCTCCGTGCCTCTCTCCTTTCTTCTCTGCCTCTCTCTGATTTCCAATCCTGGTTCATTAGGTTCAGTGGATTGGCTTTCTTCCTGCAGCACACGCCTCTGCCACCCAAGCTGATTGGCTTTCATTACGGACAAGGGTGGTCTGCACACACGGCCGCGCGCACTCAGACACACACGCATACACACGCACGCTGTGCTCTATCCCACTGAGGACCCACTCCAATACCCACCTCTATCTGTCTCCGCTCTCTGGCTTCTATCTCCATCTCTGGCCATCCTCCATTTCAATCTGTTTTTTTTCTTTTTCTGTGTTATCATTCCACGTCTATTCATCCCTTCCCTCTCCAAAGTGCTCAGGGCTGAAATAAGGTAGTTAGCAGAGCTTTGTGTGTCTCTGAGTGTGCGGCAGACCTCAGATGCCAGCCCTGTCTGTACGATTTGTTGTTAAAGAGACATTTTTTTCTCCCCAGGAGAGTTTCCCACATGTCAGTCTGTATAGTCACGCGTACCTGAGCTTCAGCAGCACCTTAGAGCAGGTTAGATTTTATTAAACACCACTTGACAGAAAGAGGTGAGCTGCTTTTATTGACCCTTGATGCCTCAGCAAATACTCTGTTGACTCAGAGCTTTCACTCACACACAGAAATCCTCAGCCTGCAAATGCTGATATGAATTGTGGGATCGCTAACTCGATAGCTGCGCCAAACTTTGAATTTTCTGACAAGCGGTGTGGGCTTGTTCCAGTGGATCACAGAATCATGAATCAGTCTTTTTCTACTGTTCCACAAATGCCCAAAAATGCCAGAAAGAATATTTTTGCTTTCAGCTATAAAAGGTAAAATATGTTTTTTTTGTTTTTTTGAGGCAAATCTCACAGTAAGTCTCTTCCAGTCAGTTTCTTTCCTCCCACTAATGCCTTTATCAGCCTGAAAAGCTCTAGTCTGCTTTGGAAAGTAGTCTGTATGGATTGGCTTTAAGATGCTTAAAGTGCATGGAAACATCAGACCTTTTAGGACTACACCGTCTATACCGCCATTTGCAGTCTAAGTGATATCATGTGCAATGACTCTGTAAAATGTTTAAAGAAGTGTGAGTGATTTAACCAAAAGTTATCTTTCGTTAAGACCGACAGTCTTGGTCGTTGTGTCCTTGGGCAAGACACTTCACCCGTTGCCTACTGGTGGTGGTCAGAGGGCCCGGTGGCGCCAGTGTCCGGCAGCCTCGCCTCTGTCAGTGCGCCCCAGGGTGGCTGTGGCTACAATGTAGCTTGCCATCACCAGTGTGTGAATGTGTGTGTGAATGGGTGGATGACTGGATATGTAAAGCGCTTTGGGGTCCTTAGGGACTAGTAAAGCGCTATATAAATACAGGCCATTTACCATTTACCATTTAAGAGTCATTTTCCAGGCAACACCTGGGCATTGTGGGAGTATCCTGCTTTAAACCGCCCATAGCAGAAACACTACATCGCCTACAGTATGTCTTATTGATTATGAGCACTAGCAAAAGTTGGACCTTTATCCTTAATCAATTGGTCTATTTTTAAAGAGCTGGCAGTGACACAGAAATTAAAGCAATGAAATAATTAGCAGGGATTTTAATGGAAGACCATATGCATAAACGAGAAAAGGTTAAAATCAAACAAGGCACACAGAATTTTTAACTGTCAGAGGCAAAAACCAAAATGAAGGTCATGCAGGAGAGCCTTTAACCTGCATTCGTCCTAATTCACAGCAAAGGTTGACTCCTCTACTTGTAAAACAGAGTCAGATTATATAGAAGTCTATGTGGAGATTACCCCAACTTTCATTAATGATCTCAGTAGACGCTTTCCTGATGTGTTAATAGTCTTAATTGCTGTTTTCAACTCTGATTTAATACAGCGTGGTAGTGTTTTTGTAAATTCCAAACTTATTTAGAGACATAAATAAGAAATAAATAGAGATGCACTGTCATCCTTAGAACTGGCAGCATATGCAAACAAAAAACCCACTTTTTGTAAAATGCTGTTTTATTTTTACAATAAAATTTTAAACCTTGCAATTGTCCTCAAGCTACAGTACGTCTTCCCTCCCTTAAACAATAAAGGAGTGCTGTGCTACTGGGAAGAAGTGCAAATCATTAACTGATGATGAGTTATTATCCACGCACCTTTACCTGACCAAGCAGAAGCAGATGCAGCTAGTTTATTGAATAAAATAAATGTCAGGCATTTCAGAAATTTTCTAGCATGTTTATAATTTCACCAAATAACAGAACATCAACCCTTTTCACTTTTTTACTCATCTTCATAATTTTCCTCGTAACTGCTTTGATCCTTTGCTCATACAAAGGCTGCTAGCTTGTGGCTAGCCCTGGACAGTGTTAGCTTTAGCTGCTTTGTCTTTGTTAGCTTCTTTAAAATATCCATGTAAAAGTGGGTGAGGGTCATTTGAGCGTATGATTGGATTTGTTGTTACAAATATTTTTGTAGTAGTCCCCCACAGTTTACAGTTGTGCTCTTCCATGCTAATGGAAGGCTTAATGGTCAGTCACCGGTCCAGGCTGAGATCGCTGAAAATCTGCTGATTGTGGATGACGATTGATTATTGACAGTCAGATCCATCGCTCACGTTATAAAAGCTGAGATGCTGAACTTCAGGCTTTAAAACCAGACTCTATAAACCAGTGAGTTATGTTGCATATGCTACGTCCATCATTTATATACAGCTTTTGGTTTCATCATGTCTCTCAAGTTCATTCTCTTTGTGAGTGTTCTTTCCTCATTTATACATGTTTTCTTCTACACTGCTTGTTTACTTTCTCTGTTTATTTGTCCTACCATCTGCCCCTCGTGCGCTCTTTCCTGTAATTCCTGGTTTTGCTTTCTGTTTTTCCATCTCATACTCAATCCTTCATTTACTCTCTTTCAGTCACTTTTGTCCTTTGGCTCTGCTACTCCCTTTTACATTTTCCACTGACCTACTGCACTGTCTATATCCTCAAAGTATTATTCAGTGTCAGTGTACTTTACAAGAACTATCCTTACTTTGTATAGTAATGTTTCAGTAATAAAGTGACACACTAAGTTAGCAGAGTTGGGGTTAAACGTGAGATTCTTACGTTTTTAGCCTTCCTCTGTGGCAGTAGAGACCAACTTGGCTGCTGGCCACGCAGACTTTTATCTTTCCGGCACAGTGAAAGGGAAGCTTTTCATTATCTGCCAGGGTCATGAGGCCTGGAATATTTTTTCCCGAAACTTTGAAAGTATTTAAGTTTTATTTTATCTGGCACATGTGGACAAGAAAGGTATTTTTGCTTCTTTGTCTTGGTAGCTACAGATGTCACTTTTTCAATTTCCGCTTTACTTTGACTGATTGTTTGTTTTTTTCTTAAGTTTTTTTTACTGTTATATTTTCCCGGCACACCCAGTCTCTGCATCTGTCTTCCTCGCTCCCTGCTGTTCCCTCTCCTATGTTATCCCTTGCTCTCACTCTTGCTCGCTCCCTCACCCTCATCTGTCCGTTGGGAAAATTGACCTCATAAAAAATGAAAAGGATTATTTAAGAGAAATGGCAGGATAATGAAAACCTATTATTGTATCCTGCGGTGGCGACCGCCAGCCGACCGCAATCCTAGTTAGATTAGGTGTTGGTGGGCGGGGGTGGGGTGTTGGTGGGAGGGCTGCTTTTCTTGGTCTTCTTTGTCCCTTTATTATTTCTCATATTGTCTCATCTCTCTGTTCTCATTTTCTCTCACAATCACAATATCTCGCTTTCTTCTGGTTTTCTTATATTTCTGCCACCTTTTCATTTCCTCCTTCAGTCTGTGTCATTTTGCCTCTCGCTCGTCCTCTTCCATCTTACGCCGGGAGTCATTTACAACATATGCCAGCACCAGTAGGCTCCAGTATAACCATTTATGAAGCAGCATGGGGCACTGGAATGACCTGCATGCTGTTTTGTGTTGTACTAGATATTGCTTGCATAATGTGTGATATTTACTGTGTCCCTCTGGCTCTTTCTTTTTTTCCTAGTGGCTGATGAAAGCAACGTGGGATCACTGGTCGGGCAGAAGAACAGTGAGTGTTCGATATATTTTTCTTTGACCCACCAATCTGCCACACTTCTCTCCCTTGTTGTGTCTTTTGGCTTAACGATTCAACAAGTCCACACAGGAAAAAAATGAACCGTATGTGTGAAGATTCTTGTTATTCTCAAATATTCTTCTTTATTCTTTATTCCCTCCGCCTCCCTTTTTTTCTTTTTTTCTCCCCTGGCTGACAGAGTTGAGTTGTGCAGCACTTAGCGTCTGAGCTCGTGTTGCTTTATTGCCGCCCAGGTCAGCAGGCCCGTGGCGTTCAATCCTCACCCAGCTGACAGCAGCCCCCACTCCATCACAATGAATTCTGCTCCAGTTATTTGTTCGCACTCAGTTCTGCTTTGTTTTATTTGAGAAGAGTCTGGTTAAATGTAAAAGAGAAGACTTTTTTTTTTTCTGCTTACAGATGACACGGTGCAGTGGTGGTTCAAAGTGATGTATGTGAAGTAATCAGTGTTTGGTTTTTGTTTGTTTTGTTTTTCTGAGAAGGAGAAGAGGATATATAATATAAGCTAAAACATCAACGAACTCAAAGTCCCTTTGTGTCCAACCTCCAATCATTTTCACTGTCCAAGCCTTTATCAGGAAGTCAAACAGTGGGTGTTTGATGGCCTGCAGTTTGGTGAACAGTCTCTCGTCTGTCAGCTCTTCATATAGAAAGAAGGACGTGGTCAATTCCAAATACTGGGGTTACTAAACATGGAAGTTCAGGTGGTGTTCAGTCATGGGTGGGTAATCGGTATTGCCAGTGCATGTGGCATATTTGTGTTCTCACAATATCTTTTTGTTCTTCCAATATGAGAAAGCACCCTATAGAGGACAAATGATGTGTTACAATTGATCGTGGACTCATTTTTAGAAGAGAAATCAACAAATGTTTTGGTCTGTGCCATATTTGTGCAAATCATTGTAGCAGTTGCACTTGTAGGACTCAGCCATGTTTGTAGAGTGTCTGGTTGGAGGTGTGTGTGTAGCAGTTTATGCTGCAGAGTGGGAGGCCTCTTAAAACTGATTGCTCATTACATACGAGAGATCTTAGAGTAAAAAGAGACTCCTTTGGAGACTCCTTGATACTAAATGTGAAGTGTTGGTTGTAGTGAACTCCTTGTATCAAGCTTTATGTTCATCATGGATTCACCGTGGTGGTCTAGCCGGCTATAATGAGAGCTTCCTTTGTGATGGTGAAATTCCTGACTTTAGGCTCTACATACCTTGCAGACTCATTGATCTCCTTTCTCAGGACTCCAGTTTCTAGAAGGCTTTTCGTTTGATAGTTTATGGTTTTTTATATTTCTGTCTGCAAAAACAACAGCTTGTGCTTTTGCAATACATACCTGCAATACACTGATTGACATGCTCAATTGAATATAACGTGCAGATATAGATGTGGCACGGCAAGAGGAGAAAAATTAATATTTGAGATGCAATCAAAAGTTCATCCACGAGTGATTTTAAAAACACTTTTTTGTAGTAGTTCAGATCTTTTCAGCAAACCTGTCTGATGGCTCGCGACATTACAGTAAAACTTGGCGCTGACAGTCTGACCCCGGAGGATAAATCCAGGGTGTCCAAATGCCGTCGATGTCAAAGAAAATGATGAGGTTGCTTCCGCTCATGCTTGTTACCTAAACATGGAGACTGCTGTCTGCTCTCTGGCTTGTAGCCAGAGATATTTGCTTTCTGTGCCAGTTTCAGGTCCGTGGTGAATTTGGTAAAGCAGGTGAGCCAGAACGTGTGAGGATCCAGAGCAGAGGCGACTGGAAATTGATGGACGACATCAGAGGTCTCCATTAGTGCGCCATTAAAGCACTACGTTAACACCCACAGCATGAGCCTCGAGTGGTGTTTGATTTTGAACACGAATTTTTTTTACTTCCTGGGAGTCTGTGGCATTCTAACAATAATGACAGGAAAGATTAGGTGCAGTGTTACTGGAGCTTTTTCTGATCACTACTGGTAAATTTCAGCTTTGTTAGATCTAACAGCTTCAGCATTTCTTCTCAGTGGCCGACTGGCTGTGGTTGATCTGCGCAGCTGAAGGATGAACAGAAATCAAATGTTGCTCACAGAGTGTCGTGACTCCAGCTCGGCTGCAGACGTCAGGATTTTAATTGTAGAGCTCAGCAGTGATTTGTATCTCATTTAGATTTAATGTCTTTAATATGACAGCAAGGCCCCGTATAAGAAAATCAGCATTTAAGTTATGATGTTGGGAGACATCTGGCCTCGTTGTTCCTTCTGTTCCTGCTCTCTCACACACACACACCGATCTCTAAAATCCACCTGCAACAGCCAGCTAAGCCTGTTGCCTGGCAGAATACAAATGGCCTGAGCATCGTTGCTGACCTCAAATCCCCCACACTCAGCATTCCCACAAGTGGCTTCACCTCCGCCCTCCTCTTCTTCTGTCTGATACCCACCCCACCCTGCCACCCGCTCCCCCCACCCTGTCCTCTCCTGCTCACATTTTCCAGGCATTTCTAAGCACACATGATAGATAAAGCGATCCATTTCTTCTCTGCTGCATTCCTTTCTTCTTGTGGTTTTTTTCTTCATCCCCCCTCCAGTTGACGTCTTAGCTAGTGCGTATTGACAGGGCTTTTGCGTGTTTCTCATTTTTGCTGATGCAGAGTATTTTGCCCAGCTTCCTGCTCCATATCTCAACCCACCCCTCCTTCCTAAATGGCCTCGGTGTTTCTTTATGAGCTTTGACATATTTCATTAGGCGGATGGTCTTAAGAGGCCTGCCTGGCTTCTTTAATCTGGCTAAAACCCTCTTTCTCTCTGGCTGAAGCTGCCGCGAGGTGCGTTTCACTCCTCTAACTCTTTCTTTCCTCTCTCTCCATCTTTCTCTCTGTCACTTACTCAAGCTGTCCCCCCCCCCCCCCCCCCCTGTCTTGATTCTCCAGTCGTTCGAGTCTCAATCTTCAATAGAGCTTTAAGTCTCATTTCTTTCTTTTTTTCCGCTTTCATCTTTGCAACCACTCGTCCTTTCCTACTTCTTCCCAATCGCCTTTTTCTCGCTCTTTGTCACCAGACTCATCCCCATTTTTAGTCTGCTCTCAATCCCAAAACTTCATCTCCTTCTCTCTCTCTCTCTCTCTCTCTCTCTCTCTCTCTCCGCCTTTCTTTCCCTCTTTCTCTCTTCACGATCAATTTCATTCCCTTTCTTTCAACAGGCTGATCCTTTTTTTAGTAACTCGCCTTCTGTAATCTGTGGTTCTCCCTCTCCCGCTGTCTCTTTCCTCGCTCAGCTGCAGCTGTATCTGTTCCAGCTTCATGTGATTATGCTGAACATGCTCCAGTCTTGGAGTTTCCTCTACCGACTCAGACCCAGTCGTCTCGGTGTGTGTTGTGTTTGCGTGTACGTGCATGTGAACACCCCACCAAGACACTCCCAGCAGTGCTGGACAGATATCGCTCCATTCATCCCTTTATTTCTCTTCCTTAGAGTGTCTCCCTGGCAGCAGGCTACTTTACCCCTTACAACACACCTGGGATCTCATCCAGCCCAGCAGCACTGTACCTCCGCTCACTTTTGCAGTAATTTTGTATGTTTTTTCTGCCTTTTCCAAGCTTCTTTAAGTGTGTATTGTTTTTGTTTTGCTTTAAACGATCACCTTGAAAACCCTCATTCAGACTCATTCGTTGTTGTTTGGATGTTTAGAGCTAAATGGCTAACAGCTAACCCTGCAGCAGTGCCACCAGTGAGATCACTCTGTGTGCCCATTAGTCCCTGTTGTTTCTTTCCTGCACAATGAGGCATCAGAAAGCTAGCCAGCATCCTGCCAGCGCTGAAGCCTTTGCTTTTTTCCCCCCTGACAGTATTTGTTTGGGCGCTGTGTAATTCAGCTTTTTTTCTGCTGTTTGTGCTCTCTTTCCTTCTTTTACTTGCTATATCATAAGGACTGTTTGTATGCGCTCCCGCAACTCTGCCTTTGGGGGGAAAAAAACAAAAACAAAACAAACTCTTCTTTCTTTAAACTTGACCACTATCCTCTTCAAGTTGGTGCTTCGTCTTCTGCACCTCAGGCCTCAGTCCATTGATCCTATTTGATTTGGATGAATTCCTGAAAGGCCGGCACATCGGTGACCTGCGCTGGACGTTTTTTGGTGTAGTAAAAGGGCTACCTTTCAACTTTATTTTTGAAGACAAAAAGGTCGCCAGGTGGTAAGTCTAGTCAGTAGGTTAGGCGCTCAGATAGTGTTTGTGTGGCCAAAAAAGGAAGGTTTAATGGTTTGTGCTGTCCTCACTTAAAGACTCCACTGGTTCAACTGAGCTGTTGCACAACCTTAAACGCTTCCACAGAGCGAGCTACAGATCGGAGCCACACTGCTAGCCTTCAGGTCTAATGTGTGTCTGGTGGCCATCAAGGGCGGGGGCACTGGCGGTTTGATCCCCGGCTGGTGAGGCTATCTATGCGGACATGGAATGTCAGGTGAACTAGCGTGAGAGTATATTCGGGCTCTGGAACCAGTCTCCTGCAGACAGGATGGACTCTGTTCCAGTCTGGAGTTTCCCTCTGTGAGAGGCGGCAGGCAGGGGTGGGTGTTTTGTATCCCCTGGACTTTTCTGCCTTATATGTTGGGGCTTTTCCCAGTGGACGAGGGGGTTGTTTCTCTGTGTCTTCCGGGAAAGGGTCCGAGCTCTCCAGAGTTGAACAAAGAGCTGACCTTGAGATTGATAATGGCTCAGTTTAAATCAGGTTTGGGTTACAGCAGCGATGTGTTTATGTTTAATCTTGTGTCAGACTGTAAGAAACTGGCATTTAAATAGAAAAATTTACACAAGCCCCTCCCACCCCAACACCCATGCCTTTTCCTTGATTATTGAAGCACTTTTTGTAGCAGTTTAGCTTAAAACTGTTTTTACAAAGTAATAGAAAAAGGCTAATAGGTACTTCCAGCATATTTACAATGTGGTAGAAAATACTCTTTTGGCCTCTATGGATACTTTCCCCTTTAAAAATTAACTTTTAATAAAAAGAGAATAAAAATTAACTAAATAAAAGTGTTAGGGGTGTGGCCAAGTTGAGTGACAGGTGTCCCAACACAGGCAGCTAGAACCAGTTGGGATCTGCTAGACCTTTCTCCCACCCTTTAACTCCAATCTGTTGTGGCAGATGGCTGCCTGGTTCTGCCAGAGGTTTCCTCCTGATAAAAGGGAGTTCTTCCTTCCCGCTCTCACCAAGTGTTTGCTCATAAGGGGTCGTGTGGGTTTTCTCTGTATTACTTAGTCTATTTCCCTTACAATATAAAATACAATGTCATTTGGCGCTTTATAAATTAAAATGAATTGAAATGAAACCACTACTTGAAATCATAAAACTGGCACTTACACTATCTGTGTTATTTTGGTGCATTTGAAGCATTTTTAGTGGATTATTACGGCTTGCTGTCCCTGAGGTTTGTGCTTCAGTTTTTAAGGTCACTTCCTGGTACTAAAAATCAACATGGGAGCAGCCAAAATGCTAACATTAAGTCCAAAACCTATGGGTGGAATCCCAGTGGATATATCGATCTTTTACACCGTTTAGGGCCCCGCTGGCATAAGGCTGCCAGTGCTGGAGTTCTGTTTGTTTGTGTGTGTGTGTGTGTGTGGGTTGACTGTGTTTTGGATCTGGGTCATACACTTTACGTAGGTGTTTCATTGTTTTCAATTTAATGCCAAATTCAAGTTTTTCCACAATAGTTTAAGACTCTTTACAAAAGATCCTTTTGTCTTGATGACGTGTACAACATGCTCAGCGAGCTTTGTGAAAATGTAATAAAGTTTTCTGTGATTCTGAATGGTTGCAGGCTGTGATTGGTTGTCATTCGGCATATTTAATGTGTCTCAGCTAATTCACTCAGGACCATAGTTGACTGTCTTGAAGTCTGACTCCTGCATTAAGGTTAAGTGAATAGTTTGGCTGTCTGTAAAGGTCTTTATAAATCTAGCATGCCGGGTGTGTATGTTTGTGTGCGTCTCAATGTATGCACCCTCTCAGTTCTGCCTCATTGCCTCAAGTATTTTAACTGGCTGCGCGTTTACAAATGGCACATGTCCCACTCCGCAGAGTTCTCTCCAGCCCTCATCCATACTCTGCCACCCCCGCTGCGTCGCAGTAATCCAGTAGAGGTAGGCAGTAATTATGAAATGGCCTTTTAAGTCCTCTCCAGTTATTAAAGCCATTCGTCTAGGTGGAGGCTAAATACAAACAGCCCATATGTCCCCTTTCCCTCATACATCTAAACAACTAAACACAATTACTGCCAGAGCAATGTTTCCATCCAGCTTCATTTTCTGCCTCTGACATAGCTGAATGCATTCAGATAGTAATGGATGGATGCTTAATGATTGAACAGCTCTTTAATTGGAGTGAGTTCTGATAGGCCATACCATGAATTGGATTTTACTTTTACTGGCTGTACAGTCGTATGAAGTCATTTGGTGGGCAGTCAGGTTTGTCGGGTGATATGAAAATAGTTGCTGTGTCATTTTCATTTTTAAAGGATGCAGCTGGGGATGTTTTGTATTTATCTTTCTGTCAACAAATCCCATGAAAAAAGTAGCGGGATCAGTTGATTCAAACGTGGAAAGTTACTGATGTTTGAATAGTGTTCTGTTATAATTGTATGTAACTCCTGGGTTTGCGGGCTGAATGTCACAGATAAAGGAAAGAAAAGAGAAAAGCTAACACACTGGTATCTACTCTTCAGACACAAGTGGCAACTGTAGTTCCTCGAATGGCCACTGGGGACTACCTAAAAAAGCGCAAAAATCCCCAGCACCGCAGCAGTAGTACATTTTTATAGTATGCTATAACACAATTTCCTCACAGTTGTGTTTGTGATGGTGATTCTTTTTTTTAGAATTTATTATTCATGTATGTGACAAATTATATGTTTGCTATCGGGTTAATTGTACCATCAGACATCCCAAAAACTATCAACACCAGCTTGGTGATTTTTCCAGTATTTTATTTGTTGTTTACTTTGCACAAGACACGTGCAAGCTGCAAACAAGCTTGCT
Source organism: Rhamphochromis sp. 'chilingali' (assembly GCF_963969265.1). Classification (NCBI taxonomy): domain Eukaryota; kingdom Metazoa; phylum Chordata; class Actinopteri; order Cichliformes; family Cichlidae; genus Rhamphochromis; species Rhamphochromis sp. 'chilingali'. Next base: position 7,464,342 of record NC_137931.1, on the reverse strand, counting down.
AGCCTTAGTTGAAAGCTTAGCACTCCAGTCTCATCTGAATTTGATTTTAACAAAAAACAAAAGAAAAACCATGGCTGACCAAAATGCTAACATATCACCGGGCGATGTCATTTCCATCTTTTATATACAGTTTGTATTCATACCTCTAACGTGTCATTGTGGTTTCACGCCAAAAAAGCTTTTAAAGCTCCATGTTCAGTATATTTAATCCAGTGTGAAGCACTTCTTTCATGAGAGACCTTTGTGTGTTACTTTGTGTAGTTTAAACAGCTTAAATCTAAAAACATTCACAGAGATGAGATCGTTAAATATCTGTGGTAATTTAAGAACTTGTTGAATTTAATTGCTTTTACTAAAACTGGAAGTAATCTTTCTGTGTCTTGTGACCCTGTTTTTAATGCTTTTGTTGAATTGGATTCAAGAACCTTCACTGAACAGGGCGACATTGAGATCAGGCTTTCTTTTGCAGGTGTGTAGAGTGTATGTGTGGCGGTGAGTGCCACGTGTTTTTATAGCAGAGTGCAGGTCAGGGCTTGTTTTACTGGTCTCCAGAACAACAGCTTCAGGTTTTATTGGTTGATCCTGAGATTGGATACTAGATTGAAAAGTGTGTGTGTGTGTAGCTGTGCCCTACGTGTGTGTCTTGAAGCGTGTGTTCCCTGTACCCAATTTAAAGAACTACAGTATGGCCAGGAGCAGCAAGCCCCTTTCTTACTAAAGTGTCTCCTTGGCAACTCAGCATCACCCATCTCTCTCTCTCTCTCTCTAGTACACACACATGCAGACAGATACACACACACACACACACACACACACACACACACACACACACACACACACACACACACACACACACACACACACACACACACAGTCACTGCCACCCCCAGCTGTTTTGATGGAGGGGGCGCTTTCTTGTAACCGTGGCAACCTCTTTGCCAGTCTGCTACAAAGCTGCTTGCTGTAGAGCACATTGTAGTCCAGTTGATAGGTAAGTGTTAAGATTCTGGTGAGACGCTGTGGGGGGTGTTCAGAAGTGTTCCATTGATATGTGTGTGTGTGTGTGTGTGTGTGTGTGTGTGTGTGTGTGTGTGTGTGTGTGTGTGTTGGCTTGCTTGTATGGAGTTACTAGAACAATATCTGCTTTAAGCCCCTTTCAGACATGCAGTAGTTTCCCTTAATCTGACCAGACTGGTTCAGGCATACAGTTGTAGTATTTATGCAAAACTTTAAGCACATGATTCTGTATATTTAAGAAAACATGATTATTCTAGAGAATAACCAAAGTGGAAATGGTAAGATGCTGAGGGTTCCTGTCTCTTTTAATCTGGACCCGAGCTACTCCAACACCTTTACACTTCTGTAAAAACTCGTGACTTTGGGGTATAAAGTCTGAGGCTACGTCCACACGTACACAGGAATTTTTAAAAACGGAGGTTTTGCGTTTTCATTTAAAAAAAAGTGCAGTTTTTAAAATAACATCTCCGTCCACATGTAAAAAGCAAACGCTGTCAGGGACATACCAAATTCAAACTGTGTTGAAATGTTAGCCAGTCAGAAGTCTAGAAGCCCGGGAGGGACAGAGTAAACAGGGTTTGTACCCTCACAAAACCTCAAGTACTTTTGAAAAGTTTTGGCGTTTTTCTGGAAAGGCAGCTAATTTTGTGTTACTCTTCAAGTGCCATTTTCAATTACCTTCATCATTTCAAATGTTAATAACTAAAGACAGTATTTTGGATTTTGTCTCACTGGCTCTCTTGGCCAGAGTTTATTCAATAAAGAAAGAAACTGAAAATTTTACATTAGTCTGCGTGATTCATAATTGTAAGTCACAGTGCTGTGAAATATGGCTGGTGTAGACTCACAACTCAGGAATGGACAAAATGCATAGAACATACTTACATTAAATTAATTATTTTTTTTTTTATTTATTCAAAACCGACGACGACGACGATGGCATCGGGATTTGGGTTGTGAGAACTTGTGTGTTTAATGCAGAAACCACGTTCGAAGTTCACTCTGTCTTTGTAAATGGAGGGACAGTAACTGCGTGTGAAAACTGCAGATAGTCAGATTAACAGCAACAGTATTTTGTCTGTATCCACCATTGTAGAAATCCATCTCATGTAAACAGTAAGGTCTTCTGTCTTCCTTCTCTCACCCCAAACAGTTGTGGCAGGGTGCCGCCCCTCCCTGAGCTTGGTTCTGCTGGAGGTTTCTTCCTGGTGAAAGGGAGTTTTTCCTTCCCACTGTTGCCAAAATGCTTGCTCATGTTTTTCTCTGTATGCATTATTGTAGGGTTTACCTTACAATATAAAGTGCCTTGAGGTGACTGTTGTTGTGATTTGGCGCTGTATAGATAAAAGGCACACACCTTTGACGTTGCTTGACTAACTCTGTTTTCTTCATCCACGTGTAAATGCAAAAACTGAGTTTTTGAAAATCTTCACCCTGGCACGAGTTTTTAAAAATCTCCATTTTCAGTGATTCAAAACACCTTTTACCAGTGGACGAATGGCCCAAACACATAGAAAAAGCTATGTTTCAAAAATACCCGTGAACGTGTGGACTGAATAGCTTATCAGCTATGTCTTCCCCATTTTAATTTTAACACCTCTCCCATACGCACAGAGCATACAAGACACTGTTTGTGTGCCTTTTGCTAAAGGAGACACTTTTCCTATATGCTGAGTTTTACTCATTAACATTGTCTCACAAAAATGTTACTAAAATAGAACTTTTTGGGAAGTAATGTCTGTAAAGTCGTTGTTATTTCTCTTTCTGAGTTTATTACATACCTGCAGCCTCAGACATCACAAGAATCCAGCAGTGAGCCTTTCAAAAGCCAGGAAGTTACCACGACACTTCGTTAATTAACACAAATTATCCTAGATTATTCTAGACAATGCAACACATGTGATCAGCATATAATTGTAGATGAGTTGATTTCAGATTATCCAGTTCAGTGAGCTTTTGTACAAATCTCCATACATGCATTCCCACAACCTCATATAGGATATGTTTTCTCTAATATACATATTTGTCACAATATAGCTGCTGATATGTAGCAAATACTTAATTAAGTCAAATTGCACAAATAATGCATAATGTCATCTTGGTGCTGTGGTTTGTTGGTGTTAGTCCTAAGATAGTGGATTTTATTATACAGTACATTGAAAAAGATGCCCTTCATTTCTTTATACTAATTTCTAACGAATTGGCTGCTTTTTCACTCATTTTCATTCCAGTCCTTGTACCTGACCATTTTTAGAAGATTTTTTTTGTTTGCTTTTTAAGCCACTAAACACTGGCCTAACCAGTGTTGTGTCTATACATAACAGACAACAGAGCAAACAACACATTTTAAATTGTATGTTGAGACATTTTGTTACTAGCAGCCTGTTGCGAAACGACAAAATTTGGTCCCATTTCCTTAATCTACAAAAGGTAACACTGTTAGAACGGCAAAGAACGAGTATTTTTGAACCAATAAGGCAATTCCTGGATGGCTATTAACGAAAGGGCTGACACATCTTGAATGATGTGCAGTATGTCATTAAAAAATTTGAGGAAACTAGACAAAAGGAGGACAAAAGAAGTGGCACGCCTTAAAAATGATCTATAGCAGATAAACAGGATCTGAAAGCCATGGAGGGATGAATCTAAATTTGATATTTTTGGTTCAACTTGTTGTCAGTATGTACAAAAGAGTTCAGGACAGAGGTACAACAGTGAGTGTCTACAGCCTGTAAAACACAGTGGAGGCTGTGTCCTGGTTTCAGCCAGTGGTGCTGGAGATCTTGTCAAAACTGTTGGAACTCTCAATGAAACAAAGTGCCATCAGATTTTGATCCACCATGTAGTGCCATCTGGAAGCCATCAGATTGGTAACATCTTCATTTTCATCATGACAGTGATCCTAAACACACCCGGACATTGAAACTATTGAAGCAGTGAGAGATCATCTTGACAGAGAACAGAACAATTTGCAGAAACATCTAAAGAAAAGCTTTGAATGTCCTTACTTTAAGAAATGAGAAGAAAGCTGCCTCACAGAGTTCAGACTGTGATGAAGAATAAAGGTGGTCACACCAAATATTGACTTTAAAGCTTGTTAGAACTGTACAAACTCATTTCAATGTGTGTTTGCACACAATTCATTAAATCACTGCACTTATTTCCCATTTTCCTAACAAAAAATAAAGAAATGAGGGGTTTGGCACAGTGCTGTAGGTAAGACGGAGCGACAAGGCTTCAGCATTGTGTGTGGAATACTCACTGCACAGCCTGTAATTTAGAAATTTTCAAGTTCATTTATTCTTGAATTCATTGAGCGAATAATTAAGAGTTTTGTGCCGATCACTTTTATTCCAACTACCCAACTCTGTGAAAAAGCTGCAATTAACATTTTGTATTTATTTGTACAAAACAAAAAAAACCTACCTTTACTGATAATGATTTGCCCTCCATGACATCAAATTTCTGAACAAACTGTATCAATATGTAATGATGGTTGCAGGTGTGTCACGCTCACTTTTAAAATACCTTCTTTTTTTTTTAAAGTACAAAGCAGCGTGATGGAGCAGTGTTAGTCCTTTCAGGGCCTGTCAGCACAGCGGGACCCCGAGGCTACGTTCCAGGCAAAGTCTTCACTGCTGTCTGTTCAATACAGACACAACAGCAGTCAGCCTCTGCAGAGTCACAATATACACATCGCATTTGGATGCGTGCGGGTTAGAAATGCGCGCAGGTGGATATTTGCATGCGTGTGTTGGTGTGTAAGCACCTACAGCTTGCATGCAGGCGTGGGCTTTTATGAGTGGATATTGTTTGTGGACACTTTGGAGTGTTTATGCGTTTAGGGGGGAATGCAAGCACCATTACGCAGAGGTAATTGGCAGGTTCTTTGTTTCAGCTCCCTTTTTTGTTTAGTTTTTTCTTCTTTAAGGATGTTCTCGTACCGCATTTCAAAGGAGTCACTCGTTAATCCCGAGATGAATAAGTAATGTTTACAGCAAACGTTGTTGCCACCGTAAATGACTGTTTAAAGGCTTCTTTTATAACAGTGTAATTGACATTCTTCCCTTGAAAAACATCCTGGATAATTTAATCACACTGTAGATTAGGTTTATGTAATGGTCATCACTTTTAATGATATCAGCTTTGTTTTTCAGAAATTAGATACATTTTTTTCAACTGTTAGTTTTGTGGTTCATTTAAGTGCGGTAGGCAGGAATCGTCACACATCAAATGTCAGAAACCCAACGCGAAATCATTCAAACAAACCTTTAAAAAAACAAGAAAACTTGCTGACACATCCTCTGAACCTCAAGGACTTGCGAATCGCCAGTGCCGCAGAGTGATGGGAATCGTGCGAGAGGTTCAAATTGATTCAAATGTCCTCCAGCAGCAACAGCTCGTGTTTGATTGTTGAAAGCAAAAGCACACCAGGTTTTGTTTTTTGGGCTTTTTCTTTTTTTATCCACTCAACTAAGTAAAGGATACGGGCTGAAATAAAAGGGAAGTGGATTGTTGTAGGCAGCGAGTTCCCAGTTCCCGCTGATCAAAGTTAAATGACTTGAATAAGAAAAGCAGCGCACACACGTTTCTGGGAAAATTAGCTGCTTTGCACACAGGCATTGGGAGGAACGATGCAAACTTTGTTGAGGCAAATTACGAAGGCCGTCGGGTTGCTTCTAGAGATGGCTGCCAGAGATTCAGACCACTTTGTTGTTCCAAAACTGTTTAAAGTCCTTTTTTAAAGATTTGGTTCTGTAATTGGATGTTTTCTATTGAAGTGCAAGTTGTAAATTGCCCCCTTTTTTTTTTTTTTTTTTTTTTTTTTTTACAGTTTTTTTTTTACAGTTTTTTTTTTAAACTTGAGTTTGTTTCTGAGTAATCTAATGATGATTACTCATCCTCTGCACTGATGATCCCACCCTTCATTAAACATCATCTCTGCCGAGAAAGTTCATCGTGAAGAAAAACCAGAAGTTTGCTGCTCGCTGACAAAGTGAGCGAAAAGTGATGCCAAGCGAAGACGTGACATTACCTCTTGATCTTGGGCGGAGGGGTGCTGCAGCTGTGAAGGGCACTGACTGTCATCCTGGCCCTTTTTTTTTTTTTTTTCTCCTTTTTTTTGGCTGTTAGGCTGTTTGTCAAATGTGTGCACCAGCTTGAATCAGTGGCAATCAGGCTGACATGATGCGAACGGATCCGTGAGAGCATCTGCTGGCACAGCGGGCAGCGATATGTGATAAACGCTGATTTCACCCTCCATTGGATCGAGCTGGCGATGATAGCCACCTCTCCCCCGCTCATCCATCCTATTAAACCCTCATTATTCATTTACCTCCAGCCTCAACAGCCTGACATGCATGGAATGAGTGCAACTCGCAGCCCCACGCATGCACACAAAAAAAGAAATTGTGCTCATTTCATCTGTGGCGGTCAAGGACACGCTCGCCGCTATCTCACATAGTCAGTATCATGACTTTCTTCTTCTTCTTTTATTTAAGGGTTGGAACAAAATTCTCTCATTTAGTGGTAAATACACACCCGCCCACACGCTCAGACACACAGTTTCCCTGCATAGTGCGGCGGCAGTGCACTGGCAAGGAGCTTAATTCTATCAGGCTGCAAGCTGGACAGCCGTAATTACATTTGTGACACAAATCCTGCCTCTCAAATTGAGCGTTTTATTCCTGAGCGCCCCCCCTACCCCCCCACCTCTCTATTTATAACCCCTTATTCCCCTTATTCCCCATAAATCCCACTTCCTCTCAGAAAGTCAATTTAGGACTTAAAAGGCAGCAACTCTCTGCTTACTTTTTTCCTCCTCCTTCGACTCCATCGCCGCTTCAGTTTCACTCCCAACACCCCCCACCCTCCCACCCCCTCCCGCTCTGCTTGGAAGCTTTGAAGCCTCTGAAATGACAAAAAATACGTCTTAAGCAGTGAGTGCCGTGATGCGAGGAAGTCATCCCTACAGAAGAGTTTCAGAAAGTGAAAACGCTGCTTGCAACCTGCCTGTAACTTCTTTGAAGAGTCACTGCTCTATTGTGATACATCACCTGGGTGGGTTAGTTGCTTTTAGGGGTTGGAAGCAGGCGTCTTTTCAGCAGTCTTCTCGGTCATCTGTCCCGCAGTTTCCTGCCACAGCCTGAATGTCACAAGCGTCTTTGACTTTATTCTCAGTGACATTTACTCTTTTCTTCTTTTCCTTACAGCTCTGTGTTTCCTCAAATCTTCAGCATTTCCCCGCTACCTCCTCCTCCTCCCCCGCCTGCTCTCCGATCCCCTTGCTGAATCAGCTGTGGCCTTCATTGCACTCCTGCTCCTCCATCTAGCCCTTTCTTCCTCTCGAGTTGGAGGCCATACCCCGAGTACAGTATGATGGCAGTTCATTTATTCCCCCCTGTCTCTTGCTTATGCATGAGCCTGTCAGTTCCCATAGTACCGCTCCTCACCTGCGCCTGTACCGTTTCACCTCATTCATCGTTTCTTCTCCCCTTCTTTTATGTCGCTCATAGGGGACTCCGACTTTCTCCCCATTTCTGTCAAGCCTGTTTTTCACGCTCTCCTCTTCCTTTACCTTTCACTCTACATTTCATATACAAGACTTCATATTTCTCTCTTTAACCGTTCTCAGCTTCATTCCAAAAAGCTCTTATACGTCAACAGAAAAATGTGTGAGAGCTGATACTGATTGATCCACGTGTATATGTGAGATTTTTACATTTTCAGGCCTTGAGGTAGGCATAGTTTCCAGACAAGTTTATGCATGTGTATGTACGGTTATGCATAATAATGTGAGAAAGTTTTAGGAGGATGATCTTTAAGGTGATGCAATTTGGACTTTAAAATGTTTGTAAGAGCAGGATTTTTCTTCCTTCCATAAATAATGACTTTAATGCCATGAATTTAAATTTTAGTCCACATTTTCCATCTTTCATTTGATGTATTCTGGCTCTATTCTATCAGTCGCCATTGCTGCCGTGTCATTCCTTCAATCAATCTGTTTTCCCAACTACTTTTCTTAGTTAGTCGCGCTGGGCTGGAGTCTATCCCAGCTGACATTGAGTAGGAGGCAGGGTGCACCCTGCACAGTCAATCTATTATATATTCCGGCTTTCGTTCTGATTTTTATGCTATAAATTAAGACTTTTATTCCAGCTATTAAAATTTAATTCCGCAAATTACCATTCCTAGCATTCCTTCGATCCATCCATCTTTTTTAAAAGATGGATATTTTCTTTCTATGTATTGTTAGTTTAAGTCTATACATTCTGAGTTTCATTACATATTTCCCAACTTTCATGCCATACAATGAAGTTTTATTATGTGTTAGTTGATTTGAATGTTCTCCAGGATTTACATTTAGTCTCTGATATACATAAAAAGCCTAAAGCATACCCCATAAAGGCATTTTTCTGGAAGTAAGTGTTAAGTAATGTTAAGTAGTAAGTAGTTACTGTACTGTATATGGAGGAACCATAAGGTTACTGTTTTTGTTAGTTCAATAATCAGTGATTTTAGTGTAATAATAGCAAACTTAGCTTGATTATGTTTCCTGGTGATTCATAGATAATGAGCTAATTAAGTGTCAACTCTTACAAAAGACCCATTTCTGTATTACCTAAATGATAACTCTGCCTGTAGAAGCAACAACACTAATGGATAAATTACCGTCTAAATCCTGGAATTTGCAGTCCCAGCCCCCACACCAATTCTTACATACACTGAAGGCAAATTAAATTGTAGCCAGCTCTGAGAGTTTAAAAAGTTTAATGCAGATGCTCTTTAAATAAGGAAATATTATTTGAGGAGATGGGTTCAAGTTTAATGTTTTGCAAGCGGTGGGTTAGCTTATCCTAAAAGCTTGTGATCTGAATAAAGTCTTTGTGTCAATTTAGCAGTGGCTGCGTCTCTAAATTTAAGCAAACCTCCATCCTCCATCCATCAGCCAGGCTTCTTTCATACTCTTCATTGGATTTCCTCCTCTGTTTTATGTGCTGGAATAGTGGAAAATGTTGAAGTTAGCTTTGGGATGAATTAGTCATGGCGGAGTGTCTTTCTGTCTCGCAGAGCCTTCAGATGGAGGAGCACTCGGCCCCACCCTGGGCCTCATGAAGTCCAGCTCCCTGGAGAGCCTGCAGACGGCCATGTCTGAGGCGAAGCAGAGTCACATCCAAGACCACGTGCCCTTTCATCGCCCACGGCCGCACATGGTCCGGGGGCGGGGATGCAACCAGAGTTTCCGCATCGCCATTGACAAGTCGTATGACGGACCTTCTGAAGACGGTAAGACCCCAGGAGAAAAGCAGACATGTTGAACTGCTACTACCAAAAATCTTTTCGAAAAACAAGAAGCAGACACAACAAAACTGCCCACTGTAAGGAATGTTCCCTTTTAATGCACGACTGGGATTCCTTCCTAGACACTGTACCCATTTAAATGAGAGGCTACGCTGCCAGTGCACATCCTTTAAGCTTTATAACACACTGGCACTCAAAAAAGAGCCAGAGGCCTGCCAAGGTACAGTGCTTAGCCTAAGTACCTTAATGAAATGCTACATGATTTTATCCACTCAGCAATTTGGAAAGAACAACTTTATGTCTTACAGCAGCATATTTTTAATGCTCTAAATTGTGACCACACATACGTGTGGGATGAGGGATGTGTGCGATTAACATATGAGGAAATTAAATCCTGGAGTGTGGACAAAAGTTACGATTTGAGGGTTTTTTTTAGGCACACAGTCAACGCTGCAAAAGATAAAACTAAAAAAAACCCAAAAAACCCTCAAATCTGTGTTCCTGGTATCTTGCTACACCTGAGGGGCTTGCATAAGAACAAAGGCTGCCTGTAATGCTCGGAGCTATATCTATGAGTACATATTCCATTGTTGTCTGTGCATCTACTCTGACCTCTGCCATCCAACCTATCCTATTCGTGGGAATTGTTTTCCCTCATCAGACGACGACATGTCAGAGCACAGCTCCGGTCACGAAACGCCCGCCAGCAGCTCGTCTCGCCAGGATCTGGATGCAGACGATGGAAAGAAGAAGAAGAAGAAGGATGAAAGGAAGAAGAAGGAGAAGAAGACCAAAGGGAGGAAGAAGTCACTGGATTCTGTGGAGGACACAGAGAAGAAGACCAAAAAGAAAGGATTTGGCATCTTAAGGTAAGGAGATCTTCAGGTCCGAATACTTAACATCCCGAATTGATGTTTAACTAGTTTGTAACTTGTTGGCTTCCCCAGTTGAAAGCTCCCGTCATCAACAAAAATGACTTGACATGGACTTTCTGACAAATAGAACCTAATGAAGATGTAAACATTAGTTAAATATGTACATGAGCCCTGTTGCTGGTCGCTGGCTGACTGCAGATGGATTGAATAGCACTCACAAATTAACTTCTTTCCACTTGAGGCAATAGCTGACACTTTTAAACGAAACATTTTGTATTTCTGCAATTACAGTTCCAGAGTCAAATAAGGTGCTGACATTAGCTTTATCTCTTCATGCGTGTCCTGGCAGGAGTGAAGCATGTTAATTGGCACGGTGGTAATAAGTGTCCTATAAACGACTGATGGGAACATTAATGGATCCTAGAAGCACAAACCGAGCCAGTGTAATATGCTTTTATTCTGGTTTTCCAAGTTTAATTACATTTCTAAGTAATTAAACAGAGACATATTAATTTTTCATTTTTATTTTATTAACCCATTGCAATCAAATTGGGGAATGTGCTGCCTTTTGTATATACACTGTTCAAAAAATTAAAGGAACACTTTGAAAACATATCGGATCTCAATGAAACGAAGTCATGCTGGGTATCTGCGCTGATGGATTAGGTAATGTGTCAGGAGTGAAAGGATGCCACATTGTTTGATGGCAATGAAAACTATCAACCTACAGTGGGCTGAATTCAAAGACACGGCAAAACTCAAAGTGAAAAGATGATGCAGCAGACTAAGTTTCATTGCAATTTCTTTGCAGCAACTCAAAATGGTGCTCAGTAGTTTGTATGGCCTCCGCGTGCTTGTATGCGTGCCTGACAAGGGGCATGGTCCTAATGACACGGCAGATAGTGTACTGGGGGATCTCAGAGCTCCTGGTAGACTCTAATGGTGTCGGATGGACACAAACATGTCCCAGAGATGATCAGTTGACGTCTATATAGGTCTGTATCTCCCCAGACCATCACTTATTCTTACGGGCAGCTTTCACGTCTGTCACATGTGTTCAGGGTGAACCAGCACTCATCTGTGAAAAGCACAGGGTGTCAGTCAGTGACCTGCCTATTCTGGTATTCTATGGAAAATTCGAATCAGGCCCCACGGTGCTGGACAGCGAGCAAAGGGACGACTAGAGGACGTCAGGCCAATCTCATGAAGTCTGTTTCTGATTGTTTGGTCAGAAAAATTCACACGAGCATCCTGCTGGAGGTCATTTTGTAGCTCTGGCAGTGCTCGTCCTGTTCCTCCTTGCAAAAAGAAGCAGATACTAGTCCTGCTGATGGGCCTTTTACGGCCCTTTCCAGCGCTTACAGACTGTGCTGGGAGACAGAGCAAACCTTCTGACAATGGCACATATTGATGTGCCATGCTGGAGGAGTTGGACTATCTGTGCAACCTCTGCAGGGTCCTATGCATCAGCTCATGGTACCAGGAGGGACACTGACCCTAGCAAAATGCAAAATTACTGAAAAAAAAAAAAAAGATGAGGAGGGAAAATGTTCAGTGATCACCAGTTAGCATTAGCCTAACTCTATAATAATAGTATTATCATTACAGCTTTAGCTGAAACAAAACCATTTAAAAGGCTTTGCTTTGATTTTTTTTAAATCAAATATTTTCTAATTTAAAAGAAAATTAACAGCTAGAACAAACCAGATAACTACTCCTAAAGCTCAAGCTATAGCATCATCTGAAAGCAGCATTACTTATATTGTTCTCTTTAAATTGAGCTGATTTTCATCTGTATTATTTTCTACTAGTCTTTTATTTTTAGGTTTGCCTGCTGGTTAAAACCAGATGTGCATTTTGTAGCTGTGAGGGAAACAGACATCAGGTGCATCCCTCCTGTAAACAGAAGAATCGATGGACAGAAGCAGCACTATGTCTTACTTTTCTTGGTTAAGTTTCAACAAATTACCTCTGCGAGCACAGCAGGATTACGGGATCTTGGATATTGGATGTGAACACAACCTTCTCAGTAATGGAGGGTATCCATTATTTCTCAATCCAAGCAAAGTTGCACAGTAGTGACCCAAACCGCTCGTCACCCCCCTTATCAACATGTCCCCATCGTGATTTGCGGTGGTCCAATCCCACCAGCTGCAATCCTTATCTATTGGCAGTGACACGGTGTGGTCAGTGTATCACTACACTTCCAACACTTGAGATTCAATTAGGCTGTGACGAGAGATAGCGCGAGCTGAGCGTTGGCCTACAGATGGCAGATAAGAATCCAATCGGCCACAGTGTCAAGGGCAGTAATGGAGGAGATGTTCACACGTTGAGCCCGGTAGGGGAGAGTCGAGCCGGGGCTGGGAAGGGCAAGATGAAGGACACACTTGGAGGAGGTACATGCAAGAGCACATGTCAGCTTGTAGTTGAGTGTAAAGCTGAAATCCACTTCGCCTAGAGCTGGATTTACCCAGGAAAGACAGTTTTGTTTCCTATTCTGCGCCACACACATTGTGTTTATATGAAGCTCTACACATGTGCTGCACAAGGACTCCTCGTTTTTCTGTTTGTACTTCTGCATTTGGATCCTCGCTTCTCTCTTCCTGCCTTGTGTATACTCTCCTTGTCTCTTTGCCTTTACTTGCCAATTTTCACTTATTTTTATTTCTCACAGTTCAAGTTCAGGTGTATCAGTAAAATGCATCTGTCATTGGGCTCGCACATCTCACTATGTCCACGCTCTTTTTTCCCCCCTCTTAATTTAACACAGTAGTCGGAAACAATCAAAACCAGCCTGCTGCTGGTCTCTTGCACAGACTTGGACTCCTCTTCTACCTCAACAATAGCCTGACTATTGTAAAAGCTTCCAGATTGTCGCGCCGCACACTCGCCCCTCTCTCTCGCGCTCTCCCTGGCCTTTATCCGTCCAGCTTGATTGTTATTGAACTTGAAATATGACTTAATTAGCTGGAGTATTGCACTGTTCAATCTGATTGCAGCTCTCAAATGTTATTTTACTCCAATGGCAGCATTAGGAAAAGGGCAAATTATAAACATATGACCTCAATTTACCACAGCAATGAAAGTGTGCACAACAACAGCTAGCACGACAAATGCTGGAAGCCGGCCCCGTCCTTCCAGTGGCCGTAAATATTTAATTTAGCTGCTGCATTGTTTGAAGAGCAAGTTGTTTTTGGCATTGGGTAGCAAACAGCTGGATATACGGTGACCTCTGGAAATCACATATTTGTTGTGGGAACATTTATTTTTTCTAAATTCATACATGATCCTCATTGTATTGTTTCATGGCCTTGCATTTAAAAGCCTAGATGTTGTTATTTTACATGAGTGCAGCAGTTTGCCTTAAGAAACGTGTTTGTTTAAGGTAAAAAAAATTAATTACATCATTTGATAAAACGGTGAATATCCTTTTGGAAAAATCCATGTAGTCTTTATTGAATCGAAATGCACACGATGGTAAATTGGCCAGCCAAGCAGCAGCCTTTCCTGTTTAACCCATTAACACCTAGTGTATCATTTGATACATACAGTTTTTGTGTGTTTTTGAGACGTCGACATCATCAGTGTGGTTTATTTTTCCACCATGAAGAACCAAAATAAGATGCACAATCAATTTTTAGCAGTCGATTACCAAAGATGCCAGATGTAGCAAATATGATACCAATTAAAACTAAAATATTCAAATTAATATTGGTTTTTTTTTGTTTAATTTGTCAAAAAAGTTAAATAAACACTCCATTTTCCAAAAAATTGAATTTTATTTCGAGTTTCAGGTTTTAAAGAGGGCTTAAAATTCGTTTTTTGTAAGAATTGTTTCCTAGAGATGCTTTCAATGTAACAGTTCAGCACATTAATCGAGTCACTGAGCGCGACACAGTGGGAATGCTCCTTAACTCACCACATAATACTGTCATGATATGTTACCCACGATAACGCATGATATCAAAATTAGTGTAACTTAGATAGAAATGCACCTAAAAAGGTGTAAAACTGTAATTATGGATTCATTCACGTCATTGTGCTTTGAGTGTGTGTGTGTGTGTGTGTGTATTATTATTCAAATTTAATAGTCCAGTTATTCATTTAAGTAGGCGCTGATTTATTTCCCTCCTCTGTTTGCCAATCCCCCTGTGAATTTCTCTTTTTTCCCCCCTAAAGGTTCATTAATTTCCATTCATTTTACTGTAGACTCATTCATTTGATAAGCACCACCGTAGGGAGTTGTAAAATAGTGACTCCGTTAAGTCAGATTGGCAGGGGAATCTATTAAGCACCTGCATGTATATATTTCCACCAATTGCTGTGAAATTGGTGGAGCACATATTTTGTACCATTATTTGACAAAAAATAGTCACGATTTAGCATACGGTGGTCAGAATATCCGATTTTCTCTTTATAGCTGTCATGGTGAGAGATATTCAAGGTATTATTGTGATATTTAGAGTAAATCTGGGGGGAAATACCAATTATGCTATTGGTTAATTTAATTTCTAACTTTATTCTCATACACTTATTGCATATTAGAAGTGCATGGCCCATGCAAGGTCTCTAACTGTGCAATAGCATACAAACAGAACAATTATGCAGGTATTTTAGTAATTATTTGAGCATTATAGTCGCCACAGTGAGTCTTTTTTTGTGCGTACAGTAAGCCGGGCCCGCTCTACAAGCCGGTTGTGATTTGATTTGAATCTCAGGGACTGCTGTGAAATCGACTTTGTAATGAAATTGCTTCCTGATTTCTGTTTCACTGTCAAATAGTCCAAACTGATTTGGACGTTTGCCAGTTTTTTTGATGGGTGGGGGGGTTAAAACAGAACTCCCATCGAATTAAACAAAGTGTCAAAAAAGACACACCGTCTTAAGGTTAAAGATGTTCTGGGCTCGGATGCGGTTTCTCCTCTTTTTCATCACCGTGCTCACAAAGCCCCATTCGCGTCTTGTCTCCCTGATTGCTAAATAAGCCAAGACAAATGGCAGTGCCCTTCAGACCTTCCTCAGTAGCGCTTGACTGCTCGTCTTGTCTGTATTCAGCAGACGGCAGTGAAGTCTTTGCCCAGGACTTAGCCTCGGGGGCCGTGCTGCTGACAGACCGCGGAAAGACTAACACTAGGCTGCTCTTATGTTTTCTCTCAACGTCGCCGCCATATCTGCAGAACAAGACAGGTTAGCCTGGTCAGGAGTTTCAGATGTCCTTATCAGAAAAAGGATATTTATCTTCCACTTTTGGACTGTAATAAAACCTTTGCCTACAATATTATTTTTATCTCGAAGTAAAAGCTAGAGCTCCCTCCTCACCATTCCCCAAAGTGATATTTTTACAAGTTTCTCAGCCTTGGAAAGTTGCTGAGGGCGTTTGTTCTTGTGTGTACAGCTTGAACTGCTTGAGCTCAGACCCGGTCTTGTTTTCATGAAGGATTAGACATGTTATGGTTTTATCCAGCACGACTTAATCAGGAGGTCAGGGTTGTGTGCAACGCTCCCCGTTTCACTCCCAAGTGACATTCGGTCTGCACTGAAATGTGGATTTGTGTTTATACACAGATTCATGCAACTCCATCAGCTTGAGCGTTCATCACACCAGTCACCGGGTGTGTCATTGCTCAACTCCGCTGCCGGCCCTGCCGGGCACTGACACACGCCGTCTGTTTCGTGTCCCGTCAGTCACTCAGTCAGGATCAATGTGGAGCTGTCGCTATCAGCACGTCTCCTGCCGCCACCGCACGCAAACACCCCTCAACCCATTTAAGGGACATGAAAGTCGACGCTTCTGATCTGCTGTTTACAAATCCCACGTACGGCATCGTACAGTATATCCTCTCCCCCGCTCCTCTGTTTGCGGCGCAGAAGAAATCCGACAGTGACGCAAGCCAATTAGCTCCGTCCGTTCCGCTCTCATCCTATCGCGGAGCAGCAGAATGTGCGGGGTGGAAAAGGTAGTCACTGGTGGGCTGTGCTCTGCAAAACCAAAGTCTCGGTGTCAAACTGAAGGAGCTCGACGCTTGATGATTTCTGATGGATTACTGCTCTTATAAGTGCGCCTGTCTTCCTCCTCCTTGTTCCTCGAGCCTTTGCTCTTCCAATTTTAGTTTCCCGATGAGCCTTTTCTCCTCAGATTGTCCTCAAATGTCCTTTCTTTGTTCTGTTTTGCTTCACTTAGCTTTCTATGGTTGAGTATCTCTTTCCCAGTTCATTTCTCTCTGTCCTTGAGTGAACTATTGATTTAACTAAGCAACACTGGATAAAATTAGCTTCAGAGTCCTCGATGGATTCACTCGAGTTTCTAATTTTCTATTATCAAGTGTGCTAATGACTAGTCCAAGAAACCTCCTGCCAGTTAAACAGAGGCAGGGCGTGTTATTCCTTTACTCTGAGGTTTCTGTGGACTGTTATTTTTTTCTGTTCCTGCTCTGGTATGAATGGTTGTCACTGCCCATCTGTTTATTTGAAAGAAACCAGGAAAGTAAGGCCGACCATCGGTGCGAAATAATAGTAATGTGGAGCACTGAAACAGGCCACAACAGTGCCGCAGTGACTTTAAACACCAAGTGACCTTAAGATCAGCAGGAAGGGAAAGGAATCTTGAATAGGCTGTACTTGTCAGCCGTGTTGGTAGGCATATCAAAATCCCTCTGACATGTTTGTGTGGGTGCCTCACAGCAGTGACTCTAAGCTGTGATGGGGTAAATCGGAGGTGCATTACCTAATCCCACCGTTGGGTTAATGCACTGCAGGTGGATTTCTTTGATCCAGCATCTCATCTGGCATTTAAGGGCTGCTAGCTGCGCTGATACAGAAAGGAGTCTGCAAGACAGTATTTATTAATGTTAGTATTCCCTTTTGTAAAATATGCGTAAGGCCATATATTTTGCACACAGGATATCTCTTGTGGATAAGCATTATCACTCCCTCTATTCATCTCTTTATCTTTCCATAAATAATGTATGCAAAACCACAAATCACTTTCTTTGCACACTTGACAGGCGTGGAACTCGCAGCTATCGCTTACTAATCAGGGCTGCCTTAAATACACGTTCCTAGGGAATGTAAAGCCTTGCAGAGTATATTCTCCCTGCTGTATACTTTGAGCAAAGGTTGGCTGAATTAAAATGAGAGAGTGCAACCGTGCATAGCTGAGGGCTCGCATTATTATTAAATCCTTTATTTAAACAGGTAATCTCATTGAAATCAGGGTGTCCTGTTTTTAAAGGAGACCTTTGCAAAGATAACATGAGAATGGACATTTTGAAATTTAGGAAAATCTTATTCAGGAGTGATGCTCATGCATAAAATCCTCAAATAAAATAAGAGAATGTAGTTTTCAAACTTTTGTATTTAATCCTATTTGTATGCAGCAAAGTATCTGAACCCAGTTGTAGAGTAAATAAGAGGTGCAGCTAGTGTTAGAACTTCCTGTGACTCGGCATTGTAAGTACTACATTTAAATCTTAACAAGGCAGCAGAGGTAATTGGGTAATTTTTAATAAACAAACATCAAGCAGCACTGCTCCCTTATGTTTGTTTAAGAGGACCATCTCAAATTTTTATATAAGATACAGTGGTTGGTAATAAAATGCAGCACCCTGTAGTAAATGGAATAAAGAATATTCAAGGTGGAGGAGGAAGCATATGTATAAATAGCATTACCATCAAGAAAGCACTCAGATTTCTGGAGTGTGTTCCACATGGGTCTTAAAAGTGAGTAAATAATTCTGAATTATTTATAATAATCAATAGTTTTTATTTTATGACCATGAAGATTTCAAAGGAGGCAGGATACTCTTAGGTCACCTGGTGAATAGCATCCCCTTATGTTTCTTTACCAGAGGCCAGAGAACAAGCGTACTGTTTTGATAGGTGAAATGCAGATGCTGGAAAGAGGATAGTACCTCAAATAACCATTTATTAAAGCCAAGGTATGCAGAAGAGCATCTCCACATTTCTGGATGCACAACACGTGCAACGACTACACCAGGTGTCACTCACAGCTAGACAGCTTCAGGCTGATATGAAGGCGACCATATTTCAATTTACCATTTGTTACAATCAAAGTATGCAGAAGAGCGTCTTTGCATCCGACCTTGAAGCAGGTGGGCTACAGCAGCAGAAGACCGCACTGAATGTCACTCTTGTCAGCTAAGAATGGGAAACTCCAGTTCACACAGGCTCACCAAATCGTCTCAAACTGGTTTCTTGAACATGGCGGTGTGGTCACAAATGGCCTCGGCAGTCACCAGATCTCAGATCACAGGCCAGGAACATGGTGGATGTGCAACCACAAATCTGCAGCAACTGTGTAATGACCAAAATCTCTGACGGAAAACCTTTTGAAAGCATCTTTGAGATCTGTCAGGAAGATTCTGATGGAATCATTTAATAGATTGTTTATCTAGTCAAGCATAACATTTCCAGTGGCATAGCATAAGCTGCTAAATCAAATGCTTTGCATAGGTTGTGAGGGGCTATGCGACGCACACATAACGCAGCTGTTATTGTGCTGTGACTTAATCAAAAGCCCAACTGCTCTGATTAAAACTGTTTGGAAATTTACCAGGGACTTATGGATTTTTACTAGGCAGGAGAATTTTGATATGGGTTTCGAATATTTGCATTTCTGGTAATGGTACGTTTATGTAAGGGAGGTACATGCAAATCTTTTGCAATTTTACCTGATGCAAGTTGTGCACTGTGATTAATTCAAAGCTGCAGTGAAGGAAAGAAAATCAGTCCTTGTATTTGCTTTGAGCTTTAGTTGTGAGTGGTGAGTAGAACAACCTGGAATTTACTGTGTGTGTGTGTGTGTGTGTGTGTGTGTGTGTGTGTGTGTGTGTGTGTGTGTGGCATTAGTATTTGGATATGTTGGCCTCGTCATTTTGTTTTTTGTGTGTGTTCTTATGGTGACAAATGTACTCGGTCCCAGATATAAATACCAGCATGGTTCTTAAAGCTACACGCTATTACATTAAAATACTGCTAACAACAACCAGTGAATCACCCTCCATAGAGGAAAAAGCAGTCCTAAAATGACAGCTATTTCATTTTTCTTGTCATAATTCAGAATTGTGCTCAATTTGCTTCCGGTAAGTCTCCGGTCGCCCTACATATAAAAAGCTGCCAAGTACTTTTTACCGTTGTTGGAAATGAGCTTTCTCGCAGCAGAAGCAGCTTCCTGTACTTGGTACTGAGGCACAATTCTAATTTACAACTTTGCCATGGAAGCAAACAGACGCGGACGCTATCACTGTCGGCAGCTGGCGGGAAAACAAATTAACTTTTTTCCCTCCATTTCTCCCCTCCATTCAGCACGATGGGCAGCTTTTCCTGAAATGATGCGCAGGTTTATTGGTGTTGATGCGAGCTGTCAGTCAAATATCAGAGGGACGGGAAATTGACAGTGGAGATGATGAGGAAATCCTCATGCATATATATCAGCTGATAAAGGGGGCAGTCGCGACGCGCCTCCGCCGTTCCTTCCCGCCGTCCTCCTCGCTCCCTTTTTCTGTCGCTACAACGCTTCCCCTTGACTCGCCTTCCCCTTGAAATCTCCCCTTCTCTTCTCACACGAAAAGCTTTTTATGTTTCTTGTTTTTCATAGCCCGGCTACACCTGCCTCCAACCAGAGCGTTTTGGCTCAGAGCCGCTCTCTCTCCCTCTCTTATTTACAGCTCTGGTGTTGGGCGGGTAGGGGAGGGGTGAGGCGAGGATGCCGACTCACTCCTTTGCAGCTTGACCGTGAAGGAGCTCCAGTGGAGCAGTTGAGGAATTAATTACTTTATTTACAGGCTTCTGAACAACTTGTTTACCTCCAGATTTTCCCTGGGAAGTTTGGAGGCCACCGGGTGTATACTCTTTTATTCAGATAAGGTTTTTTTATTATTATTGTTCATTAGTATGTTACACCCTATGTTACATAAGAAGCAATCTTCAGAGAACTAATTACTCTATAATGTTCTCTGCAGTTCTGCCAGCCAATAGAGTTGCTGTCACTGTTTTCAAATAGCTGTGTTCTCATTAGGGGCGAAGCCCTATTTTTCTTTTTTCTTTCTTTCGACTGGTAAAGTCTGAGTGAGTCATCCGGCTCAGGAACACAATACCTACATTTGTCCTGAGAAATATTGGCCACACGGTAATTACAAAATGAGACAGTGAGACGAGGCTTCCATTTGCGTTGATCGCTTTCACGATCCATCAGTCCCCGTCGAGTTATGACATTTGAATTGACCCCGAGGGACGGGCCTTTCGAAGCACAGACGCATTCGTATCATCCAGACGGCTCAGCGGCATCTCACCAGCCAGCTGCCCATCACTCACCGGCCAATTAAAGGTCTCAACGAGGCCACAGGAAACAGTCACGACCAATTAGCATGTGATCTTACCAACTCCTGGATGTACATGTGCTCAAAGCATCGGGCGCCAGGAAGTGATTACACCTCCACTGGCAGTTATGTCCTCTCCAGCCATGCCATGTGTGATGGATGGACTTCCTCTGTCATTTAATGTGCTAATGACAGACATATTCAAGAACACACAAGCGCACAAGTATTCCTCTTTACTTGAGGGTTTCCTTATTCCCCTCTACCGTGTATCTCCCACTAAAATACACTCAGAGCACGACCTCTGCTTTGCACACCAAGAAGGTTAAGTGTTTCTTGTATGAGGATGTGTGAAGGGCCGGAGGAGCCAGTAGTCTAACCTTTCTCAGTCTGCCAGTGGCTCTCATGTGGAGTCACGGTGACCTAGCCTTTTTTTTGCTTCCAAGCCTGCAGCTGGAAAATGTGAAGAATTTCTATGATTCACAAAGTTCACAGGTGGTTTCCAGGAGTATTAAAACAGATTTTTCACTTTCATCCAGGTTTAAAGCATCCGGAACTTTTCAAAATGAGTTTAAATCTATGTATGTGTGTGTTCTTCTGTTGCCTAGGCCAGTAAAAGCCAGGTTTCAGACCACTGGCCAAATCAGGCCAAATAGAGTACTTTTGTAGATTTTCATCTAAATCTATCATCCTGTCAGAAACTTTGTCTTCTTTACCTACTATGGTGAACCTGAAACCTAAGACATACTGTTTGCTTTTGCAGTTTTAAACGTTTGAAACATTCCTAAGAGATTCTGGTCCATGTTGACATCATAGCATCACACAGTTGCAGGGGTGGTCTTCTTCTGCTGTAGCGTGTCTGCTACAAGGTATGATGCATTCAGAGGTGCTCTTCTGCGTACCTTGGTTGCAATGAGTGGCTATTTGAGTTACATTTTCGATTTAAGTCACTTAAATCACCTTTCTTCCCCATTCTGATGCTCAGTTTGAACCACAACATCCACAGTTATGATTTTAAAAATGACTCTACCTGTTAAAATAATCCACAGAACTTTAAACCAAAAACATGAAAGGAAAATAACCAAGTGATATGGTTAGTTCTTATTTGTAGTTTGTGTGAACTGACCATCTAAACCAGTGATTCTAGTCAGATTAAGTGCAGTATTATGCAAACCAAGCAAGATAAAGGCTTTGTGATCGTGTATGCTAATGTGCCTAGCTTTCATTATCTTAATCTGTTTATATCTCATTGCATGTGTGCGTGCATCCATGCATGCGTGTGTGTGATGTGTGCAACCAGGGCTGGACTGGGACAAAAAATCGGCCCGGGCATTTTGACTAGAGACCGGCCCACCAGGATAAAGATTGAAAATGTGACGTCATTCAGGGGCAAAACCGCAAAGGATTCTGGGAACTTGTGGCAAGAGGTACTAGCGCACGCAGGCTTTCAATTGAACTCAGTTACACAGCGATAAAAAGAAACCCAAAAAATGGCAAGAAGCTGTTGTATTATTAACTGCAATAGCTGGTCGCATGACAGCCACGGGAAGCCGACGGGTAAAGAGATCTTTTTTTTTTTTACGTCGTTGAAGAGAAATTTTTTAAGCCATGTTTCCGAAGTAAGAGCCGACGGATGGTCTGGATATACCAAATATAACGTCTCAGAACACTCCAGCTCACATGTTAGTCTGCTCCAAGCATTCCCACAAAGGTCAGAGTTTTGTAGTAGTTAATACGTCATTTTTCTTAACATAATTGGTGATATAGGTTACAAGGAAGTCTGGCGCTGAACAGAAATTGTCGCGCTATGCTCCTTTATTTATTGTGCATAAATAGTGAATTGTCCTGACACAATATTGCGTTTCGCTTCTGTTATTATGGTACATTGACAAAAACATATACTTTTATTCACAGGATAAAACAGGGTTTTTGTATCACTAATTGTCCAGTGCGATTAAAACATACAATATTATTGTCACTGCTACATTTCTGTAATGCTACCAGAAATTATTTCCACTACTAATTAATTAACATTGAGCTCAAAGGTTATATTAATAAACGGTTAAGGAATGTGTATTTATGACGACGATTTGTGAGACTGGTAAACTTATGATACGTACGATGGTCTTTACTTTCTACACGGTGCATTTCAAGGTCCTGCACCCATCCGTCGGTAAACTGTACCTGGGCTTGTTGCAGTGACCTGAAGTTACTAAACTTCATGAGTGTGTGCACTCACTCCAAGAACCGTGTAATTATAAATATGAGCGTGGTGAAAGTTGGGCAGCACGCTGACGTCTTTTGTCCACTCTGTGTGCTCCTAAGGGTCTGACCCTTTCACTCCTTTGATTTTTTCCTCGTATTTTTCTTTGTCTTTTCGTCGAGTCTGTCTTTGTACGGACCGGCATTGTTCTCCTTTTGTTTTGTACATTCCTTTTTTGTGCGGCAAAGAAAAAACAAGAAGGTATTGGAACCGGAGAATGAACGTTTTGCGGTACTGCAAACGCTTGCATTTGATGCGGTACTTGGATTGTTTTGCCACGAGTTCCCGGCATGCAATGCGCGAAAATCACGTGATTGCTAAACAAGGGGGAGGGTGCATCCAGCCTCCTCGGCTGTAATTGGTCCAGCCCAGAGTCGATCATGACCAATTGGCCAATCCAACACCTTTCATTATATATACCCTTCCTAAAAAAAAAAAAATCCATCGGCCCATAAAAACAAAAAATCGCCAGCGGCCCACCGGCCAGTCCAGCTATGTGTGCAACAAAGAGTGGAGAGGTCAGTGCACTGGCTGAATGTACTGCCCAGACAATGGCCGAGTATGAAAAGGAGGCATATAGCCCAGTGGTCTTGTTAAATATGAATGGTTTCCCTGACAGAAGTGGGGAGCGAAATAAAAGACAAATTGCTGGGGGGGACAGATTTTATGTGGAATTGCTAAAATATGCCACATATCAGAAGGCAAACAATTAAAGGGACGCCCATATTTCACCAGGCAGCCCCTGGACGGCGCAGCACTCCAGCACTTTACACTCCATCTCCTCTGTTTGCTCTCCCTTCATCCTTTTCCCTTTTACTTTTGCTTGCATCCCTTCTCACTCTTTTTTTTCTTTCTTTTCTTCTTCTTCTTCATCTTTTTCTTGGACAACCCTTCCTTTCTCAGTCCTTTCCTATTTCCTTCTATCCTAGCACCTTCTTCCCGCCCTCTCTTCATCACTTATTGTCTGACTGAAGCATCAGTGCTTGAAGGACCGGCCAGGCGTTGATTAAGACAAGCTTTCCATATGCTTTCTGCTCCCTTGAGAGCAACTTGCTGTGCGTTCATACCTGCCTGCCTCGAGCCTCTCTCCTTTAGGTGTTAAATTACTCTCATTTGAAGAGGAAATTTGGCGGCTCCTCCTCCTCTTGCGTTACAGCTTGTTGACGACACCGTAGTTTCTTTGACATTGCGAAGTAGCAAAACGTTCTCATGCAAGAGTCAGTTTACTGGCTTGCTTTTGGTCCGTAAGTCCTACTGAGCTTTTATTCTCCTTTGCTACATGCTGTGCCCTTCCTCACTCCATGATCTTTGAATTATCTTCTGCTGTGATGCTCAGCTAAAGTACTTTAAAGAACTGAATATTAAGATAGCTTATACCCTCTACTTGTATCTTCCTCCCTACATTATTAATGCCTTCTAAATGAAGCTGTTTTAACTACGATTAGCACTTGGGTGGATCTAGCTACAGATTCATCCCAGTCCTATCGGCGCTTGTATCCGGCATCAATGGAAGCTGATTTGGGCCAAATTGCTGGTGTACTGTGCAGGGCATATGGAGGGAAAGTCAGATAAATAGATTGAATTATGCCCGGTGGGGAAAGCTCATGGCCTGCTGGCTGTTTTCATTATCGAGCAAAGGTGGGACTCTCTTCAGAGAGGCCTGGATTGGCTGGCCTAGCTGTCTGCCAAAAGCCAGCTTCCAGCGGCCTGACGTGACCTCGTCGTTGGGCGGCAGTCCACTTGTAGCCCGATCCTCACTTCCACAAGGAAACCACACCAATTTTAAAGAGCACTTGTTGTCTATTTTTTGCCCTCAGTGCTATTCTGTCTATTGGAAGCCTGAAATATTTTCCGACGGGTCTCACTGTTGAGCAGTGCCACTTCGCCAGAACAGGAGAAGAAGGCACCGTGTTACATCACGGCTCTGTTAATCTCCTCCCCCCCTCTTCCCATCTCTCCTGTTTCTCTCTCTCCGTCTGCTTCTCAGTTTGTTTCTCTTTCACTCGCCTCATATCTTTCCCCTCCTTTACTTTCTTTACTGAAAACTCCACTGAGATATGTGCACTCTTCTCCAAATACATACAGAGCAATCTAATTACTGCGATAACATTTCTGCTTGGCTGATTAACTGTTCTCCCTGTGCCTCTGAACGCAGCTGCATTCCCTCTATATATTCCTAAGCTCCTTATTCCTCCCCAGCCGAGCTGCACTTTCACAGGAGCTTTGGCTAACACATCCATCCCTCGTCTTCTCTTTCACTTTTTCTCATCTTTCTCTCTTTCTTCTCTGCCTCCTTCTTGTTCGCTTATTCTCCCAGGCAGATGGGCTATTTAGCCGGCTCTCACTTTTTCTGGTTTGCTCATTTAATTCCTCTTTTCTTACTTACTCATTGTTTTTTTTTTTTCCCTGCCTTTCTCTTGCTTTCTTTTCTCTTTTTATCCACTCTGCTTCTTTATACCTTGCTCTTATTCTCCAGGGCGAATAGGATTTGGCCAGTTTTCTCACTTGCTCTGAGCTATCTGCAGCCTCGTTATTGAAAAGGACATAACAAGCCTGTTGCAAGAAATCATTATTTTTTGTGGTAACACGCTACGAGTCAACACAGACTAGAAAACAATGCATGCTATGCATGTGATGGTTTTACCATCACGTATAAGTGGCATTGTTCACATGCTCGCCTGTTTACAGAAGGATTTTAATAGTGTACCAGCCAGATGGCAGATCACTCCACAACACAGGATTATTGTTATGTGTTAACAAAATCTTTTTTCAGTCAGAAATCTTTGAGGATATTCAGACGTTAAGGTTAAAGTATGGAAGCAGTTATCGTAGAGATACACACTATGAAGAAGAACAGGGATGAGCACATGTTTACAGGACATAAGTTGCCTCATTCTGAAGTTTGTCCTCTGACAAAAAGTCTTTTCTACCCTTTATTCTTCCTTCCATGTAGCATAGCGCAGTAATATATCCTTTACTTCCCTCCAAGACAGATAAAAGAAGCCCGACTAGCCTTGGCGCCTCAATTGATGCAGTATCAAATATAATGTCAAATAAGTCCTCCCCTGTAAAGGCTCCTCCAACCTTTTTTCACCTCAAAGACAGACAGAACTAATGCAAAGAGCCTCAATCAGCTGATCTCAGTGTCAGACGACATCAGCTGATGGCTCCGCTGAGACCCTTACAATCATCCAATCGATGTATCTCAGATAGGACTCCATTTAACAAGCCGCTTTGCAACCCACCTTCACCCCATAAACGTTGCACTGACAAAGATTTTCAGTCTCAGAATGTGCAAAGCCAACAGTCCAGAGGTGCCATAGTTACATACTAACATATGTTGGTAGAGACAAAAATGCATCGCATCAGGTTTAGCGTCTTATTATTTGCTGCTAGTATTATTTAGGGTCAGTTTTAAGCCTGTGCCTCTCTTGTGTCCTGATATTTCCGTTGGCATGTTTGTGACTTCTGCTTGAGGTCTCCAGCTTGATGTTTTTGGGCTGTTCCAATCTCGACTTCAAACTGGAGAGAATGCGGTTCTTGTGTTCAGGCTTCTAAGGAGCAGGACTTATTTCAATGAGGCCTCTGTTACGCAGTCATAGAGATCAGTCGGTGACCCTGTAGCAACCCTCAGTCACTAGAGAAAAATGTGCATTCCCCAGCCGGTTGGTGAGTGGTTGCTGGCTTTTGCAAGTTGAAGTTGGTTGTGGAGAGGGAGCTTCACCAAGGACATCAAATTTTATTAGATTTGCTCTCCGAGCTGTAGTGAATCTTAAAAAAAGTGCGACGCAAGCTGTAAAAGGAAATAGTTTCATTTTAAGCTAAAAGTTTCACCTTTTGAAACATGTTAGTTTCAGCGGTAAGGGACAACTTTTAACACCTTTTCAAGGGAAATATTCTCCGTTTTCATTTGCATCACACTCTTCATAGTCATGCAACCACTCAGCAGGTAGTTGGCAAGTGTTTGCAGAAAAGCTGCCGTCTTCTTTCTTTAACTATGGGTGTTTGCTAGAAGCCAAAGCAATCGCAATGAGGTTATCAGTGCAATATTGTATACTTTCTTATGATAGATGTTATCTTGCAACAGCCAGCAACGTCCTGCAGCTACTCGCCAACCAGTTGGGGAAAACTCATTTTTTCCCTAACAACCAGCGGTTACCAGGGGCCCGTGCGACCAGATCCTAAGAAAAAGGATTTGCTGAAGTTGAAGCAAAAAGTATTATTTGTCGAGCTATAATGATTAAACTTGTTCATTTATTTACTTGACTTTACCAGACTTGAATTTTTAATGTTTAACTTTACTCGTTTTACCCATTTTGTTCTGTTCCAGTGGGTTCTTTCATTATCAGAATGTTTCCATTTGCTTTTATCGCTGTAAATCTTGATTGTTTGTTTTTAAAGTTTTATACAGATATTGTATTAGTAGTTTTTCTTCCTTTCTTCTGGACTCATTTAGTTGTTTTTATCTTCCTTGCTCCTCTTCTCTCTTTAATCTGTTTCCTCTGTAGACAGAATGCTAAACCACCTTTGTCGCAGTGATGAGCCGCAGCGCTCTGCCGTTGTGTGTGTGATGCTTTAGCGTGTCTCTGTGTGAGCGTGTGCGCGCGCGCTTCAACTCAAATGTGGAATGGCAAGGTGTTCACAAGTATCATCAAGCCTGCAAGCGTGTGAGCACACACACGTAATGTGCACATGCACAAGCGTCAATTAAATCCTTGTCCTCCTTGTGAAAACATGGCTTCCTCCACACGGGCCCACACACACACCCACGGTGCTAGCAGACAGCATTCTCACATCCCTCGTTATGCCTGCTGATAACCAACCACCCACTGGCTCCCTGTTGCACCACGTTAGGAAAGCTTATTAAGATTACACACAACTGCACACCATCAGAGTTGTTGTCACAATTGCAGAGAACAAAGAAGCCTTAATGCTGAGAATGGAAGTAAAGAGATGATTTTATTTAAACGGAAAACGTTAAGATCTAAAGCTGCTCTAAATGAGATTTCTAGTTTGTTGCAGTAATTTGAGATAGATGTTAAAGAAATCCTATATAACGATTTATCCGATGGAGCAAGCTCTTTTTGCTCCCTTTGGCCCTTTTCCTCCATCCTAGAGCTTTAATTGCACAGGTCAGGTTGGTGACATCACCACCCAGGATAGCTGTGATCCTAGTGTTACATATAGAGCCTCATTAGAGGATGGCTAACTGAGCTCTTACGCCTCTTCCCCCTCTCTTCCACAGTAATGAGAATGACAGTTGCTGTAGTAATTACAGTCACTATAGTTTCTTACCAGCTGAGATTCTGGCGCACCTAGCTGACTGCTTTTGGTCCGAATTAGGGTGTCAGTTTTGCAAAGTGCACTAGTCATCATCTGTTATGCCTGACTAAGGTTTTTCACATGAAATTTAGGGAAACCATAAGAAGAAGTAAAAAGAGGAAAGTTTTTGGTGCATAAATATACAATTATTTATAGGATTTCCAAATAACAAAAGGAAAATCAGCCAATATTCCCCAAAGTTATTTGCCTGTCTGTCTTCACACACGTTTTAAACATGATGGCAGCCCTCCCTTTGCAGCTATAACAGCTTTAACTCTTCTGGTTTCCACAAGGCTTAGGAGTGTTTATGGGAATCTTTGGCGATTCCTAGAGAAATGCATTTGTGAGGTCAGACACTGATGTTGGAGGTGAAGGCCTGACTCACAGTCTCTGCTCTAATTCATCCCAAAGCTGTTCTATCGGGTTAAGGTCAGGACTCCGTGCAGGCCAGTCAAGTTCTTCCACACCAAATGTGCTCATCCATGTCTTTACAGACCTCGCTTTGTGTACTGGTGTGCAGTCATGTCGGAACAGGAAGGGGCCATCCCCAAACTGTTCCCACAAAGTTGGGAGCATGAACTTGTCCAGTATGTCTTGCTGAACCATGAGTTAATTTCACTGCAGCGTTTGTCCAAATTAGGATGCTGCAAAGTGGAGAAGAAGAAGAAAAAAAGAGGAAAGGCCTTTGTGAAGCATTAGCTGTTTGTCAAAGAAAACCAACTTTTTAAGACAAACATTTCAAAATTACTCCATGACAAATATACCGTACTTTATATATAGTGACAAACAGGCAACATCATCTCCTCTCACCGTCCCAGGCCTGCCAAGGTGATCCCAGGGCGGCTGTGGGAGCGGCGGGTTAATAATGACAACGACATCCTAATAATGGTTCCCAGTAACTCCTGTGTCAGTGGGGAGTGTATTAAATGGGACACCAGAGCAGCCTGACTCACAAGGACCCCCTACTTTTCTCTAATGAGAGTTTGATGGAGTGGTTGTGTAGGTAGATAATGCTAAGTTAATGAGAT
Source organism: Rhamphochromis sp. 'chilingali' (assembly GCF_963969265.1). Taxonomy (NCBI): domain Eukaryota; kingdom Metazoa; phylum Chordata; class Actinopteri; order Cichliformes; family Cichlidae; genus Rhamphochromis; species Rhamphochromis sp. 'chilingali'. The sequence continues at coordinate 7,435,199 of NC_137931.1, read as the reverse complement.
GTCCTATTCCATGAGACTGTTTGCAGTTCCCTGCAGAGTTACTGTGTGTTCGTTACCTCTGTTGATGTATATGCTGTCTTCTTTAGTGTGTGCAGCCGCTTACCTGTTTTTTGTGAACAATCTGTTTATTTCTAGTTTACTGCTGTGTGTGTGTGTGTGTGTGTGTGTGTGTGTGTGTGTGTGTGTGTGTGTCTCTGTGTCTGTGTTATTTGTGCTCATAGAGCTTTTCTTTTTTTTTTTTTTGTAGGTTCTTTGTCTTTAAATGTGCTGGTGCATTTTCACATTTTTATCCAGCTTCATTCTCGCACGCAACAGGAAATTAACTGTCACATTTCAGAACCAGTGACAGAGCAAAACCGGCGCTATACAGAGGAAGCTTAAAAAAACAAACCACAACAAAAAAAGAAAGTAATTAAAAAACAGAGAGAGAGAAAAGAGAAGCAGACATTAGTTTCATAGCAATAGGGAAACGATGGGGGGATGTTTGGTGATGAACAACGCATAAGGTGATGGGAAAGGTAGACGTCTCTAATTGGGAGTCCCACCCCTGTTCTGTGCCACCCTCTTTCTTTTTCTTTCCATCTTTTCTCAGACAATACAGTGAGAAGAAGAAGCTTTCCTAATTAATGCAGATATAATGATGGGTCCAACTGAGGACCTCTGCCCCCTCAGAATGTTGATTAAGGCGCTGTGTGTGTGTGTGTGTGTGTGTGTGTGTGTGTGTGTGTGTGTGTGTGTGTGTGTGTGTGAAGGCGGGCTGGGAGGGGTGGGGGTGTGAATCTAGCAAACAGCTCGGCCGACTAAACCTGGGATTTTGGATAATCATATATTTATGTGTAATATAATTATATGTCCACTGATGCATAGAAGATGAACAGCGCTGATATTTCTTTTCTGACGATGCTGATTTTTATATGGTTATCGCTGAGGTAATTGCTAGTCTGCTTTTGGCTCCTGCATAATGTGGGAGTGCTTAGAAAATCAAAATCAAAATAGTTCCAAGTAAAAAAAAAATAAAAAATCTGTAGGGTAGAAAAAAGATGCTGCAGCAGCGCCCACACTGTTTCTGTGGCAAGTGATCTCTAGGAAGAGAGGTGGAAAAACATTACAGCAGCAGGGGCTTAGCATCCGCGATATCGCCGAAAGAAAAATAAAACACGGATGTTGCAGATGACAGATTTTAAACTTCCCAAAACAGCTCAAAGATCAGTGTGAAACTCTGCCAGTGTTGCTTAAAGGGGAACGCTAGATATTTTGCACATCAGGCTCAGTTTACCCGCCACGGCTCCAGCTGCTCTGCCTCTGAATACTGCAGTGTAATGCCTTCCATGACTTTTGTCGAGTCAAGGAGATAATGGGCTCTGCCCTACAGATCCTTCATAGCCACACAAGTGTTTCCACTTATTCTGGTCGATTAGACCCCTGCTCCGCTTAGGCTGAATAGAACAACACTGAAGTTGCACGAGGTCACTCCTTTTCTTGACCTAATATAAATGACAAACATGGAATTTGTTCCAAGCTACAGGTGTGACAAATTACTGGTCCTTGAGAAGAGGTCGAGTCAGCCAAAAATCACTATTACAGATGGTGCTGAGTTTCACAGATGAAAGCAGTTTACCAAGCAGTAGTAAAACAATCCTACGTAAATTAATTCACTTCACTTCACCTCAGGTTTATTTATGTAGTGCCAAATCCCAACAACTGTTGCTTCAAGGTCCTTTACACTGCAAGTTAAAGACCCTGCAGCATTCAGTAGCTGTGAGCAACAACTAGGTGATGGTGAGAAGGAAAAACTCCCTTTTAATAGGAAGAAACCTCCACCAGAACCAGGTTTAGGGAGTTGCGGTCTTCTGGTGTGATCCGTTAAGGCAAAGGTGTCAAACTCCAGGCCTCGAGGGCCGGTATCCTGCAGGTTTTAGATGTGTCCTTGATCCAACACAGCTGATTTAAATGGCTAAATGACCTCCTCCACATGTCTTGAAGTTCTCCAGAAGCCTGGTAACGAACTAATCATTTGATTCAGGTGTGTTGACCCAGGGTGATATCTAAAACCTGCAGGACACCAGCCCTCGAGGCCTGGAGTTCAACACCCCTGGGTTAAGGTGTGAGGGGAAAGAGGAAAGAATAAAGGATGTGTATGTAGATAAAACATAGAATGTGGGAGAAGGAAAAACCCCTGGGGAGTGAAAAGAGGTGAGTCACAGGAAGTTCTGAGCCTGTAGCAGCATAATTATGGGATGTTCAGGGTCACCTGATCCAGACCCAACTGTAAGCTTTATCAAAAAACTGAATATTTAGTTAATTAAGTTTAATCTTAGTACTCTTTTATTAGTTTTATACAAGGTCCAATCTGAAATTCTGCACTTAAACAAATGCAAATCCTACTTGATTAAATGTGGCCGCTGGCACTTGTGCTATTTTTAAGATTAGTCCCGTTCGGACCACATGTACATTCACATCTCCACTGAGAGCTGGATCAACCCCAGTGTGTCAGAGTGGCTACATTTTACCTTGAATTTCATGCTATACATGAGGAAGGTTGTCCCTCAGTTGCATCAGTATGTTACAGCACAAGTCAGTGTTGACAGTCTGACTCTGGGGAGTTGAAACGCTCATTTGGATCACTCCTCAGTATAGTGCACCATTGAAGGCCCAGTAGGATGTGTTTGCTACTGATTGGATCACTAAATTTTAACAGAGCTAATGTGAGAGTCCTGTCCAGAGACTGAATTAGTGGTGAAGGCAGGTTACGTGGACAAAAGCTGCAATATTCTGATTAAAGAGTGGCATGTTTATGTGCTAGGAATTAGCATAGCAGTGCTTATCGAGGCCATCTGTGTGTGCTGTAGGAAACCGGCTTTATGGCTGTTTAGAATGATAAAGCTCATAAAAAACAAAAAAATGTTACACGAGCACAAAGAAATATCAATCGAGTTGAGTTTAAATGTCATGTTAAAGTAGGTAATCCTATGAGTTTACGACCTCGTGAGTACAAACTGTGCATATCAAAAGAAAATGATTTGATTTGGCGTCTCTATTTTCATCTTTCACAGTAAAACTCGAGCAATGTGAATATCTGACCTGCTTTTGGCAGCAGTCACCCACACAGGTACAAGTGAAGCGGGTAGATTAGCTAAAAAACAACTCTAATTGGTTTGCAGGATGGTGCCAGGCCAATGTGGCATCCCTGTCCAGGTTTCCACTTGGCCAGGCCAGCGGGTTACCATTCAGGCCACGTATCTGCCTGTAGCAGTAATGAGAAGTGCCTCACTGTTAATGAGATAAACACAGACATTAGATTGGCTCAGCGGGAGCTCAGAGGGAAGGAGAGGGTGAGAGAGAAAAAGAGAAGCGGGTTGGCGGGTGAGGCGGAGGCGGCGAGAGAAAGAGAGCGAAAAAGAGCGAGGGAGAGGGTGGCGGGCTCGGCGAGAACGACGATGTGAAAGAGAGGTGGAAGAATATGAAATATTTAGAGCAAAAGGCTCAGTTAATTTCTTGAAATCGCGAAGACGAGATTCATTGTAAGTCGAAGAGAGGTGGCGACGAGTATGTTCTGCCTGCGAAAACGAGAGAATAAGACTGCAGAATGATAATGATGATGATGGTCGTAATGGCAGAGTTGATAAGGAAAGGATAACACACTGCTGCGGTGTAACAGCTATTTTATTGAACAAAATGTTAAAATATTCATACTCCATATGCTACATGACAGCTCTCACACACACACACACACACACACACACACACACACACACACACACACACACACACACACACACACGTACACAAAGTGAGGATTGTCAGTTCCTGCTGTGACATTATAACCGTATCTATCATTAAGCAGTCTTTTTCCAGGCACAGCCGCTAATGAACGCACAGGAGTTACAATGAGTTTGTCTAGCAGATTTGGAAAGCTGATGCAAAGTGAAGAGTGTGTGTGTGTGTGGTGTTTTCATGTTGTGTGAGCCTCTCCGCCTCTTTCATCAACTCGTGCATGCTCTGTTGACTGAGTGAAGTGTGTTGTTTCATCATTAAAGTCTCCAAAAGGATACTAAAGCCCATAAACCGTCCTTTCAGAATAAGAGCACCACGGTTTTATCTGCCTGAGGCTTTAAGATGATCAAATTCACCCTCTTGTCGTTTCCAGGTTTGGCAAGAAGAAGGAAGACAAGAGCAAAGATGCAGCAAAAGCTTCAAAGAGCAAACTGGAGGCACTGAGTGAGGAGGAGCTGGACAGGATCCCTGATGACAGAGATGGGTATGAATCACAAAAAACCCCAACAACAACCAAAAAATTGACATTCTGTGTGTTGTTGTTTTATTATTATTTCACAGTCGAGGGTGTGATAACAGAGCGGCTTACAACATGTACAGTAGAATAATAATAGACCAGCATTTGTCACAGTAGTAAAGTGCTGCGATTGGCATCTTACCTGACAGCTCTGATGTGCCCACCTGCTCCTCCATAACAACTGCTCAGCCGAATGTCTGTCACAGAAGAAGAATCACAGGGAAAATGTGTAAAACGTGTATTTTTGCTGCGCCTGTGCTCCTGTGTAACGCCTCTCCTCCTTGCTTACAGCTTCGACCCGCGTTACGCCGAGGTCCAATCCGGCCCCGCCACCCCTGACCCGTCCTCCCTCCCTGACGTGGAGGACGATGACAGCGACCCAAACTACGCTCGCATCAACAACTTCCGCCAGCCGCCCTCGCCGCAGTCGTACATCAGCCGTACGCCCTCCCCCGCAGTACCAGCCGGGGTGTCCGGCCCGCAGCAGGCGCCCTTCGAGGACATCGACGGGCTCTACGCCAAGGTGAACAAGTCCAGAGCTCCGCCTGCTTCACAGACCCAGCAGCAGAATCAGGCAGACAGGTGAGAGAGGGACACGGTGGAAAAGTGCTAGATTTAAATAAAATGTTCTCTTAATTTGAGCTCGCAAGTACGATATTACACATCTCTGTGTTTTAAATGCATGTTTGGCATTTGCACCTGTGCTTCTGCACCGAGTTGCGATTTCAGTGTACAGGTGGAGTCACACAAGGTCACTGGCCATGGTTTGATTGGCGTAAGTGAGAGAATATTTACACAAATCTACATTCACGATCTGCTAAACTGAGACATGCATAAAACATGAAGGCATGGTTACACAGTAACAGCATGCATTTCATTCTCTGTTGTCTTTTCTATAGATTTGACCTTTCATAATCTTTAAAACGTATGCAATATCATTTTTCTGTGACTGTTAGGACAGCTGGCTACAATCAATTGATACGTCACCTTTTACTGCCACGGATGGTTTCAACATATTTTCCTTCTAAAATGTTTGCTAAGAGTTAAATGGGTGTCGAGATTATGCTTCTCTTGCTCCCAGCCACGCTCTTATCTGTTTGGGAACTTGCTGGTTAGCGTCTGGGGAGCAGCTGCCAGTATTTTGGGGGCTTCTGTGAAGCCAATGGACACCTGGGTCAAGATTTCAGTTTTCCCCCCACTGGCAGCTGTTTTTAGTAACACTTTATAATACGACAAAGGGCGTAATTCCTCGGTAATTCAGTGTACACAATGTAATTATATTTACTTACAAATTCTTAAAAGGTAGATACACTAGAATAAAGCAAAAAAAAGTCACATGTTTACAGGAAACAAAAAAATGATGATAATTCAAGTAGTGATTAATTAATTTGAAGTAGTGCCTAAATTCTGGGTTTTCTACCAGAAAAGATTTCTTGGTAATTTTCCATAAAAACAGCTATTTTCCAGGAAAGTAATAATAATAATAATGGATTACATTTATATAGCGCTTTTCGGGGCCCTCAAAGCGCGTTACAATTCCACTATTCATTCACTCACATTCACACACTGGTGGAGGCAGCTACATTGTAGCCACAGCTGCCCTGGGGCGCACTGACAGAAGCGAGCCTGCCATATCGCGCCATCGGCCCCTCTGGCCATCACCAGTAGGCGGTAGGTGAAGTGTCTTGTCCAAGGACACAACAAGCGAGACTGTCTGAGCCGGGGCTCGAACCGGCAACCTTCCGATTACAAGGCGAACTCCCAACTCTTGAGCCACGATCGCCCGTCGGTATCACATTTATATTGATAAAATGGAATAATTGAATATCCATCATACACATCAACATAACAAATATTAAACAAATATGTTTTTTAAAACCCTGAAACCTAAAAAAAAAAAACCCTCAGTGACCTTCATTCACCCCATATTACACCACTTGCCTAAAAAAGTACAGCATATAATGTAAGATGGGACAATATCTTTTGTTTTTCTGCTAAATTACTTAGTTATTTTCAGTGTAATCATTTCTTTTTTCATGCCCTTAGTTGTTGGCTTTATTTTAAAGTGTTACACTGTTTCCGTATTCCTGTTTTCAGCTGCTGCGCTAAAAGGAGGCAAATAATGCCACATGGTTCATCTCCCTTCTAATCCTATCCCTTGCTTCCTCTGCTCCGGCTTTTCCTCAGCCAACGCTAGCACAGTTTCCACTGGTACCCTCCAGCTCAACAGCATCGATCGCAGTCATTGTTAACCCAGACCCCAACTAATACAGTATAGCAATCTTACTCATGATCCACATGTTTTGTAAAGATTTAATGCCGGATGCTCTTCGTGACTCTACCCTCTCCATTTATCTGGGCTTGGAATTTGCACTAGGAGTACACTGGCTTGGGAACCAGAAAGCTTATGGTACCAAAAATCATGTCTCTTGTCTAAAAATTCAACATTATTCATATTTAGAAAGATTACATGCCTAGTGACGCGCACAAACACAGGGTCCAGGTGCAGCGGTACACTTCCCTGAAAGCATAAGGTTGCCTCTTCTGAGCCCTCTATTCAATTTAATGTTATTTCAATTTCAAGTCACCAGCTGTATCCTTGTCTGTTCATGCTTGGCACTAAAATCATGCAATCTGGATCGGACACCTCTTGACATACATGCAAAACAAATACAACCAGAATTACTAGAGACAGTTTGAGGAGGCCATGGGTGCCATATGATGAATACTGTGATAATTCAAACACTACGTGTTTTTTCTTTCTTTCTTTTAACCATGTGAGGTTGACACCAGTAATGCACTGTACTTCTACTTGAAGCGTTAACTATAGGTCATTATAACAGCTTGAACATTTGATCTACAGTCTCTTGAGATCACCAAAAGCAAGTCAATCTCTATAGACTCGCATGTTAAAATGTCCAACTTTACAGTGGAAAAAAAGGCATGCTTACAAAAACTGTTTAAACTTGATGAATGCTTAAAGTCAGATTTATGTGGACACGAGGCGGCTGTAGCTGGTAGCTGTCTGCTGGGGCTTCACCTCTGTTAATTTGAGTCGCTGCACTGGACTTCTTGACGACGTGCCGTTTTTTCGGGGGGATTTTTAATGCAATTGTCTGGCATATAATATGGCTAACTCTGCTTTTAATTTTATTACCAGGCCATCCAAGAAGTTAGTGCTCCCATACAGCCTATGGATGCACCTTGCATTAGCTACCACTCAACATTCTTATCCAATTGTGGTCAGATTTGGCACCAAAAATCCAAATTGGCTTGCCAAAATGCTAACACCGAGCCTTCAGAGTCGGGCTTCACAAACCAATGGCTCACGTCTCATTAGGTCTATCTAATGTCTATCTCATACACTTCTACATGAGTTCAGTCAAGTTTGCCCATTAAAACCTGCCTGTCTGAGATGCTAAGCGTCACTCTAAGCTCACAGTCATTGAATTTTATATTATTGCAGTGCTGGAGCTTGGTTTATGTGCCAATCCAATTGATATCCTAAAACATTTTATTTTTCCAACATGAATGGATCTATATCTATGCGCAAAAATAGGAATTGTGCAAGTCGCAGTGTTTTGAGAGGCATTTAAAGTAGTTTAATAATAAAATGTACTTTAATTTGAGTAAAATGTGTCCTTTGCTGTAATATTTGGATGTCAGAGCCCCTCATTGTTTGTCTAACAAAGGGCCCATGCTTTCAGAAATGCACTGCTTATCAATGTTGTCATTCGTTCCATATTATATATTATTACCGCTGCAGTTTTGAGAACCGTAACTTTCAGCTGCTTTTTGTATTTGAGAGAGGAAAAAAAGGAGAAACTCTAAAGAGGATTCTAATGCAAATTTATCATTTCCCGTATGAAATAATACAGGCCATATTAAAAACTTCCCTCAACTTAAACTCTCTGACAGAAAATTACGATTGACTTGCAAATCAAAAACTAAGCCCCAGACACCCAATCTCATCCAGGGAAGAAAAAAAGAGAGAGAAAGAGAAAGGGATTGGACATGGAAGGGGAGACAGATGGGAAATGGGAAGATGGGACAGACGGAGGGAGAGAGAGACGAGAAAAAGCAGGGAAAGAGGGGAGAAAACGACGGAGCCAAAGTGGAGAGAAAAACACGCCGGGCAGAGTAAATTCGAGAGAGAAGAAGTGACAGAGGAGAGGACGCAGACAAAAGAGGAGGAGGGATAATTAGCCACAGTCTAGCAGCCTGACAGATCTGTTAGACCACTTTAGCTCTTATCCACTAGTGGTGGGTACTTCATTACCAGCCTGTTTTCTCCCTCTACTCTTTCTCCCTCAGTTTCTCTCACACTCGGTGTGTCACATATCCATTCTCGCTTCTCTGTTTTGCTCCTAATGTATATTAGACTTTAGCATTAACATGATGGATGAGAGGAGTCTTCTTTGGCTTGTTAACTCTGCGTGAGAAGGTGTCTGTAGAGACAAAGGGATACAAATAAATGTCTAATAATGTAGTTAGAGGACAGCCATACTGCACATGTTCATAATAATTCAATTAATTCATCTCCATCCTACAAGGTAAACCCCTCGTTCATTTTTTCGCCTTATTTATTGTATTAGTGATCAGTAATAATGAGACAATGTTGGCAAGCTGTCGTATGTCATTGTACTATTAGGAAGTCAATCAGGATATCAAAATAAAGAATGAACTTAATAACAAGTACGGGATGAGGACTACTGGAAGTCTGGCTGCTACTCGTCTGCCCGCTGTCATAGTGCTTCATTTTTCTCATTTATGTGACAAATAGTGACCAACAATGGCCGTTCCAGGCAATAAGGAGGATGGGAGCGGGAATGACATGCGACACAGGTCGATGGCCATCATTAATTTACCCTATGAAATGTAAATCATCTGCAGATACATTCACTCTTTGCTCCTGTTTGAGTAACTGCAGGGCTGCATGTCAAAGTTGAAGCTACAGTATATTTAAAGCTATCTATGATACTTTGTGTGTGATGACACCCTCATCACGTTGACATCAGTGCATGATTAGAACTGCGATAAAAACTTTTAGCGTGAAATGCCCGCTTCCACTTCAGTATGTGTCACAGGGGTTATCTGATTAATTTTTTAAAGTCGCTCCTTTATGGGGGGAAAAGGGCTCGGTTTGTTTGTTTTACACACGGGACCAATAAGGAGTGTTTCCTTATTTTAACCCAGACATCACACAGAACTTACAGTAAAAACAACAGACTGACTTCTCAAAAATCACAAAACACCAGCCTTGTTTTACAAAGCCCTGGTACAGAAGCTATTACAGCCTCAAATGTTTATATAATGCAACTTTATGGTTACGTCTCTACTGTCATGATGACCGTCTGTCATCCAAGAGTGCAAAGACGGCTCACTCTCCGGGCTTTTAAGGGAACAGTATTGTTCTTTTTAAAAGTACTTTAAGAAGTTCACAGTGCAGTAAAAAGCAAGTGCGAAGTGCAGGCTTTTGTTATTAGCTCTGTTGAAACCCATATTTTTTTAGTTAAATGAATCTAATAACTTTTATTTCATTGTTTAATACGTTTAGAAAAAAAAAACGTTTCGTGAAAAATATCCAGTGAAAACTTTTTGATCACCAGTTTATTTTGTTTCCCCCCCCAAAAAACTTGGATATGTTCAAATGTTTTTATGTTGCATGGTTTTTACTGATAAATCATTGAGTTGACCTTAAGACCATGGTTGATGTAAGCTAAATGTTACTGGATTGTTATCATGACCTCAGATCTACAAACTTTTATCAGAATCCATTCAAAACTTTTTGAGCTACTGTGTTTACAAACACGCGAACACATCATGATTAAACATGCAACTATTTTGCTGGTAATAACTGAATGGTAAATGGCCTTTATTTGTATAGCGCTTTACTAGCCCCTAAGGACCCCAAAGCGCTTTACACATCCAGTCATCCACCCATTCACACACACATTCACACACTGGTGATGGCAGCTACATTGTAGCCACAGCTGCCCTGGGGCGCACTGACAGAGGCGAGGCTGCCGGACACTGGCGCCACCTGACCACCACCAGTAAGCAACGGGTGAAGTGTCTTGCCCAAGGACACAACGACCGGGGCTCGAACCGGCAACCTTCCGATTACAAGGCGAACTCCCAACTCTTGAGCCACGATCGCCCTAGTTATTATTCAGTAATAACTGAAATGAGTAAAGAAAATCAACAGCCTATTTATGTAAGATAATTCATAATTTTATTGAGGGGGTTATGTTGGTTGGGTCTGATTATTGGGAGGGGGGCATAATCCCCCTGGAAATCACGCCCCTGCGCGAATGCCACCAAAAACATAACCTCCTTTGGGAAGGTTATCAATCGAATCTGAACTATGACAAAACTAGTAGCTATAGAGAGATCTAGCTGTTTGTTTTCAGGTTATCACATACCTGCAGCAACAGACAGTAGAAAGATTCGCAAACGTTTCCAAAGCCTATGAAAGTAGCGGTACGGAGACGAGATCAATAAGGATCTAACAGCTAATAACAAATGTGTCCGTCACTTAAGATGTGTCATTCATAATCTACAGGTTAATAATTAAACCATACCTTGTTACTGAATTCCATGAAAGCGTGAATAGATGCCTCCCCCTTAACTCCTAATAGGATGTGGCAGCTTTAATTAGCAAAGCAACTATCAATACACAGCTGCCGGGGTGAGATTGTGTGTCACATCAAGTGTTTTGTGTCTCTTCCGTGAGTGTTGTGGTAATGTTGAATGAAACAGGGACGAGCTTTAAAGTAAACGTGACCCACGTCTGGATGAAATCGTGTTTGTTACTTACAGGAGAGAACAATTAACTTTCCCAACTGGGACTGTTGTGGAGGGCCGCACCAATAAGCTGAACTGCTACTGTTAGGGCCTCGTTTTAGCCTTAAATGTTACAAACAATGCTACAAATCTCATCTCTATAAACGGCTTCAGTCACCTGTGTTGTCATTTTCAGTATGAACTAAAGAGGTATTGTGCGTTTAAGCAGTTTTCCTTTTTGTGATCTAGAGTTGTGGTAATAGACAAGAGTTTTCCTTTAAATACAGTAGCAGCGTCACTGAGATCATATAGTACATACAAAAGGCGCACATGCGCTTTCATAACTGCTTTTCTTTCTCATTTTTTTGGGTAAGTCTGCACATCTGTTAAAACACGTGTTGCTGGTCATGAGGTTGGAACCTCTGTGCCTTTTATTCACACACATAAACGCACACACACAGTCAGAAATAGACGCACACACACAGCCACCCACATGTAATATTTCTGTGAGAAAGCCCAGCATAACCTAGCAACATTTCTGTGTGTGGTCCAGTGGGTTTTATCCACACAAAATCACAGGTGTAAGCTCGTTTATTGCGTTTGTGTTTCTGTAAGTTGAAGCGCAAACAGGCCTGCTTCTGACTTTTTAGACCTTCTGCTCCTACAAAGTAGTTCCTTTTTAAGTTGTTGCATGTGAAATTCTTATTAAAACCTCTCAGTTTTAATGATACTTCCCAAAAATATGATTTATAAAGAAATATGAAATCCTTAAGCTAATTTATCTAGTTGATTTTGGAGGTTGGTGTGTATATATATAAATGCTTCGTTGTCATCTGAGACATGCCGGTGCCCCCTCCCCTCAACTTCCTGTTAAGGCCCCTCAGCGGTGGACTTCCAGCACTGTCTCCCTAATTCGCTGTCGGACATTTTCATTAGACCTCCGATGGCAGGTGTGTACGCTGATGAGCGTCGCATTCGATTAGAGCTGTGCTAGAAGCTGACCTGTGGAGAAAAAAGGTTGGCTATGCTTGTCAAATTTTATTAGCCAGGAGGCAGTCTTTGTAGCTGGAGCAAGAAAGATGAGATGAAAGAGGAGTGAGAAAGAACAGGAGGCCAAAGAGCAGAGATGTGAAGGCTCGTGAGGGGTTGTGTCGTAAATTGCGACACTGTGCTAAGAACGGGGAGACGAGGCTAAGTAAACGGCGCGTTGCTGCCGTGGTTGGAGCAGTGGCATGAGGATTACATGCCTCTAGGTTTACCTGACACTGTGGCAAACTGGAATGCTCAAATCACTCCAGACAAGCATGAGTAATTGTTGAAATATTTTAGGAAAAGTGCTACACGCGCTGTTGGATATAGAAATGTTACGTCTTTTTTTTTTTTTTTAGCAATGCCATGAATAGCACTGGTTTCCTTGCACACTCTGAATATTGGTCCGATAGAGGAAGCAGTTTTATTCTGCTACAGGCGGAAGCAGCGTTAAAGAGGTGCAAAGCAGACTTTATATAATGAGACTGCTCATTAAGACAAATGCTGAAATTTACCTTTTCTGTACAGCAGAAAACAGAAGCAGAAAAATGCAACTTCTTGTGTTCTGCCGAGGATTTTAGCCGCCCGACAGCATCTGCCTGAAGTAGACTTCTAGTTGAAAACAACACTTCATTAGTGTGTACTCCATATTAAGACCTTTGTGTCTTTTTTATTTGTGATCTATCCAAGTCAGGGGTGGGCAATCTCAGTCCACGAGGGCCGGTGTCCCTGCAGGTTTTAGATGTGTCCTCGAACCAACACAGCTGATGTAAATGGCTAAATTAGCTCCTCAACATGTCCTGAAGTTCTCCAGAGGCCTGGTAACGAACTAATCATGTGATTCAGGTGTGTTGACCCAAGGTGAGATCTAAAACCTGCAGGGACACCGGCCCTCGTGGACTGAGATTGCCCACCCCTGATCTAAGCTGTTAAAATGTTTCCCGTTGCTCTGTTCTCTGTGGTCAGTCATAGAGTAAGCAGCCTGTTTTACTGGAGGCTAGTTTCAGATTGTCAGTTAATCAATTTATTGTTATCATTACCACGCGCTTGTCTAACAACAGAAAACAGATGCATGGTGAGTAATGTGTTTGTTGAGCAGGATGCTGGGGGTCATCGAATTAATTTGGACTTCCGAAAACCTTTTTGGTTTTTTTTGTTTTTGGCAGGGGGGCATTGTTGGCTTTTGACATGTATGCATAGGCTGAGCTGTGATCAGTGTAACCAAAAGCATCTTCTTCTCCACCTTATTTAATTTTATTTGTATATTTATAACGTCAAGATATTAAAAAACAATAACCGGTGCTGAATTACTGGATTCTTGAAGAGCCTTAGCACTAGACTAGACTGCCACGGCCTTTGACCTCTGCTGTCTCCATGCCTGTCCAAATAGAGGTGTCGTGGGTAAAGAATAAGATCATGGAAGCAAATTAGCTTTCTCCCAAGTGTGTCTGTGTTCTCCTTTGGGTGAGGACTTAACCCACTGGTGTGGGGCTGGGACTAAAGCAGGGTCATTTGAGCTGGTTAGGCGAACCGACTAAGATGCCTCCTGGATGCCTCATAGGTGAGATGTTTTTTGGCAGAACCAGCCCAGAGGAGACCCTGAGGCTGACCTGAAAATGCTAGCAAGATTACATCTGTATCAGAGCTATCTTCACAGAAGAGAGAGCTTTTTACTGGCGCTCAGACATCCTGGACAGTTGAAAGTGGGTGGGTGTAGAGATTGATTGTTAGCATCTTTCTTAGCATATCAACTTCATTATGGGTTAAAAAAAAAAAACAGTCTGAGTTACTCTTGTATGTATTAGTACTCAGTTTCAGGTTTCAGTAAGAATCAGTGTAACTGATAGAAAATGAATGTGTTCCATTGGTTGTGGTTCTTTAGGGCAAAAGTAAAAGGAGGAAAAAACTCTGTTTTTCCGTTGCTTTTAGTTTGGAGCACCAATGAGTTTCTGTCTGAGTCTGTTTCCAATATTTCACCAGGAAGCCAAACATTGATCATGCACTTTGAAGTGTGCTTACCTCCAGCATGCAAGCAGCAAAGAAAGGCCTGCCCGTCTGAGCTCTTTTCCCCCAGTGCGTTGTGTTAAAATCAGCTGGCCCCTGCAAGAAGAAGTCGCCAAACCAGCCGGCGGCAGTGCACACTTCCTAATTAGTCTGCCCTCACACTGGCTAACACCACAGGATAGTTGCTTTTCTCACACATTTTCTCCCGCTTGCTTTCCTATCACCGGTGCTTCTGTTCTCTCGGCCTAGTCCCCCTGTTCGTGCTTTTACTCCTTTTCCAAGTTGCCATCTCAGTCTTTATGTTGCTGTTTACTTCTGCTCTCATTCTGTCGTCTGACGCAGCTTTCATTTCCTGCTACTGTGTCTCATCTTCTCCCTCTCCACTCTCCATCTCCGTCCTCCTCCAGTTTTCCTTCTCACAGCACTGTTAGATCAGTCTGTGTAGTCAGGTACTGTGAAGTATGCATGGGATAAAGTATTTGAACGAGACGTAACTTAAATGATGTAAATTTTCTGTACTTGAGTTGATATGGCAAAATAACACTTTAGACTGCAACAAAGCAATAAATCCATAAAGTCTTTACATGTCGGTCACTTAGACTGAACATTAATGTACAAATGGCAGAAAATCACTACAAAACTCTGGTTCCTCACATAATGAGAACCCGTGTCTTTGTTTTAAACCAGTCATTCACCTGTTTTTATTTTTCACTACACAATACTCGCTAACTAAAGAAACATGAGAACACAACAATAGTCTCAACCACTCAATACACCCTCTGTGTGTATTTCTCAGACAGAGAAACCCATTTGATGTGTATTTGCACTCAGAAAGTTCTGCAGAATCCCAACCAACCAACCAACCGACTTATTTCTGCCACTTTTCTGGGTGTGGGTCATAGGACCAGCAGTTTAAACAAGAATGCCCACACCTCCTTTCTCTTTCACCACCTCCCCCACTTTTTCTAGAGACCATCAAGGTGTTCACATAATCTCTCCAGTGTATCCTGGCTCTGGTGCGGGGTCTCCTAGCAGTTGAAGCTCCCCTTGGAGGCAATCAGGAGGCATCGTGGTGCCCAAACCACCACAACTGCCTTCTTCTAATGTGTAGGAGTAGCAGGTCTACTGGGCCCCTTCCAAATGACAGAGCTTTCAGAAAGAGGAGTCCTGTGAAGTAGATGATCATGGGCTTTTGTTACAGTGGGGCAAAAAAGTATTTAGTCAGCCACCGATTGTGCAAGTTCCCCCACCTAAAATGATGACAGAGGTCAGTAATTTGCACCAGAGGTACACTTCAACTGTGAGAGACAGAATGTGAAAAAAAAAATCCATGAATCCACATGGTAGGATTTGTAAAGAATTTATTCGTAAATCAGGGTGGAAAATAAGTATTTGGTCAATAACAAAAATACAACTCAATACTTTGTAACATAACCTTTGTTGGCAATAACAGAGGTCAAACGTTTACTATAGGTCTTTACCAGGTTTGCACACACAGTAGCTGGTATTTTGGCCCATTCCTCCATGCAGATCTTCTCGAGAGCAGTGATGTTTTGGGGCTGTCGCCGAGCAACACGGACTTTCAACTCCCGCCACAGATTTTCTATGGGGTTGAGGTCTGGAGACTGGCTAGGCCACTCCAGGACTTTCAAATGCTTCTTACGGAGCCACTCCTTTGTTGCCCGGGCGGTGTGTTTTGGATCATTGTCATGTTGGGAGACCCAGCCTCGTTTCATCTTCAAAGTTCTCACTGATGGAAGGAGGTTTTGGCTCAAAATCTCACGATACATGGCCCCATTCATTCTGTCCTTAACACAGATCAGTCGTCCTGTCCCCTTGGCAGAAAAACAGCCCCATAGCATGATGTTTCCACCCCCATGCTTCACAGTAAGTATGGTGTTCTTGGGATGCAACTCAGTATTTTTCTTCCTCCAAACACGACGAGTTGAGTTTATACCAAAAAGTTCTACTTTGGTTTCATCTGACCACATGACATTCTCCCAATCCTCTGCTGTATCATCCATGTGCTCTCTGGCAAACTTCAGACGGGCCTGGACATGCACTGGCTTCAGCAGCGGAACACGTCTGGCACTGCGGGATTTGATTCCCTGCCGTTGTAGTGTGTTACTGATGGTGACCTTTGTTACTTTGGTCCCAGCTCTCTGCAGGTCATTCACCAGGTCCCCCCGTGTGGTTCTGGGATCTTTGCTCACCGTTCTCATGATCATTTTGACCCCACGGGATGAGATCTTGCGTGGAGCCCCAGATCGAGGGAGATTATCAGTGGTCTTGTATGTCTTCCATTTTCTGATGATTGCTCCCACAGTTGATTTTTTCACACCAAGCTGCTTGCCTATTGTAGATTCACTCTTCCCAGTCTGGTGCAGGTCTACAATACTTTTCCTGGTGTCCTTCGAAAGCTCTTTGGTCTTGGCCATGGCGGAGTTTGGAGTCTGACTGTTTGAGGCTGTGGACAGGTGTCTTTTATACAGATGATGAGTTCAAACAGGTGCCATTCATACAGGTAACGAGTGGGGGACAGAAAAGCTTCTTACAGAAGACGTTACAGGTCTGTGAGAGCCAGAGATTTTCCTTGTTTGAGGTGACCAAATACTTATTTTCCACCCTGATTTACGAATAAATTCTTTACAAATCCTACCATGTGAATTCATGGATTTTTTTTTCACATTCTGTCTCTCACAGTTGAAGTGTACCTCTGGTGCAAATTACTGACCTCTGTCATCATTTTAAGTGGGGGAACTTGCACAATCGGTGGCTGACTAAATACTTTTTTGCCCCACTGTACCTTACCTGGATTGAGACCCCAATCTGGAGCCAGATCTGGGAAGAGTGCCTGGTGGCTAGGGGTACAGTAGGCTTAGCCTGAACAAGCCACATGGACCAGGACTTACGTGGATCAAGCCGCAGCCCTCGGTGGACCCATCCCCGGTTCCGAAAATTGTTTCTGCAAATGTACCTATGTAAATTTAAAGTCAACCTTAAAGTTGGCCACCATTCTTCATTTTTTGTCTGCTTATGATTTTTTGCACTGCTGCTAAGGTTCCTCGTGGATCGCTCCATAGAAGTCCCCGTTTAAACAGAGACCCTATGATTTAAATTTCATGTTAGAAAAGAGAATGAAGGCACTGTGAGCCAAATGTTCTCTCTGCTCTTTTAGGATGTTACAGTAGAACTCCCCAGTGACAGTCTGACACTTTGAATGTCAGAAAAATGATATTCATGCTTGTTGTGTTATTATGAACCTTGCCTCAGGAGAGTGCAGGCTCTTCCACTGAAGACTGCCATTCGGTCTATGTTGTAGCAGCACAGAGAGCTCACAGCAGCTGTGAAATCATAAACGTCCGTGTGGTCAGATCAGGACTTCCAGGATGGGATCCAAATGTAGCAGGAGCACTGGGTGTGGAGCAGCACTTCACAAGGACTCAAGCTTCAAGGGCCAAATTTAATTTGGGAATGTTTCTTCAGTTTCCTTTCCTTTCTTTCTTTCTTTGTAAGAAAAAAGGCAGTCGAAGTCATTTGAGTAATGCTAGGCAACAGTACATGATGGGCGAGGCTGAGTGACTTTTCAAATAACCACAGTCGCAGTGTTGCTTCTCTAATTAAGCCATAAATAATAGAAAAGTTCATAAAAGGTTTTCCCAGATTACTTCAAATCTGAGGAATGCCAGCCCTGTTTCTCAACTGGAGGGTAACTCATTTCAGTGCCTTGATGTCATTAACAGTCCTGTGTCACATTAGAGAAAAACTGTGCTCGCTAAGGCTTAGAACAACTGAGCTGAATGGCTCTGGCCTCGGGCCGGCAGACTGCAGCAGTTATTAGCTGCTGATGACAACGGGGTAGCTTACCTGTCCGTCTCTTTTAACACACGTATATAGGACAGGACAAGCAAATGTGCGTGCGTGTACAGCCACTCATTAATCCCTCTGAACCTCTTCTTTCACTGTTTGGAAAGCAGCCTGCTCGAATTGTCAGCCCATCAAACCGCTACTTCGCAAACCTCCAGCCTCTCCTGCACCCCCCCGCACCCATCCACCCTCATCTAATGTTTTATCCAGAATCAGCGTCTGTCTTCAGCCATTAATATGATAATATTTGGCGTTGTCAGTGATGGAGGCCGCAGCATAATGAGATAATTACAGTGTTGTTTCATTTGGAGAGCGACACGCACGCTCAATCAAAATGGCAGGCCTAATTACGGGCCCAGGGATTGGCTAATGGGATCGCTAGAAGAGGGGTGGCATGAAAAGGGAAAAAAAAAAGTCTTAACTTGGCCGTGTGCATTTATTCTCCACGGGTCTGTTTGTTTGTGTGTTTGCGTGATGGGCGGCAGAGGGTAAGACTACTAAAAAGCTAGCAGTAAGTGAATAAAAAGAAAAATGCAAGAGATGAAGTGTGAATATCTTAATAGCAAGGTTGTCTGTGGGACACTTGGGGGGGAAACTGAGATGAGTATTGATTAACTGTGCATTGAAACCAGCCATTAAACCAATCTGAAGAAGCAACAATTAGTGCGGTACTGGGAGTAATGCCGCCTCCGATATCCATCTTCATAAAACGGAAGCATCTGCGCTGGCGTTTCATAACAGCACGGAAACTTTCGGAAAGTTATTTTCCTCATGGCAGCAAGTTAGGATCGAGTTTTGCGCCCGAAGTGTTGACAGGGACTCGTTGGCAGAGGACGCACGCGCGCACAGAACAACGACAACAACAGTGTGCACACCAACATACTGACACGGGAGTGTGTGTGTGTGTGTGTGTGTCTGTTTAGGCATCTTTGTGGGGACCAAAAATTGGAATGTTACCATACTTGTGAGGACCAAACATCACTTATGAGGACACAAGTGCCGGTCGTCACGAGTTTGAAGGCATTTTTGAGACTTAAAATGTGGTTTTAGTGTCAGTGTTACAGTTAGGTTATGGTTAATTTTAGGCTGAGGGTTAGGATTAGGTATTCATTTTTGATGGTTAGGGTAAGCGGCTAGGGAAAGCATTATGTCAATTAGATGTCCTCACTGCGATATCAAAACGAGAATGTGTGTGTGTGAGAGAGAGACTCGGCTTTCTCTCCCCCTTAAGTTGAAGACATGTATACCCAGGCACAATCACATTGTCACTGTGTGTCCCGCATACCAAATTATAAGGATCAATCACCCATTTGTACATTACAGATATTTGGTGCACACACACACACACACACACACACACACACACACACACACACACACACACACACACACACACACACACACACCGTCTCAGCCTGATTTTCTAATTAAAGGCAGGGTCACAAGAGAGACTTAAACACGTAATCTATGTACTTCACTAATGAACCTCTGCCTCTCGCGCGCACTCTCCCTCTCTCCTTTGCTCCGGTTTGGTCTAATGGTCTGCCTGGAGGTCAGACCATTAGACGGCGTTACACACGTGTAATAAAGGGTGCGTGGGGGTTTTGTCGGACAAAAAGGTTGGCCTCGCGAGGCTGCTGAGGGCATTCGAGTTTTACAGATGTGTGGGGTGGTTTTGAAGGAAAGTTGCTCTTCCTATTCTGTTTTTCCCTCCCGAGTTTGAACACCTTCTCAAGGCGTGTATCTCCCGAGGACATAGAAATGGCAAACGAACTGCATATCAGTGTCAATATTAGATACCCGTTCCCGCTGCAGCCAGTAAACACAGATAAACGACAGCACTGTGTCGCACTTTGGTAGCACATCCCGAAGGATTGTGCTCGCTCAGGCGCAAACCGTCTGTTGCCTTTGGTGTGCGCGCGCGTCCTCACGCTTGTTTGTGTGCGCCCGACTCTGTAGTGCCAGGTGTGTGAGGCTTATCTGGCATTAAGGTCCAGTGAGCATGATGATGTTTCTCTTTAAGTTTTGTCCCCATTCTGTCTCGTTCATATCTCCTCACTGGCAGTCGCTTGCACTTTTGTGGGGCCTATGTATTCTTCTTTTTTGTTTTTTGCCTTTTGGTGACCTCTAGGTCGGGTTCGGCCTCACCTTTTGGGTGGTTGATTTGTCTGTATCTGAATCCGGGATGGCACCTCGTTGCTCTTTGTGACATCAGAGTGAAAAGACAAAAAACGTGAAATGTTTCAGCTCCGTTTCTCTCCGCTGCGGTTTTATCTGTCAGCTGAAGAAAGTTCAACAGAGGCACTGATGTCTTTGTGGATATTTTCTGTCTTGCCCGTCAGTCTTCCTGTGCAGTCAGGGCTTGTCATCATGAAGCCAAAGAACATCGGCGGCTTTAACAAAAGATTAAGCTGAATATGTTCCACCTGCCTTCTTGCTTCACTTCTGAATTCCCACCTGTGTTGGATGCTCGGCTCTTCATCCTGCAAAGGAGATTTAAAAAAAAGATTTATTTATTTTTTGTCTTATTTTGTTTAGTTTTTTTTTTGTTGCTTCTCTCCATAATAGTGTGTGTTTGCGATTATTAACCCTTCCTGTTGTGCTCGTCTCTGCAGTGATCAGCGTCTCCATGGAATGCGCAGGGAGTACACGCAAGCCCGAGCCGCCCCGGGTTACGAGGAGCTAGACGCCGCACGGCGCCGAATCCTGGAGTATGATCCAAACCGGGTGAGTGTGCGTGCTTTTTTTTGGGGGTGTTGTAGTTGGTTTAAACTGGACACCAGTTTAAAAGATGGTGAAATGAAGAGTGTATGTCAGTGTGTGCTTCTTTCCAAAGCACTCCTGAGAGACCACTGTGTTTTCCCGTGTGTTGTTCTCAGGCTGATTTCAGCTTCTTGTTAACATTTGAGGGGCCTGTGTGCCATCGAGGAGCTGCCCGCTTTCCTCTTCATTTGGTATATGGAGAGATCTATTAGACTGGTGACATTTCCATCCCACCTTTCTTTTAGCTCCGCTTTATCTCTTTCTTTTGTTTCCTATTGCTTTTCCTTCTCTCCACCCCTCACCCCCCCCCCCCCCCCCCCTTTCTGTTCTACAAAGGCCTGAAATCCCTGATTGTTGCCTCTCCCAACCAGACTGCACTGCTAAATGTCCCTGAACCTGTATTGATCCGGCCTGAGGAATCATTTCATTTACCTCTGTACACTCCCAAACTCGGCATACTCGCCATGGAAATCAATAGCCATTTATAAAGCATTTTAAAAAGGGATTTTTTTAATAGCGAGCCCAAAGATGCAGAAAATCACACTTTGATCCAAATCAGAATCGCCGAATCTCGCCACGGCATTTCCACTGAGCGAGATTTGGCTTTCATTAGGTAACGCGAGGAGAGAAGCAGAGGCATCTGGGAAATATGGATTTACTGACCGCATCGCCGCAACAAAATCGTCTGATACAACCGGCCTCCCGCCGCGTTCACGTCCTCACTTGTTGTAGTCTGTGTCTATTGAGCAATGAAGCCCCGTGAACCAGTCTTCATTAGGCACTCTCAGACACACGCCACAGTAGCTGTCTCTGAGGCCCGAGGGGCTTTGTCACTCATTACGCATCCCTATGCAGCATGTGTTTCTGCCTCGGATCACCGTGACTCAGTCGGTACCCAAACTCTGATGCAATTAAAGCGCAGCAAGCATGAGGTGCAACCTCTGATCAGTTTGTTGTTTTTTTTACCCAAAAAGAAGACAGCGGTGTCCACAGCAGAAACCAGCAGTGGCTTTCTCCCCTGAGGAGACTGATAATGAAACACTGCACTTACCAGCACACACACACACACACACGTAGTGCGAATAGACACAGGAAAACATCAAGGAAATTCTAGTGGGAACATAAAAAAAGAAGATATTGGCAGGATATTTTGATTCATAACATGATGATATATAACTACATTCACAGACATCGATTAAGCTTTTATGGAGTATATTGCTTGAGTGCTTAGTTCTTATATTTCTTTCTTTCAAGTTCAGATCTATCAGAAACCCCTTTCCTCGCACTCAGACGTACGGCTGTTTGCACAGATTTCCTGCACTCTGCTTTAACCTCTCCTTTGCACTGAAGTTGCTTCTGTTTGCTCATGAAACTTCTGCTCTCTGATTTTCCTCCTTTTCTTTTTGTGGCACACAGGTTATGTTTGATGGCTGAGTGGTTAGAGCGCATGTCAAACAGGTACCTCCCCCAGAGGAGCGGGTTTCTGCTTCAGTCACTGCTCTTCCCCTGCATCGCTCGTCCAATCTGTAATATAATTCAGTATCCAGTAAAGGTGAAAAACTTAACATAATACTCTTTGGTTTAATAATTAACCAAACTTCAGTACAATCACAGAGACGGTGTGTTTGGCCAATGGAAATGTTCTGTTAGAGATGTAAGATTATCCAAAGTAGACTAAATTATCGAGTAAAGACAATAATGTATTCCCATTAGTTTATGGGACTTGATTTAATCTACTCCAGAGAACACCTCAGTAACCGCTTTAAGTTTCATTTTGTACAAATCTCTTTTATTTTAAATCTAAATCTAAATTCACTGTTTTGAGAAAACAAAAGAATGATCCTCCACTTTAAAATACCAGCATGAGACAAGTGTAAGACATAATTAAGCCCTGTTGTGTTTGTGTTGTTCACTTTCGGGAGCTGAAAAAAGTTGATCAGCAGTCCTTATGTCATGTGATCATCGGGATATATGAAGTGGGAATCACCAGACATCTCACAATACGATGTCAGCTATTACATTTGCACTCAGCACCGTCCGGTTCTATAGTAATATTACTAAAGCCAGCTGAGTCGAGTTCTCTCGAGTTGTTCTCATTGACAAAGTCTGTATTTATAAATTTGACTGCAATTATTTTAAAACTTTGGACAACGTCTCTGAGAGTGATGGCAGTCATTCCAAGTCCGGCTGCAACTGTTTGCAGAAAGGTTGCAACCTGTGCAATCACCTTGTGGTCAAAAGTGTGCAACACCCTGAAAGTCTGGGCAGCCATTCAGTCACCACGAGTTGCGATTGTTCACAGAACATGAAATAAATTACAATCACCGTCCAGCCACCAGTTTAGTTTTATTTCTTTGTTTATTTCAGTAGCTGTAGGGAGCTCGCTGTCCTATCATTAGTTGTGTGACTGAGCCGTTAGCTTGCTCTGAATTAGGCGTAAGCTTTGTCAAGCTAACCGCGTCCAGCGTTGGGTAGTTTTTTGGTTGAGATGATGAGTCTGCTCAGTTCCCGGAATAATAACTAAATAATTAATAATAAAATATCAATATTTGGTGTCCCTGTGTTGATACATTATTGCCATACACCGCTATTGCAGTTCCATGCTATCTCAGAACCCCCACCCCTCCCCCTTCAGGATATTGCTGCACATTCACCTTCTTACCTTACTTTCTCTCTCGATGGTATGGGGCGAGCATAAATACAGAGCGCTTGAGCGTGGTACTCACTCGCTTACAACGGCCTTGTTTTATCAGCCTTTTAGTTGCCACCACTTCTACCACGCCACGCTGCTCTTTTATACTCGGCCCTTTTCTGCAGCCTTGAATGGTTAAAAAGGCTTTCCAAGCTCTCCGCACAAGGCCAGGAGCACACATCTCCTTCTGTCAGCTGTGTGTGTGTGTTAGAAAGAGAAGATAAGTGTGTCTGTGTGAGTGTGTCTGGGTACCACACTAACCTAAACGGACATAAACAAAAGCAGGAATCAAAGACTATGGTTACAATATCTATTCGTGTCTTTGTTTATTGTAGTTTTTCCCAGCGTGCACGGTTTAGAGGTGGAGTTCATCGCGCGGGTCTGTGTCACTGCCTTTGTGTGTATATGTGAGCACGCCCATGCGGTTAAATCTGGTCTTCAAAAAGGGCTTCGTGTCGCTTTCTCATTTCTTTCCTCCAACCCTGCTTCCTCTGTGTTCCTGTCTGTCTATCTGTCTCTAATTTGACCCGTCCTCCATGTTCCCTGTCTGTGGATAGGTCACACTTGTAATTATGCCAATCACACTGTCCCCACTCTCTCTGTTTTCTCCGTATGCTAATGATAGGCTCCCTTTAATGTCTTGATGGCCAATTAAGCCACAAAAGTACACGAGAAGTTTCTTTTTTTAGACTTCTTTGTTCTGTAAGATCAGTCAGCTGTTGCAGAGACTTCTCTTGACATGGTTGTTTATTATAGTTCGATAAAGGCAATAATATATCAGCTTAACTCGCCGCGCTGCACATGGGCTTATAAATTTGTTGACTCCGCTTGTTGCTACGACACCCCTGATGACATCATAATCTAATGATCTAATATTCAAGTGGATTTTGGCGTAAAGCTCTGACTGTGTTGTGTGACATTCAGTTTTGTGATGTGGTGAGACTTGAGCTTTCTAGCACGAGACTGTGAAAGTCCTACTTCAGCTTGTGTAACAACTCAGTTTAAGCGGCCTAATGTTGGATCGGATCTTCGGGTGTGTTTGGGTTGGTTTCAACACTCTTTTTGTCTGATTGTTTTAGGGTGGAGGTAAATGACATGGTTGTTGCACTTGTATTTTAGTCATTTTACTTTGATTATCCTCCAATTTCCTATCTTGTTTCCTTCTCGTTTGCTCTCGTTCTTTCTTGCTCGACATTGCCATGCATTGTTGAGGACTGTCACCTCACAGCATTTGGTTTCAGTATCTTCAGTTTTAGGGGTTTTATTGGTTTTACAGATGATTCCAATTTAAAATATGTCGTACATGTCGCTAATAAACAAGCAACACAGTCACAAGCACGTCTGAATAATGAAAAACTTATGGAAGAAGAAGAACATTATTAAATTAGTTAAAAATGAATGCTGGATAACTGGTATGATAAGAGGGTATAAAAACAGAGCGCTCACTGTGTAACAGTTTGAGCAGCTCGTTGCCGACATTATAAATGTAACCGCACAGTTGGCTACATCAAAACGAGAAACTCATTTTAAGAAATTCATTACTATAAAAGTAGAACAGTGAAAGTGCATCGGTCAGCTCTAGATTTGCTCGGATTAGTTCTCCACACTCTGGACTCTCTGATTAGTATTAGTATTAGTATTTATTTATTTATTGTCATTGTCAAGAACAATGAAATTGCTCAGCTATGGTTGTCCGTCTGTTCCACACAGCCAGCAACACGCCCGGTTTTCGTCATATCTATATGTGCGCACATCCTCTGCACTAGGGCTGCTCAATTAATCGAATTTTAATCACGATTACGATCTGGGCTTTCAACGATCATTAAAAATGACTGAGCCGATTATTAGCCCCTCCCTCATTTATCCGCGACACCTTAAAGGCCGGTCCGTGAAAATATTGTCGGGCATAAACCGGTCCGTGGCGCAAAAAAGGTTGGAGACCGCTGATTAAGAGGACCCGAGGGAAGCTCGGAAAGCTAAGCAGAAGTTATTTGGAGAGTGACTGCCGTTGGTTGAAAAGAGAGTTTAAAAAAAAAAAAAAAACTTCAGTGGTGTTGCACACTATTTTATATTATTTTTTTAAAGTCATTGTTAACCCTTTAAAGCCGGTCAGAGCAGCACGCTCCGTTTTGCGTAACTATTTTTAAATCCCTGTAGAACCTGAACCGTGTAAGCTAGCGCAATAATTTGTTTTGCATATGAAACCGGAGGAGTTGTACTTACATCTTATGCCATCAGCTTGTCCTCGGTCACGGTTTCGTTCCACATATAGCTTTGCAAAAATTGCATAAAAAGCGCTTGCAGGAACAAAAACATAATATTCCAGAAACACGCTTCGCCGTTCCTATCAGCTGTTCGTAACACTTCCCACAGTGAAATGATGCACATGCTGTTTTCTTTGCAAATTTGCATCATAGGATTGTTTTTTGTTTTTCCTGCAGTATATAAAAATTGGTGTATCTCCAAAATAAAACTATGAAGACACTCAAAATAAATTTCCTGTTGTTGTAAACTATTTTTTGCAACTTTATTGTATTTAAAGTTTTGAGGGATAAACCTCTTAAATTTCTCCAAGTAGAAATATATGTAAACAAAACAAAAGCGATTTTCAATTTTTTTTGTAGTTTATTGCACTTTTTTGCAATTTATGTAATTACTATGGACTTAATGCATACATATTATTAAAATATGGGCTATAACAGTTGTATTGATGTATAGCAACTTGAAATGCTCCCACAAATGGCACTACAACATGTAAAAAAAAAAAATAATAATAATATAAGCTCTGGTGGACTTGGTTCCATAGTAGGTCTTAAAGGGTTAAATAAATATCGTCAAATAATCGTGATCTCAATTTCAGTGAAAATAATCGTGATTATCATTTTTGCCATAATCGAGCAGCCCTACTCTGCACACACGCCATAATTCACACCATGATGGAAAAACCTTTTTTGACAAAAATCATGAAACATGAGATGATGGGGGTTTATTTAAAAACATTTTACGGGAAACTTTTAAAATGCCAGATGATAAAATATGAGACGCTTGGTGGCTCCAGTGTTTAAGTGAATGGAAAAGTGGTTTGTAGTCTAAAGCACTTTGAGTGTTTGAGTACAAAAGCCAGTCCATGTCTAGTTCTCTCTTTTTGTCCTCACTCGTTCTCCCTTTTGGCCTATTTGTTTGCCCCCTAGTGGTTCCTTTTGGATGTCCTACAAAGTCTACAGCTGGTGCACTGACCCAGACCGCTTATTCACCTCAGTGTCTTTTTTCTCTCTGTCAGGTTTATTATAATGGAAATGTACATTATAGTGTATGTGACCATGCCAAAATGAATGGTAACGCAGCGTGCCAGAATCCTGTTTGCCCAGTCTAACAAAGACACACGGGCACACATACAGGAGGCGCACACACCCATACACGTACGCAGGAACTCGTGCATCTTATCTTCAACTCGTTACCCTGTGAATCATAAACAACAGCGGCAGCACATGTGACACCTTAATGAACACAGAAGTCCCCGAAAACCACACTCGCGACTACACACTCGGAGTCATTATGAAACACACACGGAAAAACGCTCGCACAAGTCCAGATACGACTTGTCATCCATTGCGCAGCTGCTTTTTTCTTTTTTTTGTTTTTGTACTTCTCTCTAATGTTGTGTGCACGGACATCCATCACCTTGATGATATTTTAATGTCACATCCTCAGGCTGTCTCAATCTCTCCCCCTCTCTCACTTTTCCCTCTCCCTCCCACACGTCGGCCATCACTTCATAAATAAACCCCCACATCATTAAGTAAACACGCACCAGCCTGTCACGGTGATAGATGGCGTACACACACACTTGCGCGCGCACACACTCGTTCGTGGACGTGTGCGCACACGCATTCAGGCGCTGGTGATGTGCGAGGGCCTCTTCATGCCCACAGGCACAAGCCCCCAGTGGTTTTTGTGCCCATAGTCCTAATGATCTTCACCAGTGAGATGATCTAAAAGCTTACTTTTAGGGGGGAGAAAAAGCACCTCGTTCTAAGAAATAAAGTCAATGGCAGTTGTCAAAGTGTTGCGTTAACAGACTTGCAACTGTATCTGCAGGTTCTGTATCTGTGGGCTGATGTGTAGTTTATTTACTGGAGGCTCCCACTGTGCCTCACTGACTGTCCATCACAGCTTTCACCTGACAAGCGCACGCTCTTACCGCACACCCTGTGCTATGAACAACTCTGGCCCGCTCTCTCACTCGTCCCGCTGTTCGCCTGCTGCTGGAGACGCTGTGATGAAGGCCTGCAGAAACCTGCTTCTAAACACACAAGGGGGAAGGAGGCCCGAGGGAGCAAATGAATGAGGGAGAGGATGTGAGAGGAGAGGAGAGTGGCAGCAGGGAAGTGACGGCGCAAGAGAGAACTTTTTTATTTTTATGAAAAACAAAAAGGAACTAAAACTAAGAACATGACAAAGCTGCAGAGTCAGAAAGGCTTAAAGAAGCTCCTTAGGGGGAAAATGGGAAGGATGAAAAATAGGACATCTAATAGGAGGATCTGGATTGGCACGACGAGGAGACAGATGGGATAGAGGAACTGACAGACACATGGAGGCATTGACATAAAAGACTAAAGAATTTGAGCTAAAGAGGAGAATGAAGAAACGATGGTTTGACAGTGTAAAGTGTAGCCTGCGCGGTCTTAGTTGTTAGAGATTTAAACAAGCATCCGCCCTGCCGTAGTGTCCTTGAGCTTTATCTTTACTCCATCTCTAAATTTTCCATTAGGGATGCATTAATGCTCGGAAGTTCCTCTAAATTCATATTTCAGTGCGTTTTCCTGCCACAGCACACGGATTTGTTTTGGAAATGATTTGTCATGTTCTCCTTCTGAGAGGAAAATCACTGCGTAAAGGGAAGAAATAAAAATAAATGACAGAGAGCATATACATTTTGGCTTATGGCCAATCAAAACATTTCATTTGGAATAAAGCAGTAAACACGGTCGTTCTGTCAGGCTGATGGTGGCGCTGGCCTCCAGCCGACCAACAACCCAGAAAAAACCCACAAAATTAATTTAGATTAAAAAAACCTCTTGTGTGAGCATTTTCTCACCAACTCCTTATTCAAAATGATCCTTATTTTAAAAAACAAAACAAAAGAAAAGGCTCTTGAGTGGAAAAGTGAACCAGGAACAGTCAGTTTGGAGTTTTAATAGGGATCGTCCTGGAATTCCGACCACAGTTTTCTATGAGAGCAACAAACCATTAACGTTGCACATATACAGCAAGGGATAATGTAGCTTACTATAATTAGTGAACATAGATCGACTGACATCAGTTAAGCATCAGCTGAAAGTATCACTTTTAACCTTTATATCTGGTTGTTGCCAACCTTTCCAGGCTTGCAGTTTAACTGCTATAGTCTTTGTGTTAAGAAAAAAAACTAATTTCCTGATGTCTAAGCTCAACGGGGGTCAATTCAGGCTTTTTTTGGCCGCCAGGCTTATAAATCACTGGTTAAAGTCCTGTCTTCTATAACGCTGCTGACAAATTGTTGTATTTCCTTGGCTTGTAACCTAAAGTATAATGTGTCTTTGCCCCCCTGCTGTCTCAGCTGTCAGTCGAACACGCACAACAGCCGCCCACTCAGAGGTCCAGAGGCTTTTCTTCCTCTCAGTAATAATAATACACACACATATATATATAAACCTCATTTTCACATCCCTTTTTTTAAAGCTGGACTTTAATAGAAGGCTAGGAATGAAGTCTCCTTGCTCAGCAGAACAAGGGAGCGGTTGTGTAATGCACGAGGCAGTGTAGTTGTCAAAGCTTTGTTTTCATCCCATGCGTGCAGTCTCTCTGCCTCTCCTTCTTGCTCGGCTCTGTACTGGTCAGTTAATTAGAAACATTTCAGGTAAAATATTAGAAATGTCGGTTTGTAAAGAAAAGAGAGGGTGAACGAGGCTGAGATGCTAGTTTGTGCATGTTGGAGAAGGTGAGCAAGTGAGAGCGCGAGCAGCTGGTCCGGGGGTGTTTCTCGGAAGGAGGCTGCACTAATGTTAGACTAATGTTAGTGTTAATCAGATTAGCATATGCCCTGTGCGTGTGCGCATGTGTGTGTGAGTTTGTGCTGTTCCTGCACCTGCACTGTGAAAATGAGGAAACAGAGAAGAAGTCTGGACGCAATAAAAAATGATGTGGTCCCTCCCAGGTTTAAAATTAGGTAAATAAATATAACCTGAATGACCAACAACACACGGCATATTACAACTCATCGGTATTTATTCAGCAAAAGCTAAGCTAACAGCTTGTAGAACCACTGTTACCAGTAATAACATGGATTCATCATGTTCTGTGTGAATTCACCAGTATCTCCCATCATATTGAGGAATTGTGGCCCCACCACATCCGGGCAATTGTTTAAATACGGATTTTTTTTATGCTGTCAATCAAGCTGAGCTCTGGGCTTTGGGATTCGTTCCTTTTTTCAACCATTCTGTTGCAGATTTGCTGCAGTGTTTGGCTACAAAACGCACCCAAATCATCACCCCTCCACCTCCATGCTTAACAGTTTCTGTGAGGTGTTTATGCTGATATCACAGCCAGACATGTCCACTTTGGTCTCATCTGTTAAATGGACACTGCTCTAGAAAGCTTATGGTCTGTTCAACACTTCCAGATAAGTGACACTTCTTACATTTAAACATTTAACATTCTAGCTGGCACCTGGAGAGCCTGAAAAGTGTCTACTACACATCAGAACACTCCCTTACCCTGTCGGTGATGCCAAAGAAATTAATGATTCTTCAGAGTAAGCAGTGCAGCATATTAGCTTAACACAAGAATCAGATCAGTACACAGTACTGGTGGATACTTGAAGGCAAAATCTCAGTGTGCAGTCAGATCGGTCCATCCCGAGCATAAACCTCCTGAACGTGTACACATTTAATCACAGTGCACTGCACAATAATTACTAAGGAAACAAATGCATAAACTGCACAGAAGCCAACATGCACATATGTATGAACACCCGCTCAGTCACATTTTATTACCGACTTTTAAGAGGTAACATGCCACAAACACATAAAACCCACACAGCTCACAATCAACCATGCAAAAGAAACAAGTCTAGACACGCATAAGCAGGCAAACACACACACACTCACAATCATCATCAAAGGGCTGCAAACCTCAGCTTTGGCCAGACTGAAGCTGTTTTCAGAGTTCATTTCACTGCAGGAGGCTGCAGCCAAATCCAGGCTGGCAGCGAACACACAAAACTTTTTGAGGAGAATCCCATAATTCAGTAATTACAAGACATGCAGTCTTCTCATCCTGGTTTCCTTTTAACCCCCTCTGAGATCACTCTCGCACCCTTAAACGTAAAACACACTCTAGATTTTCTGTTATACACACACACGCCCGTCTTATCCTGTACAACAGTTGAGCCCTGCGCTGATTAAAGAGTGCCTGTTGGTCCCTAACTCTAACTGTGGACCAGGCTGCTATTCTGGCTCATAAAATTACACAGGCCCCACCACAAGTTAGTGTTTGGATCACGCAGCCCAGAATAACATCGAACAAGCTACTGTGCCCAGCTACTGGAAAACAGACCGAACAGGATGAAATGACAGAGGAGAAATGACTCGGGAGGCGAGGCTTACAGGAGACTGTTCTTTGTTAATGCAGGGCTTGATGTGATAATTATAAAGGGAAGGATGTGCTGCAGAGATTGCCCCTTCTTACAAGCCATTTAGTCCAGTTTTCAGCCTTGTCAGATCGTTTTATTCCTTTCCACTGAGGTGAGATAATTCACTGGTTTGCAATGCAAATGTGATTGCCGGTTGCACTTATACCATGAGCTCTTCCAGAACAAGGAATTATCGGGAAATTGTGATTCATGAATATTCTGCAAACAAGTAAAATTGAACTGTTTCCAGTTAAAAGTCATCTTTACCAGCCCCCAGAAGGTCACGGGGACATTAGGGGAGGACAGTACGTACTTGCAAAATGTTAGCATGTTAGCTTTTTGACAGAGTACATCAGCTTGAAAAAGGCTGTTGATTTTCCATTGTGATCCCCTTGCAAAAGCAAAGGGGAAAAAGACTACTGTGGAGCAATTATCTCTCCATCCCATAATCTGCATGTAAAAGATGAATGCTGCCAATGTTATATCACACTCTGGTTTGTGGACCACCACCTTAAAGCTTCAAGCAGGAAAAAGGATGTCCAACAGCTAACACTAGCTAGATTGGTTAGCAAGGTGCATCAGTAGATATGGGTTCAATGCACAGACACACAGTTAAA
The DNA here is from genome assembly GCF_963969265.1 of Rhamphochromis sp. 'chilingali'. NCBI lineage: Eukaryota > Metazoa > Chordata > Actinopteri > Cichliformes > Cichlidae > Rhamphochromis > Rhamphochromis sp. 'chilingali'. Next base: position 7,403,475 of record NC_137931.1, on the reverse strand, counting down.
TGGTAGCATGCAAATGAAAAATAAGATTTTTCCTGTGAAATTAACTGCAGCAAATCATAGTTATTATGCAATGATTGCAATAAAAATGCCTCTTAAGGCACCAAGCCGAGCAAACACTTTGCAGCCTAGCCGTCACCTCTCTGTCCCTCAAAATGTCCATGCCTGTGTTTGTATTAGGGCTTACCTTTAGGTCTTAATCCAAGATAAATGAGTGGGTTATGTAATATCTCATACCTTGTATAATTATGGAAAAAAAAAAGTTGGAAAACTCTTTTTCTTTGCTCTGGTTTATCCAAATTCCCATTAGGCCTCGCACAATCGGCATGCTCATTCGGTGCTCTTTCTGAAATTTCACAGTCTGAGCAGGTCAGCGGGTGTTGTGTATTGTTTGACATCGTCCGCTTTCTTGGCCATTGCTTGATTGGTACACATATGAGCACTCCCTGTTCCAGCATCTCCGAAGCGCACCGACTCAGACTCGAGCACCGGCTGAACTTCTGTTCACGCTCCTGGGAGACAAAGACAAGAGTTGAACAGCTCGTTCCAGCATTATGTTTCTACCCGCTGCTATCAAGAATTCTCACACACACGTATAACACCTTTCTCCCGCTTTTCTCCCTACAAAGTCACAATGAGTGATTCCATCCACGGACTCCTCCTCCTCTGTCCTTGTCTCTCCAGCTCATCCCTGAGGCTCCACGTTTCCCTCTCGCTTCTTTTTTTGTTTTAAGTCACTTCATTCCAATGCTGCACAGCAACCGGGTGATTTTTTTTTTTCTTTTCTTTTTTCCCCCTCCCTCTCTCCCGCTTCTCCATCTGGGCCAGCAAAGGCCTACAGGGACTTATTTGGTGTCTGTCTTTATCCCCACAGCTCGTCTGTGGCCTACGGGCAAACTGCAGAGTGTGATCTGTCTGCGAGCTGATAAAAATCTCCCGTTCTCCTCAGTGCTCGTGCCCACTCTCACTTCAAAGCACTTCACCGCGCTATGTTTAGATTTAAGAAGATGGAGTTTCGACAGGGTCAGCTACGTGTTTATGTTGTCTCCGCTGAGGTCACATTTCCGCCATCGTTTTAAATCATGACACCATTCCTCTCAAAGGTGCCAATGTGCACAATGGGCATTTTTGTTGTAGTACCTGCATTTTCAAGGTAATGTCAAGTTCTTACAGTTTTTTTTTCTTTTTATATTTCAAGCTTTTACCTCTAAAAAAGGAGGCATTAGATGCAGGCACTTGTTGTTCATAAAGTCATATTTCTATAGAGGAATCTAAAAGGATAAGCGTGATTTATTTCATCACTTAAGGCTCTGAGCGTCTTCCTAATTGACTTTTAAATCAAGTGGCTGGAACACTAAACAGGCCACTTCATCACTCCCCTTCCACCCAAAAATCTGGGGTTTTGTGCATTGTCTGTACTTCACAAAGAAAATTGCTGCCAGCAGTGAGCTGGGAGGCGAAAGGGACATCATGGGCCAAGAGGATGCAGTGCTGGCAAACATCTGCAAGTACTGCACTCTGCAGAGGAAATTGCTTCTTTGCTAAATTTCCAGAGAGAGTTAGAGGGAGTTGGCTTCTAGGTAGCTTCTGCTAAAGCTCCATCATACAAGGAGCAATGTTTTTTTGGGGGGGAAAAACACTCTTCTGTGGATTTTTCCAATCCCATTAATTGTTTTTGGAACTAAAAAAAATCTGGAAAAGCCTGGACAAAATATAAGAAAGAAAAATGCACGTAGAGATACATCAGGATAAACGAGTTTTTGGGTTTTGTTTTTTCTAAACTGACCCCTTCAAACCACTGCAGTAATCCTCTTCTTTAAAGGTCCTGAAGTTGGCAGGGCTTGCATCAAAGCATCTGAAGGTCAAACAGATCAACCTCACGACATTTTCAGCAGGCCATTGGAGAGCATGAGTAGCTGGATGCAATCATCAAAGACTCCGTCGCCGGCGGTGGCGTCAACCCCCACATCTAAAAATCTGTGACCGGAAGGAGAAAACAACAGAGGACTGTTTAACGCATGCTGTGGAGATGATGCCTTCTCAGAGCACAAACGCATGACTCAGCACAGCTGGACGGGGAACTGGCAGAGTGATGCTGCTGTTTTTGGGGTTTTTTTAAACCTGGTTTGAACTTTAAGGCTGTTTCTAGACTTGTGCGCACTCTCTGGTTACATCACAGGGGGAAAAATCTGTTTCTTACACACATGAAGACATGCCTTTTGGAGGCGTCATAGCCTGGAAAGAGGGGACACAAACCATCTGCACACACACATACACACTTGCAGGGGTATTTGGATGTTATTTCAGTGAACAGTGGGAGGCTAACAGAACCGCAGAGGAAGACAGGAGCAGGGACACGGCCCCAGTAAATAAACAACGCCCCATGGCCACTGCCATGGCCACACACACTAACACACATGGAACAGGTTTAGGATCCATGTTGAATGAAGATAGGTGTGACAGCAAAGCACACCAACATGTAAGTTCCCATTCTAAAGTCAAAGGCTCCTTTCCAGAGGTTACTGGAACTGGAACTTACTGATTTGGTTTAGCAAAACATCTTAATATATTGTTAATGCTACAGTCACACAAGGGGAAAGCAGTGGTTGAAGGCTGTTGCACAGCCAAATTTGTTGTAATCTCATTGCCTTTGAGCTTCAAAGACAGACTAGGTCTTCTTCAGAGTGACGTTTTTGCATCAAGACAGCATTAAAACATCAATAAGTTAGTGTGCTATCAGTTTTAAATTGACTGGGGCTACGTTAATGATGAATTGTTATGAATCTTTAAAAATCAGAAAGCTGTTCCTGTCTGCATATGCAGAAATTCGCATTAACTACTCGCATTCAGAGTCCAATAAGGACTTCTTAGATTTGAAACAGAAATTTAGGGATAGTGCTGTACTCGCTACAGGACAGCAGTTCACCTGTAGAGTGACACCGTATAGGACTGTAACCCCAATACACCACCAAAGAAGTTGAACCTGTGTTGCAAACAGACGTGTCATAGATGAGTTGCATTGATCTGGGGAGGCTGACTCAGCGTGTTGGCAAACTCTGCATTTTTAAATTAGACTAGCAAGTATTTGCTAACTTTTGGTAGTTTCATAGTGATTGTTTTGAGACCAGTTGCAACCAGAAAGATTTTATACATGAGGACTAAAAATATATAAATGAATAATACAGCAACAACCATTAGCCCACCTTCATGACAGGTCTCCACTGCTGTTTTGCTGCTGTGCTGTGTGCCTGAGAGCAGCAAGCAGCAGGTACTCTGACACCGAGCTGACATAAAAGTGTACATACATTATGGGGCATAAATAAAGCAGCACTTAGGTATATTTTCAGTTCTTTTAGTTTGAGGAGTACCTGCTGAACTCTGCAGTCTCTACTGTGCCATCTCTCTTTCTCTTTGTTTTAAATCTCTGTGAGTACGCTATGATAGAAGTATCATTATCAGGGGATGAACACGAGGCCCTCTGCAGACATCCTCATTGCCCTCCGAGGTCCATGCAGACACTACATTACAATGCACCAACTATGCATTAGTCATCCAGGTGGACTTGGAGGGGAAGAAAAAAAAAAAAAAGTATAATAAGAACAGCTACTCACCTCTGATGTCTGCAGCTGTCTATATGTGCGTCAGCAGGAGGGTAAAATCCCAGCCTCAGTCTCTTTATTACCCACAGAAAGGCTCAACAGTGTTAAAGAGAAAGATGCAAGCACCAATGTGTATGTGCGGTCAAACTGACTAGCAAAACATGGAAACAGCCACATCTGTGAACACCATCGCCCGGCCGTGTTTAAAATCGCATATTTGGAACCAATAATTCATCAAAAAATCCAGCTGCTTTGCACAGATGCTTTAACTTTAAAAGACAAGCCTACTTTGAATGCTGTGTCATCATTCTTGGCTGATGGCAGCTTAAACAAATCAAATCCTCTCTCACTCTCTCTGTGTGTTTGTCCACTTTTAGCCAGTAGCGTCACTGGTTTTCACAGCGATGTGCACAATGTTGTGTTGAGTATGCTTCCTCTCTCGCTTCTCTGATGCATGTAAAACATTGAGTCTATTTGGAGTTCATGTAAACAGTTTGAAAGTTTAAACCGGAGAAAATGTATTTGGACAGATAAATTAGCTTTGCGTGCGGCTGCGGCAAAACATACGAGTCACCAGCACCGCTCTGAACACTCTGTAGCTAATGAGACAAAATATCTGTTGGCCCGGTTTGTTTCATCCTTACATGGACCTCTAGCACACTCGTCTAGTCAGAGCCTGAACTCAACTGTAAGGAAATGTAAAGAGCCATTGCAAGGTCAGAAGCTGAGGCCTGCACAAACACTAACAATGATGACAATTACCAGCAGATTGGCCTATTACCAAACTAGACTGCATTCCAGTCTGAATGTGTGTAACCTTTGGTCCCCGTGTGTGTGTATGTGTGTGTGTGTACCATCTGCTGCTAACGAGCTCTGTGTGAGCAGGGTCCAGGTGTGGGAGTGTTTAGTGTACACTGGGGGGCAAGTGAGCCTCCTGTTTGTGATCCGCACACACAGAGCCCTCCTAATTCGACATAATCTTGTGTGCCGACGGGCTCGATTCGGCTTAGCATGAAAGAGGTGCTTCGACCTTTTCGAGCATGAGCTGGTTATTAGCTGGTAACTATGCCAACAAACTGCCTCACAAGAACACTGCAAATCCAAGAATTTTGCCCGGGAAAAAAAAAACTTTCTTTTGGAAGAAGATGCTCAGCCCAGTGGCTTTGCAAAATAAAGGAAAAAAACACACGAGAATGAGAAATAGAAAAATCACTGCTTTGGACCTGACATGGTTATCAGTGGTTAACATGAGTGTTAATACTCAAACTACTACTATTGTTCCTCTTATCTTGCCTTAGTCGAGCTATATGATTATGCAAAGACTTCCACAGCCAAATTTGAGGACCCTCGATGTGGATGCACATCGCAGCTAAATAAAGAAGCGGTAAAATGTTGCTCTATCTTTAAAAAAACTGCAAAATAAGAGGAGG